>NC_142800.1:30150353-30502853 GCF_049724085.1 Artemia sp. Qi Xiang Cuo | reverse complement strand
AACCAGGACCCAAGCATCTGATTCAACCAGACCCCTAGCGAGCAATTCCAATATAGAACCCTAGCCTAACCACTGGAGGACCCTAACAACAAATTTAACCGGGACCCAAACGCCCAATTCAATCGTACCCCTAGCGAGCAATTCCAAGCACCCCCCACTTAAACTAGCCATCGGAGGGCCCTAGCAACCAATTCAACCAGGGCCCAAGAATCCATTTCAACCGAACCCTTAGCAAGCAATTTCAGCGAGGCCTACCTAACCACCGGAGGACTCTAACAAGCAATTCAACCAGGACCAAAGCATCCAATTCAACCGATCCCATAATGAGAAATTCCAACGGAGGTCCCCTATCCTAACCACCGGATGACCCTAGCAACCAATTCAACCGGGTCCCAAGAATCCAATTCAACCGGGCCTCCTAGTGAGTGATTCCAATAGGGCCCCCTAACCTAACCATCGGAGGACCCTAACAACCCATTCAACCGGGACCCAAGTGTCCAGTTCAAACGGATTTCTATCGAGCATTTACAACGAGGCCGGGCCCCCCTCAGCGAGCAATTCTAATGGAGGACCCTAACCTAACCATCGGAGAACCCTAGCAAGCAATTCAACTGAGCCCCAAGCATTGTTCATGGAACTTATTGCGTGCTGATTTTTTTTTCTTGTGGAACCTATTACTTGTTGATTATTGCGTGCTGATTTTTCTGCTTGTGGAACCTGTTGCTGATTTTTTATCGTGAAACTTGTTACATGTTGATTTTTCTCTTTGTGAAACTTTTACATTGATTTTTTTCATTGTGACTGGTTTTCTTCATAGAACTTGTTGCGATATGATTTTTTTCCTGAAATTTGTTGCGTGCTGAATTTTTGTTTATGTAACATGTTATATGTTGATTTTTCTCCTTGTGAAACTTATACATTGATTTCTTATCCACATTAAAATGATTTTGTTCAAGGAACTTGTTGCGTCCTGATTTTTAATTTGTGAAATTTGTTGCATGTTAATTTTTCATTTCGTAAAACTTGTTCAGTGATTTTTCTCCTCCACCAACTGATATTCTTCATGGAACTTGTTGTGTGCTTATTTTGTTCGTGGAACTTCTTGTGTGCTGATTTTTGTTCATGGAATTTGTTGCACAATAATTTTTGTCCGTGAAACTTGTTACATGTTGATTTTTCTCATCGTGAAATATATTTTGGTCGTCCACCTTTTCGCGTGCTGATTATTATTCCTAGAACTTCTTGCGTGCTGATTTGGTTTGTGAAACTTGTTGCATATTGTTTTTTTCTCTTCGTAAAACATGTACTCTTATTTTTGTCCTCGTAAGACAGATTTGTTCATGGAACTTCTTGCGGGCTGATTTTTGTCTATGGAACATGTTGCGTGATGAGTTTTTTTTTGTTCATGAAACTTTTTGGATGTTGTTTTTTACTCATCGTAAAACTTATACATTGATTTTTCTCTTCATAAACTGATTTCGTTCACGAAACTTGTTGCATGCTTATTTTGCTCGTGGAAATTGTTGTGTGCTGATGTTTGTCCGCGAAACTTGTTGCATGTCTATTTTTTCTCTTCGCGAAACCTGTATATTGAATGTTGTTTATGGAACCTGTTGAGTGCTAATTTTTTTTTCATGGAACTTGTTACATGCTGAGTTTTGTTCGTGAAACTTGTTACATGTTGATTTTTCTCTTCGTGAGAATTTTACATTGATTCTTATCCTCGTGAAACTGATTTTCTTCATAGAAATTGATGCGTGCCGTTTTTTTTCGCGAAACCTGTTTCATGTTGTTTTTTTTTCTCTTCGTGAAACTCGTACATTGATTTTTCTCCTTATGAGACTGGTTTTGTTAAAGGGACTTGTTGCGTACCTATTTTTGTACACGAACTAGTTGCAAGTTTTTTTCTTTTTTTTCTCCTCGCGAAATTGATTTTGTTCTTGGAACTTGTTGCGTGCTGATTTTTTTTGGTGGAACTTGTTGCGCGCTGATTTATGTTCGTGAAACTTGTCACACGCTGATTTTTGTCTTCGTGAAACCCGTATACTGATTTTTTCTCATTATGAAACTGGTTTTGTTCAAGAAAACTGCTGCGTGCCGATTTTTGTCAACGAAAGTTGTTGCATGTTGATTTTTTCTTTTTTTTTCTCCTCGCCGAAATTGGTTTTGTTCATGGAACTTGTTGCGTGCTGATTTATGTTCGTGGAATTTGTTGAATGCTGATTTTTTATCTTAAAACTTGCTGTATATTGATTTTGCTCTTCGGGAAACTCGTACATTGTTTTTTCTCTTCGTGAAACTGATTTCGTTTACGGAACTTGTTGCCTACTGATTTTTCTTCGTGGAACATGTTGCTTGCATATTTTTTGTTAGTAAAACTTGTTTCATATTTTGTTTTTTCTCTTTGTGAAACATTTACATGGATTTTTATTCTCATTGGGAAACTGATTTTATTCATGGAATGCATGCTTATATTTTTTCGCGGAACTTGTTGCATTTTGATTTTCTCTTCAGGGCTAGTACATTGTACAACTCGTATATTGATTTTTCTCCTCGGGAAAATGATTTCGTTCCATGAACTTGTTGCATGCTGATTTTTGTTCATGGAACTTGTTGCATGATGAATTTCGTCTGTGAAACTTGTTGCATGTGGATTTTTCTCTTCGTGAAACTTGAACGTTGAGTTTTCTCGTTCTGAAACTTATTTTGGTCATGCAACTTGTCGCGTGCTGATTCTTATTCTTGGAACTTGTTGCGTCCTGATTTTTGTTCGTGCAACTTTATGCATATTGGTTTTTCTCGTTGTGAAACTTGTACATTGATTTTTCTCCCCGTAAAACTGACTTTGTTCACAGAACTTGTTTCGTGCTGATTTTTGTTCATGGAACATGTTGCGGGCTGATTTTCCTGTTCATGAAGCTTATTGCATGTTTTTTTCTCTTCGTGAAACTTGTAAGTTGATTTTTTATTTCTCTTCGTGAAACTGATTTTGTTCATGGTGCTTATAGCGTGCTGATTTTTGTTCATGGAACATGTTGCAAACTGATATTTGTTCGTGGAACTTTTTGTATGATGATTTGTCTCTTCATGAAACTTGTACATTGATTTTTTTTTCCTCGTGAAACAGATTTGCATAATGATGTTTGCTCCTAAAACTTTTTGCATGCTGATTATTGATCGTGAAACTGGTTACATGTTGATTTGTTTCTTCGTGAAACTTTTACATTGATTTTTCTCCTCGTGAAACTGAATTTCTTCATGGAGCTTTTCGCGTGTTGATTTTAATTCGTAGAACTTGTTGCATGCCGATTTCTTGTCCGTGAAAGTTGTTGTATGTTGATTTTTCTGATCTTGAAACTTGCACATTCGTTTTTCTCATCGTGAAACTGATTTTCTTCTTGGAACTTCTTGCGTCCTGATTTATGTTCGCGGAACTTCTTGAGTGTCAATTTTTGTTCTTGAAACTTGTCGCATGTTAATTTTTCTCTTCGTGAAGCTCGTACATTGCGTTTTCTCCTTTCGAAACTGAGTTCACTCATGTAACTTATTGCACGCTGATTTTTTTGTTTCGTGGAATATAGTGCGTGCTGATTCTTTTTTTGCTCATAAAACTTATCGCATGTTGTTTTTTCTCTTGTCGAAAATTGTACATTGATTGTTCTCCTCGTGAAACTGATTTTATTCATGAGACTTTTTGCATTTTTATTGTTGTTCGTGGAATTTGTTGCATGCTGATTTTCCTTCGTGAAGATTCTTGCATGTTAATTTTTCCCTTCGTGAAACTCGTATATTGAGTACTCTCCCGGTGAAACTGGTTAAGTTCAAGGAAGTTGCTGTGTGCTGATTTTTGTTCGGGGAACTTGTTGCATGCTGGTTTTTTGTTCGTGAAACGTGTTATATGATTATTTGTCTCTTCGTGAAACATTTACAATGATTTTTCTCCTCGTGAAACAGATTTATTAATTATTGCTGTTCGTGGAATTTGTTGCATGCTGATTTTTCTTCGTGAAGATTCTTGCATGTTGATTTTTCCCTTCGTGAAACTCGTATATTGATTACTCTCCCGGTGAAACTGGTTTAGTTCAAGGGAGCTGCTGTGTGCTGATTTTTGTTCGGGGAACTTGTTGCATGCTGGTTTTTTATTCGTGAAATGTGTTATATGATGATTTTTCTCTTCGTGAAATATTTACAATAATTTTTCTCCTCGTGACACAGATTTGTTTATTATTGTTGTTCGTGGAATTTGTTGCATGCTGATTTTTCTTCGTGAAGATTCTTGCATGTTGATTTTTCCCTTCGTGAAACTCGTATATTGATTACTCTCCCGGTGAAACTGGTTTAGTTCAAGGAAGTTGATGCGTGCTGATTTTCGTTCTTGGAACTTGTCACATGCTGATTTTTTTCTTCTTGAAACTTTTAAAAAGATTTTTCTCATCGTAAGAGTTATACATTGGTTTTTCTCATTGTGAGACTTATTTTCTTCACGGTACTTGTTGCTTACTGAGTTTTTGCTCTTGGAACCTTTTGCATGATTATTTTTCGTGAAAGTTGTTGCATGCTGATTTTTCCCTTCCTGAAACTTGTACATTTATTCTTTCTCCTCGCGAATCTGATTTTGTTCATGGAACTTGTAGCATGCTGATTTTTGGTCGTGAGACTTGTTGCATGTTGTTTTTTCTCTTCGTGAAACTAATACATTGATTTTTCTCCTCACGAAACTGATTTTCTTCAGAGAACTTGTTGCGTACTGATTTTTGTTCGTGAAACTTAATTTATCATGATATGCTAGTAGATTAACCTAACCTACACAGGCTAGGTTAGGCTAAGTTAGGTTAGATGACGTGTCAAATATAAGCATGCAATTAGATACATGAACAAAATCAGTTTCGCGACGAGAATAAAAATCAATGTACATGTTTCATGAAGTGAAAAAATCATATTTAACAAGTTTCACGAACAAAAAATATGCAAGGAGCATGTTTCATGAACAAAAATCAGCAGGCAACAAGTTCTGTGAACGAAATCAGTTTCACGAGGCGAAAAATCAATGCACGACTTTCACGAAAAAAAAAACATGCAACAAGTTTCACGATCAAAAATAGAAACTCAACTATTTCCACGAACATTAATCAGGACGCAACAAGTTCCATGAACAAAATAAATTTTGCGAGCAGAAAAAAAATCATTGTACGAGTTTTACGAAGAAAAAAATTAGCATACAACGAATTTCACGAAACAAAATCAGTTCCTTGAAGAAAAACAGTTTCTTGTGGATAAGAAATAAATGTATAAGTTTCAACCAGAGAAAAATCAACATGTAACATGTTTCATGAACAAAACATCAACACGCAACAAATTCCGGGAACAAAAAAAAATCATATCCAACAAGTTCCATGAAGAAAATCAGTGTCACGAGTAAAAAAATCTATGTAGAAGTTTCACGAATACAAAAATCAACATGTAGCAAGTTTCACAATAAAAAAAAAACCCGCGTGCAAGATGTTCAACGAACAAAAATCAGCAAGCAATAAGTTCCATGAACAATGATTGGGTCCCGGTCGAATTGCTTGCTAGGGTCCTCCGATGGTTAGATTAGGGCCCTCCGTTGGAATTGCTCACTATGGGTCCCCAGTTTCGTTGAAAATATTTGCTAGGGGTCCGGTTGAATTGGATGTTTGGGTCCCGGTTGAATTGGTAGCTAGCTTCATCCGTTGGTTAGTTTAGGGAGCCCACAGTTGGAATTGCTCACTAGGGGTCCTGTTGAATTGGATTCTTGGTTCCTTGTTGAATTACTTGCTAGGTTCCACCGGTGGTAAAATATAGGGGGCCCTGCTGGAATTTCTTGATAGGGGTCCGGTACAATTGAACGCTTGGTTCCCGTTTAAATTGGTTGTTAGGGTCCTCCGGTTGTTAGGGCTCCACATTGGAATTGCTCGCTAGGGTTCCGGTTGAATCGGATGCTTGGGCCCTGTTTGAATTGCTTGCTAAGGTACTCCGGTGGTTAGGTTAGGGGGGCCCCGTTGGAGTTGCTCAATAGGTGTTCGATTGAATTGGATGCTTGTGTCCCGATTGAATTTCTTGCTAGAGTCCTCAGGTGGTTAGGTCCCATTGGAATTGCTCTTTAGGGTCCAGTGTCTTGAAGTCCCCCCTTTCACTAGTGGCCCCTTGAAGGCTTCCCCCACATCATTAGGTTTTTTAGCATAACAAACAAGAAATCCCGAAAAACGTCTTTGAAAGCCTTGAAACATCTTGAAGAAATATGTCTTAGAAAATGTCTTAAAATGCCTTGAAACGTCTTGAAAGGTCTTGCCGATGAAATTGGTTGATAGGGGTCCGTTGAAATTGCTTGCTAGGGCCGTCGGTGAGGTGAATCTTCATAGTCATGGCTCAAAGAAACGTATTTAAATATGGTTAAATTTACCTCTAAACAGATTATGTAAAATCTGAAGAGAAAATATGATTCAAACATGTTCTTGTCAACCGGGAGGGAGGGGGGGGGGTTTCTTGTCTCAAAAACACTTTATTTTCGCTAAAAGCTCTCGGAAATACATCAATATAGGGATTAAATTTGCCTCTAATATCAACCGCGCCCCTCTGGAATTGTCTGCTAGGAGATTTGTCTTTAATTTACGCTTGTATTTGTGCATATTGCATCCTTTTATAAGCCTCTTTACTTTTAGTTTTTCGTTTTTCTTGTTTTTAAGTGCTTTTTCCGTGATTCCGTGATTTTCTAACGTTTTTCATCTTCAAATTTTGTATTTACAAAGGTCCGTGTCTTTTTAGATCTATTGATCTTGGAAGAATCTTCAATACGTTTTCGTTTACACAATTTCAGTGTGTTGTACCCCCCCCCCCCCTCACCTTTATTTCTAAATGACAAGGTGATAGCGAATTTTTAGTTCTCGATTTTCCCTCCTCTGAATGTCAATTATTGCACCCGTAAGAAACACGCAGTCATCATTCTAGTTTTCGTGAAAAGGGGACTCTGCTTGCATGCAAAGGTTATTTCCTAGAAAGTATTAGCCGAAACAGAATATTAGAAGTAGATTTCTGGTCCTCTTGGTTAGGGCCCAGCTTTGCTGGATGGGAATGACCTTTCGAGTCCTACTGACGACAAAAATTCTTAGAATATAATAGTCCCCTGAGAAAAAACTGTATTCAAAGAAAATCAAATCTCGAAAAGTATTATGTAACAACCCACATGTGTTTTCTCTTCAGTTAAAAGTGGGGAGATTCCCCTCAAGTTCTGAAGAAACCTATCACCTTAGAATGTGTCATGCGTAAACACCCTCCATTATATAAGAATTAAACAAATTTTGAAAAACGTCTTGGAAACAAAAAAATGTCTTGAAGCGTCTTGAAGAGAAATGTTTTGAAGTGTCTTGAAACATCTTGAAAAAATGTCTTGGAAAAAAATCTGAATAAAATTCCTCTGCCTGGTGCTGTCATTACGTAAGACCCACGCGTACGCCACGCTCAGCTAAAATCGGTAGTCCCACGAGCTCTGAAGAGATATGTCACGTTATAATGTGTCATTCGTATACATTACCCATTACATAAGAACTAAAAAAAATGCCTTGAAATAAAAAAAAACACCTTGATATATCCTGAAACATCTTGAAACGTCTTAAAGAAACATATCTTTCTAAATTCCTCCGCCTGACGGTGTCATTACGTAAGACCCACGTGTGCACCGTCATTACATAATACTCATGTCTGTGCTCTCGTTACGTAACATCCACGTGTGTGCTGTCATTACGTAGCACCCACGTTTGCACCCTGCTCAGTTGAAAACGGGGGTTCCCCACGGGTTCTGAAGAATTATGTCACATTACATTGCGTCATCCTCTATTACGTAACACCTGACTATTTAAAACAGGGACCGCTTGTATTTTGGAGGCACGTATTCCCAGAAGTAAACATTGAAGTAACACCATTTAAAACATGAACTTTGAACTTTGACTTCATTCAATATAAACACACAAATACAACACAACTCCAGGGACTGATCAATGATCCCTAAGGCCTAAATGTAGTCCCTCGAGAACTCGAATATTCATACAAATGCTATCACTAATTATTGAAAAACAACAAATTGACAAACAAACAAACTTTGGAAAAAAGGACTGATCAATGATCTCTAGGGCCTAAATGTAATCCCTGGAGAACTAAATTATTCATACAAATACTATCACTAATTATTGACAAGCAACGAATTGACAAATAAACAAACTTTAAAAAAAAACTATTTATTTGCACTAGTAGAAAGAAGATGTTTCTTATAATTATATTTAAATTACGGAACTGAAACAGAATCTTTTAATTCCAGCAGAATACTGTTCGATAATTTTACTCCAAAGTATTTAATAGAAAAAGCTGCTCTTTGCGTGTGATAAATGTCCGAGATGAGAGAAAAATGTGTAGATGACGACGTTGGATAAGCATGATAGTATGACGATAAATGAAAAATGACAAGTTGCGTTAGTCCTGGGGGTGCTAGACTATTTAAGAATTTATACATGAAAACAGCAGTTTGGAGCTGGCAAATTTGTCTCACTGTTAGCAACTGAGATTTAAGAAAAACTTCTTTGGTATTAAGTCTATTAAAATAAATTGACTTTACAGCTCTATTTTGTAAGATTTTAATTCTCTTTAAATTATAATAAAAAGAATTAGCCCAAACGTAACAACTATAATGCATATAAGGATAAACAAGAGTCGGATAAAAGGTTCGTAAAACTTTTTGCGGAAGGAAATTTTTAAGTCTATACAAAATCCAAGCTCCTCTTGCAATTTTTATAGATATCGAATTTAGATGTTCTTTCCATGACAATAATTCATCAATGATTACACCTAAATATTTAAATTCTGAAACGCTATATATGAAATATCCATCAGTTGTTAAAGATAGTTCAGTGTTTACCTTTTGAGCAGTACAAAAATTACGTAATTCGTTTGTTTAATATTAATCAATAAACGGTTACTCCTCGTATATTTTATTTGATCATTCAACGCGCTCTCCATGGTCTTAAAAAGGGTTTCAATACTTAAGTCTTGGAATAATAATACTGTATCATCTGTGAATCATATTGTCAAACATTCTTTCATAGAATTTCCTATATCCGCGGTATAAATGAGGTAAAGGAGTGGCCCTAAAATCAACCCCTGTGGAATTCCGCAAGTTATTAGGTGCTCTCGTGATCTTTTTGGTCAAAATATAACGACCTGTGACCTATCTGATAGATATGACTCAATCCAATTAAAAATCTATGGTGAAAATTTATAATTCTTTAACTTTCTAACTAAAATATTATGGTTTACTGTATCAAATGCTTTTGATAGGTCAATAAATAAAGCTGAGGCATAAAAACCCGTATCTAGAAAATCTTTCTTTTTACAAATAAAATGGGTAAGCGCATGATCCTTCGAATGCCCTTTCCGAAATCATATTGGCTAGGTGGTATTATATCATTTTCTTCCGAAAATTTACTTATTTTATCATGCATTGGGTGTGCCTTTCATAACGTCACGGGAGCTCCGGGATGTTGTCGGAATCCAGGAAAATTTTCGGATTCCGGCTAGAGATGTTTTGAAGTCCAGTGTGTTGTGGAAATCCAGCTAGGGATGCGGTGGAATCCATAATGCCTCTACTGCTGGCGTGTAAATTTTGAATATAAGTTTAAACCATAAGGTACACTTCATAAAATTAAATTGCCTACAATTTTTGTTTTAGCCGATTAGTGTAGTTTTAGGACTACTTCAAACTACCTATGGGCGTTAGAAATTCAAGTAACTTAAGTTTACATTGTTTGAAATGTAGATGTAAAAAGGAATTGCGAGTATTCTTTGAGATAAAGGGGAAACATCTATTTACCCTAGAAGTCTATATGGGCCCTAGAGGTTATATCATGCTCATGGATTATTAGCCCCAATATTAAAAAATGTCAAATGACCCATTATTCTAGACAATCTTTTGTTATACATTGGTTTGATCAAGCTACATTACATAACCAGATTACCATTGAAAATGGATCCTTGGTTTAGGTTAAGTTAAATAAAAGTAAGTTACACTATTTTAATTGCGTTAATTACGATAATTACATCTGAAATAGTTTCATCATTCTTAATTCTATAACCCAATAACCATTGAAAAGTTGACCTTGCTTTAGATTATGTTACAATAACCTAAGTAACATTAGGTTTGGTTTACATTTGGCTAGTTAAAGTTAAGTTGGCGCACCCAACGCCAACTCACTTAAAAAAGCCTAATTTAGTTTGTATTGAGAGGTCTCATGAGTCAGTACATCCCAAAATAATTTGTTTTTCAACATATATTTTTCCTCTCAGGTTAATTTTGGGACAGTATACATGCCCAGTATGTCATTAAACAGTCAGCGGCATTTAAATTTGGGCCTGTATTGGGCTTCAACTACAAATACTTGAATTTAGTGGATTCCTTTTGTTTTCATTGAGGTCCCCTGGTTTCGGTCCACGTGACCCATAATTCTAAGCCAGTGTGGGAAAATCAAGTTGTTTAGCTCAGTTTGAGATGTCAAATATAGATCCAACCAATCTTCAAAGTATTTTTATTTTTAAGATCCACGTATTCTCGAAGTTACAATCCTACCAAAAACAAACTTTATGTTAGGGCCATTATGGGGCGTCATGGGCCGATACAGCCAAAATTATTTTCAGTTTTTTTTAAAGCGATTGAAAAGGAAAAGGATATCTGCTTTTTGTGCTTAATCCAAAGTCGAATAACTAGTAGCTCAACTTGACCTCTCAAGCTTCTGGGAGCTATTGTCATAACTTAGGTAAACATGGTTTCTCTCGGTTTATATCTCTACTTGACAGTGAATAGGTTACAATCCGTCAGGGATCATAGTGCTCCAAAATTTTAAACTAGCTAGAGACCAAAATCCTTAGACCCCTTACTTCTATTCATCACCTGAAGTCCAGGTTTGAGTTCCGGATAACCATCCGGATTGCTACCTGAGAGTTTAACCTTAAACCCCATAGCCGTTCCGAGGACATGAAAGATGCCCCATTTTCATCACCTGACATCACGTAATGTCTGTTTATTTACACTATGATTTATATGGGAAGAGTGTATAGGTACCGTAAGGGCTTATGGTACAAAAGTGTTAGGCGGAGGAAAAAGGTCTTTGGAGTCTTTGGAAAGTTTTTCTTTTTTCAAAGCCTTTCTATCATTTTTATAAATTTCAAAGAAGACCAGATGTATACAAGGCAAAGCAAACCATTATTTAAAAATCAATCAAACTGCAAAGCGACAGTAAATTAGAATTTAGCAAGTAATTTTCCTAGTGTCTTAACTAGACCCCGGCACCGCGCCGGCGGATCGACCGAACGCCGCCGACAAGAGGCCCGGTCGAACCCCACCGAAGTGTCGTAACGCCGCCGGTGCGCCGCAGGTACGCCACCGCCGGGAGAGGCGGTGGCGTTCGGTCGACTTCAAATTAATTTTGCGGCAATTCTTTATTGCGTCAACCGCAAAGTCGGAGCTTTTCCTTCTCGTGTGGTTTAGTATTTCGATTTTCCTGCTTAGAAATCAAGCAGAGCTTGCACTATCCCCATATTTTCGGGGATTTCCCCGAAAATCCATGCGTCACCCCAAAAAAAAATTTGGTTCCCCGAATCCCCGAAAATCACGCAATCACGGTGCCACTCCTAGTGATTTATCACCAGTAACTTTCCCTGCCAAATATTACTTTGTATACCATAATTCTTCACTGCTCTCTTGTTCATTAATTTTTCGTCTCTTTTGTTACTTAGCATAAAAACCAGACATATGCAATATGCTATTGCAAATATTGCAATATACACAGTTCTCCATATGTTGACAAAAAAAAGTATTGTCTTTATGAAATGAGTTTAAATCATTTCGAATGCAGTCTCCCAATCGCTATTTATTACATAATTCGTAGTTAAGTATTTCATTTTCGAGTTGAATAGAAGTTTATAGAACGCATTAACTACTACACAGTTTCAGCCTTCTGTTGGATTTTAAAATTGACAGCCGACAGATTATTTCTGCAGCTGAATTTTAAGTTTGCATATTTTTTTTTTTACTGTTTTTAGATAATATTTTCTTAATTTTTAATACTAAATTTTTGAACACCTGATAGAAAATAAAATATTCTTTCTGCAAAATTTTTACCCCCCCCCCCCAAAAAAAAAAAAAACAGCCTTCGGTTGAGACAGAACTTAGCTATAGACTAAGCTATGTGCAAGGTTGGGGAATTAAAGATTGAACCGGAAGTTACCCCAAAAATATGATTCATAAATAAATTGTATATTATTGCCTATAGGGGAGGGGGATAGGGGCTATCATTTTTAAATGATAATATCTCCTTTTTTTTATTGAAAGCAGTGATGCCAAAAAGATAATTATTTTTTTCATTTAAAGTGGAGACAGAAGAAAATAATATCGAATTCCCTGGGAAACCATTGAACTATTTTGATAGACCCAGGGCCCCCATTAGGACTTGTTCATTGTCTTGGGTATTTTGCGATTTCGCATAGGCTACTGGCCTTATTTGGCTTTTGTGTGTGCTCCCTTTTAATTTGATTCTTTGGATCTTATGGAATGCCATGGTAAATCTATTACTCATTTTTTAAATTATTTTAGGTATATCTGAATATTTTCTACATTTTTGTTGTTGTCTTTTTAACCCTTTACAAGTTCCCTCAATTTTTTTTTTCAAGTAACTCTAAACTTTTTAATATTATTTTGCATGTTTTTTTGAACCATAGATTGAAATTGTTAATTATTCAGTAAATTATTTTTCTAATGAAAGCTGAGACGGTATCCTATCAAGGTGGTATCCAGTGGGGGGGTAGGGAGGTATTATATTTAAATGATAATATCTCTAAATTTTATTTATTGAAAGTAGGGATCCCAAAAAGTTCATTTTTTTTAATTGAAAGCAGAGACGGCATCCTATCAAGGTGGTTTCCAGAGGGGGGGGGGTCATTGAGCTATCATATTTAAATGATAATACCTCGATTTTTTTTTAAAGCAGGGGTGCCAATAAGTTAATTATTTTTTTTATTTAAAGCAGAGACAGTATTCTATCAAGATGGTATCCAGAAGGGGGGCATAAGGAGTTATTATATTTAAGTGATAGTACCTTGTTTTTTTTTATTGAAAGCAGGTATGCCAAAAAGTTGAAAAGTTGACAAAATTAACTAGATTTTCGTGAGTTATACTTGATACAGCACTGGCATGGTTTTATCGTCCAAAAGGAAAGGGACATATGCGTCCAACCCGGTTTTTTTCCTATTGATGAAACGGGTTTACTTTGAAAACATTCATTCATAAGTACCAGGCAGATTCACACTAAAACGAATTGGTGTGACGAAAGCGATATCGACATCCCCACCTAACGTTGCGCTCGAGTAACAATGGCGCCCTTGGTCCAGTGCCCAAGTTACACTAAAAGGCCAGGTCATAATAAAAGCTTTCAATTTGGGAGGTTCAAGGAGGAGTCTTTGACAGTCTTATGACCTCAGGGTACTAAATGTTGCAACGTTCTTACGTATCTACAGTGGTTTAAAAAATTCGATCACCCCAGAAATGATTACCAAAAATATACACAAATGTAACATTTGGAATATTATAACACTTTTTTCAAAGCTTTGAAGAAAAGCAAAAAAGTTTAAATACCCCTAACTACGCTTGAAAGCTATTTTAATAAGAAATTCTTTGGAGATTTCCATGGAAATGACCATAGCAGAAGCTTTGAGCCTGGGTGGGGATCAAAGAGGAGTCTAAGTATTTTGACCACAGGGGATTTATTGCTGAGACTTTCTTAAATTTGGTAATTCTTGTAAGCATTTGGAAATCAAAGCTTAAACTCAATAATTGATACTAAGTGTCCTAACATTTTGCTTGGATTAAAAGTGACGAGCTAGAATGAACATTTCAACTTCTTCCTGGGGCTACTTCAGTCTGCATATTATTTCATTTAATTACACTTAAAACGGATGAGCATTTCATTTTTTACCTAGGAAAATAGCTGGCACTTCATTTTTCTTCATAGCCAATAAACTATTAAGTGTTTTTTTGTGTCATTGTAATTGAAGTGTTCTCATGTGAAGTGTTCATCATGTATTTTTCAATTTGATAAATTTACTCCTTTTAGATACAGTTTATAATTTGACTGATATTATGTATTTATCAGTTTATAATTTGGAATAAATCCCCAAAAGAAAAAATGAATAATATCCAAAAGAGCAGCCAAAAGCGATAAAAAAGCAGCAGTTCAGTTTTAGCCTACATGACATATATTCTATAAAGAAGCCAAAAAAAAACTTTAAAATGTATTTTTTTTTTAAATTTTAATTAAAAACCAGTTTTTAATACAAGAAGGCTTCTTAGGAATCCAAAAGAGCCAAAAAAAAAAACAATCAATATGAAATTCGCCAATTTCAACTGTTTTAAAGGTGGCAAAACAGATATAGGCAAAGGGCATTATGAAAAAAATAAGCTTCTAAGTTCAAAGTTACATTCACATTTTTTACCCAGATAACTGACGATTTTTCTGATACAGTATTTGAAGTTTTATAAGCAGTAATGCTCGATGAAAAAAACTACTAATTTTGACAATTATTTATGTTAGAATACATAACTAATAGATACTTCAACTACTCGTATTATGCAAAAGTTCTGAAACGCCACAGCTATTTCGTTTCTACCAGATTTCTACTTCTCTTGATGAATAACGAAGAAGATCAGTTTCCAGCCAGCGACTTGTGAATTTTTGAACTCATGAATAGGCTCGAATCTGTTGTAAATTGAAGCTGTGATTTGAGAAAGACTGATGAAAACATTAATGTTTGCGGTCAACATTGATCGCACCGGCGGCGCACCGCCGGCGTCTTACCGGCGGCGCGGCGCGGCGTTCTGTTTTTTGCCCCACCGCCGCCGGTCTTCCCTCCTCGGCGTGGCGCCGGGGTCTAGTCTTAACCCTAAGTACAGATATTACTCACCAATAAATCATATTTAGCCTTTAACTTCAAGAAGCACACAGTAACAGCAGTTTCGGATTCTTGGTTCAAGGCCAGTGAAAGATTTTCTTTTTCTGATTTTCTCCATAGTTTAGTATACTATTGCTCTTGTTATTAATGCTGTTCTCCTCTCTTAGCCCCCAAACTATCTTTACAGCCAATGCTACTCCTCTTACAGCTATTTGCTACTCCTCGGAATGCTGCAGCCTCAGAATTGTGCATGGAGAAGGAAGGCTCTGAGACTAAATCCCTGCAACCTTAAAATTAGACAATTGTCACCAGAATTCAGTAAAGTTTTTATGTTTTTTGCTTTGTCAGTGTCTCTCGCCATTCAATCGTAAAAATAAAATATGATAAATAAATAATAATGATCTCTCAGCCCGGACTTAAAACAAAATTCAGTTTTTGATAATTTTCTCTGTAATTTCTGGTGGTGTAAACATGACTTTAAAGAATTTTGGCATCATTAAAGAGAAAGAAACAAAATGTGGCTTGTGCATGTTAACAAATACTAGTTTTTTTTTTCTCTTTAAAAATAACGAATAGAGAAAATAACACTGGAAGCTTTTACAAATGTTTTAGATGTCGTTTCAGCTGGAGAATTAAAAATTCCCACGTCAATAAATTATTAAATTAAGTTTATCGATGTTAGCAAAGAAAGGAAACAGTTGTTTCTATGGTGTTGGTATTTCTTGCAATTATATTGAACGCATCATTACATAATGACGGAAATTGGAGAGAAAAGTGTTTCGTTCAACAGCTCTTAGTTAAAATCAATAGAGAATAGCTGACGCTTCCTTAACATCAATTATTGGTTATGAAGTTTTTTGTATAGGAGATATTGGAAGAGTAACGACCTAATTGGTAGCGGCCAGAGCGACACTAACTGGAATTTTTGAGAATTTATTTATTTGTGTTTTTTTTTTTTTTATTTATTTTTTTTTTTTTTTTAACGGAAGTAAATAACTAAGTTGAAACTTAAAACGAATAACAATTACTGCTTCTTAGACTATTCTTAAATAAACAGCAGACAATATAGATTATTAGCTCAGATAAACAACTAGTGAAGAAAAAGAAGCACTGGTAAAAGTAGGAAATTCCTTTATTCATGTTTGCAGCCATAGCTAAAAACTTCGTTAGGGATGAACTCGACCAATAGTAACCAAAATAAATAGCCTGAAACCACTAAAAATGTTGTCGGATCGAAACAAAAATACATTATTGAAATTGCCTTGGCCGTAAAATTCTATACAGGAAACAAACTACAGTCCTTTGGCTTGAACAATAGTAGGAAAAATCCTTGGCTTGAGTAAGAACTTCTCAAACTCGTGACCTATCTAGATCATTTTTTCAGACCAGAAGGATACCAATTTTCAAAAAAAATATGGATCACTTTTCGAGAAAAAAGTAAACATACATAAATATGCCATTATTGTTTGTTTAAAGAGAAAAGTACCAGGAGCCGAGCGGCTAGATTGCCGGGCCCCGGCACGAATACGCGGCAGGCTTGTATATATTGATTCTCGTTGTGGCTTGTCTTCTAAACGTAGCCTTTTCTTGGTGTCATGGCGTGACCATAGGTTTAATACAACCACCTTGGTAAAGATACAATTTATTACTTAAAGTTGTGAACTATTTAGAACGTGTTTGGTCAGAAATGTCAAACTGCTATTTTTAGAAAAAAAGCTATGCAGCCGATTTCAAGACCGAGTCCCCGCAAGGCTACGCGGCAGGTTTATATATATCGTTTCTCATTGTCACTTTTCAACTAACCGCAGACAGTGTGAGCCTCTCTTTGATGTCGTGGGCCGGGTCCTGGAACGGCTACATGGCAGGCTTGTACATATTGATTTTCATTGTCGCTTGTCAACTAACCGCATACAATGTGAGCCTCTCCTTGATGTCATGTGCTGGGTCCTGGCACAGCTACGTGACAGGCTTATATGTATTGATCTTAATTGTTGCTGTTCTTCTTAACTTAGACAATATTAGCCTCTTCTTGATTTCATAGCGTCACCTTAGGTTCGATACAACTACCCTGGGAAAAATATAAATTCTTCGTTAAGGTTATGATGTCTATAGATCGTTTGTGTGGCTAGAAATGTCAACATTCCAGTTTTAAGAAAAAATGCCCGTTTTTAAGACAAGGCATTTTAATGGTTTACTTTATGTTTCGAGCTGAAATTGTTGTTAGGTGGATTTGGTCTAATTTGCTGTTAGTATGGCCCAGTATGGGACATGTTCTTGTCTTACTAGGTTCTAGCTACCTCTACAACTACGATGTAGCTACCGCTACAGCCACGATATATGCTGCGTATATAAAAAACTATATATACACGGTATGACATTATATTCGGTTGCTTTGTTTGCTAGATGCACTGAAGAGTTTCACCATCCAATTATTGTCAGTTTTTAGTACCTCTTATGAAATAGTTACAGATATGCAAATTCGGCCATTGGACAAAAATCTAGAAGAAGAAAAAATATTATTATGGCTTCCAACACGTTTTGACAAAATGTAATTTAGCCAAATTTTTAAGTAATTATAAGATATGAGCTTGAACTAGCTTAAGAAACTTAAAAATCTGTCCAGATTTTATCCATGAAGTAAATAACACTGCACATGTACCAAGAAAGTGAAGAAAACTTACCCTTAGCTTTTGCTTCAGCAGACGCTAAGAAAATAAAATGACAAGATTCATTGCCACTTTCGCATTTGAATTTATGTTTATTTTCAATTTTTACTACAGGTTTGTCCCTTCCAGAAGATTTAAATCGTAAGAACTGAAAACTGTGATAACATATACCTCAAAATAAGGGAAACAAAACAGAAACTGGAGGGAAAGTAAAGGATATAAATCAACCTTTTAAATAAAAATAACAATATGTGGACAAAAATCCAAAGAAGAAAGAAGGAGAAGCATTTGTCCTCTGTGATGTAATTTGCGGGAAAATGTGCTTTTTTATATCAAAAAGGCAATTATTTCAAATAGGTGACAATCATAACTGACTTTTTAGTTTTTCAATATTTATCTTGTATTTACTTGAATATTTAAAAAAATTATTAAGGTCGTGAACTTTATTTAACGTATGACGTTTTCTTTTTGAAGGTATTTTGAAATCTTACACCAAACGCCATTATAAACTTGAGAGTTCACCAAAAGAGTGCACCTTTACCGTCGATACAACCATCACCTTTGACTCCTGTGACTGGTCCAGAAATCGCATAGCACAACAGTTTTTGAAAGTTTCGAGGAACTTCATTGTTTATGATACAAGAGAGAAGATTCTCCGGTATGCAGCTACGAGTAAAGTTTCGGAATCGGAAGGTAAGTCACTTTTGTTTATTTTAGTTTTGTTGAGACCATTCTCTTCATAATGTTTTTTTTTCTTTTGCTATCTGTACAATTAGGCCTCTTTATAAGTAGACCTGTTAAGCAAACAATTGTTACTTCACAGTATGCAAAAAAAATATTTTTTTCTCAAAATATTTGTAGCATTCAATTGAATATCATTGGTCTACTGTGTAATACATTTTCATCAATGGTCTATTACTTTTCCATTCATTTTTTTCGAATGTAGAGAAAATAAATTTGTTAAACAAGGGTTTCAATTTGATCATTTTCTTATTTTCAATAAAGCGCTAATCACACTCAATTCTTTTAATGGGTTAGTAGATAGACGCTAACACAAAAGACCCTATTGATTCGGGAAAAATATTTAAATATAAAACATTTATGACAATCAATTTAGTTTTCTGTTTTAAGAAGACGATATTGGCATCCTTTTGTCTGTTTAAAGCTAGTCTTTTCAGATGCATGGACAGAAATAACTGGGTAACAAGCCTTTTACGGTAGCTGAAGCAATTTATTAAGCTATTCAAATCAAACTTAACCCTTTTTGAGACTTTTTAGAAGCAGCAACACTATTTGTGTGATCTTTTTTTTTGCGTTGAGATTCATTCTTCATTACCTGTTTAGTTCGTTTAAGGTTTCATTCCTACTTTATGAAAATTCCTGTTAGTTTTAAGACATAGACATAGACATTTTTTACTTTACCAAAAAAAACATTCAACAAACATCAGAAATAACTAGACAAGCACATTAAAATTAAAAAAAAATCCTGTTGGTGGCTGTATCTTCTAACCGCCCTTTAATCCAAAATAAATAAAAACAATAATAACTATTAATAAATTCTTATTAGGTAAGGAAAAAAAAGTCAAGAAAACAATTTACATTATCGCACTCTAACCATCCTCACCCCCTCCCCCTTCTTCCCCCCTTCCCTCTTCCTCCCCCCTTCTCTCTTCCTCTCCCCAATCTCCAAAAATTATCCTCCTTTTTCAACAAAAAAATTCTTTAACTTTTTCTTAAATGAAACTAAGTTATCAACCGCTCTAATACTATCCGGGAGACCATTCCATACCGAAACACCTATGTTTCGTAAAGCAAAACTTGACCTTGTTGAATGTCGGATCTCACTGACTAAATGGTCAACATTTCGTATAGAATATTCACGGTAGAGAGAATTGCGGGAAAATACATTCCAAAAGTACTCAGGAGATAACATATTCAGACACTGATAGACAAACACTGATAACTGATAATCACGCTGCAGCCCAACATTCAGAATGCCAAATTTTCTTTAAGATTGGACAGTGCTTTCACAATGGCACATCTATCCGAGTACTCTGATTGCTTTATTCTGAACAATTTATATCCTTTTATAGTTGCCAATGAAATTACTGGTCCATACCAATATCCGTACCCAATATAAGGGTCTACAATAGCGCTGTAAATGAGCTTGAGGGTTGACAGAGGAAAGGCATGCTTCAGTTTTCTCAGTATCCCGAGTCCTCTGGCAGCTGTTGCTGATACTACCTCACTGGGTTTTTTTTCCAGCTGAGATTAAAGCTAGACATCTTAAATAAATTAATTTATACCTGTTTAAATATTTAAAATTAACGTTCACTTCTAACAGAAATGTTTTTTTTTAAGATCAGATTATGAAAAAGTAACCATTTGATGGCAGAGTTTACAAGTTTAGCTTCATAGGTAAATTACTTCTGGTTTGGATCTTCAGTATAAAAGCTCCTTTCGCTGAATAATGATTTTTTTTTTTTTTTTTATACACAGAGAGGTCTCAAAATGAACACAAATAAGTCCAAAAGAGTCACTGTTTGTATTTAAACATTTGTTGTGAAGTGACTAAACTTTTCAGCTTCATGATATTGTCCGACTTGATCTATCACTTCTTTCTGAGTTTGAAACTTTTTTTAAAGATTTTTTCTGATGTAGTTCCTTTTTTAAAGACGTTTCCAAAGTTGTCTTAAGTCTTAAGCTTGGTCCTGAAAGGAGCTGAATTTTACTTATACAGCCAGATTTCCTGCCGTTGGTGGAAACAACTTCTGGGCGTGGATGAATATTTAGCTCGCTTTGGTTTGTACCATCAACATAAAAAATCTGTCCTCTGACTGACAAAATTATTTTTCTTGCTTAAGGGGTATACGGATCACGTCATAAAGGGTCACTGTCGTAATGTTGATGTCTGCAATGAAGAAAACAAAATTTTCAGATTTTCTGTCATCTAATTTTGTTTTTAACGGAAATGTATTAGGTCTTTAAATTGGTCCTGACGGTATCTAGAGGATACAGCTTCCACGTTCGGGCGAATATTCTGTAAACTTTTGGTTTGGGCCTTCAATATTTTTTTCTCTAAACGACATAATTCTTTTCCTTACAAAAGAAGGGCTCAGTATGAATGGGGATGATCATTGTATAAGAACTCTTTTCTCCGGCCCAGAGAATTGTAAGACGGGGCTCAGTATGAGCACAGATCGTTAGCACAAAGTATTTTTCTCAAAGGCCGAACTATTTGCTTTGCTTACAAAAGAATATCTTAGTAGGGACGTGGACTAGGTTTCAGAAAGTCACTATCTATATACAGGCTTCTGCCGTAAAAGGACTAAAGTTTTAGCTTAATAACATTATGTAACGTTTACAATTACGTTTTTTGAAGTATTTTTTAATAGTTTTCCGATGCAACTTCTATTTTGATGAGGCTTTCAAAGCTGTCTAAAGTCTTAAACTAGATCTTTAAAGGAATTTTTTTTCACTTAGAAATCCGGATCTTCTGTCAACCGACGGCAACAATTTAATTACAAGATCTGCGAATATTCGGTTCACTATTTTTCATCATAAGTTTAAATATTCGTTTGCCTAGATTACAAAATTATTGAACCTATATAAACAGGGCTCAATATTGTGGATGTGTTATTTTCGATCATAATTGTTTTGCGATAAATATTTATTTGTTTAAGAGTAGCATATACTGATACATTGGTAACGTCGAAAAACACTTCTTCGACTTCAATGCTAATAGTTCTATTCATCAATTTTTTTTTAAGGTTGGATTATATTGAAATCAACAGATTATCAAAAATAATTTTGGCATTCTTTCTAATAGATTTTCTACTATTAATGCTTTACAAGAGGTTAAACTTCAAAAGCACTCCAAATCCTCTAGTTCTAAAACTGTACAAATTCTTCAAAAGTTAACTTTGCATTAAATTAGAGACACGTTTTGCATAGTAATCAAGGGCTTAGAATGCCGCAAGAGTTTAAACTTTGTGCTTCAAAACCGTTTTAATGTTCACCATTGAAATCGGAGGATTTTTGGAATAGGCGGCGAGAAGTACAAACCAACTTTGATTGAACTTGTCTCCATTTCAGTAAAGATTTAATGGATACTTTACAACATTACAGAGGATCCAGGATATAGCTAATAGGTGAAGTCGTAGCGCCACCAAAAATACCTGATACTACCCTTAATAACTAGGGTTAAAAAAGCTTCAATGATTCATTATCGTCCTTAACAAGCCGATCAACTCGCATCCTTTCAAGGAGTTTTTTATGCTTATACTAGCGTTTGTCATGGTACCAGACAAACACGCATACACTTTTTACCTTTGATACTTGAAGGATAAATGCTTAGTTAGACATGGATTACCACCTGTGGCACGAAAGTGCTATTTTAGCACTGTTTAATCATGTGTAGCACTGTAGCACGTGCTCAGGGTTGCTAAATAGTGCTAAAATAGCACGAAAGTGCTATTTTACCTCTATTACAGTTAATTTGTTTACTATAGCACCGAAAATCACTGTATAGCACGCAAATTTGGGCAATTGTAGCACTTTAGGTATGGTGGCAACCTTGGCTTTGACAATAGTACTTGAGAAATAACTTTGTCCAGTGCTACACACCGAATCCTTGAAGGCGGTATTAAGTCTAAGGTATTTTATGTTGATTCTTCAAATGATGGTGAAAAATATATTAAATTTCAATTGATAACAGGTTACAATGCGTTCCATAGATTCTTTGCAGATAAAAGAAAATGATTATTAATTTTGACCGTAAAGTTTTATTAGAAATCCGTATCTCCACCTTTATACAGTGACCATTCGTATTTTTCATTACGCGAGTAAGAAATATTAAACGTTATAAGTAGTAAGTACATATGGAATTTGCTTCCTTTACGTTCCCTGGCAGCTTTCCAAGGCAGATTACCAGACTAGTTATTTGGCAGTGTATAATATGGTCAAACAGGTTTTTTTTTCTGTTTTTGTTGTCAATTGCACAATGAATGTACGTCATGAGTTCACATGCACATTCTTAAAAAACTGTTTCTGGGCCAACCAGACAGGTTTCTAGGTCAACCAGACAGGTTTCTGGGCTAAAAAGGGGATTCCCCACACAAATAATATATATCTACGTTCCATGGCAGCTTTCAGAGGCAGATTATCAGACTGGTTATTTGGCAGTGTATAATGTGGTCAAACATGTTTTGAGAGTATGGTCGTAATAATATAATGTGGTCAAACAGGTTTTTTTTTCTGTTATTGTTGTCAATTGCACAATGAATGTACATCATGAGTTCACGTGCACATTTTTCTTAAAAAACTGGTATGTTATAAAGTAGCCATGGATATTTCTATTTTCAATGTGAGTACACTTTCATTCTTTATTTCAAAAAAAAAAATCGTTTTACCAGTAAATTCAAATTTGAGGGGGACTTAGCCCCCCGCCCCCCCCCGCCCACCAAAAAAACCCATACAATAGTCTACTCGTTAGAAAACGCAAAGTACGCTTTTTTCCTCTATGTAAACAAAAACCACCCCCACCCAGCTCTGTAGAAATAGTTAATTCGTTCAAAAATGTCCTTTTTTCCAGTTATAAAAAATATTTTTCCGATCTAAATAGAATCTTCTGTGTTACAAGAAAAGGTCACTTTTTGAGAACAGGCTTCGGCACGCTCATGTTATCATAGAGATTAAAACCATATGTGTTTATAATTACAGAAAAGGGTCCTTTTTTGGAACCAAACTTCAAAACGTGTCGTATCTGAAAACAAAAAGCTTGGTGATTAAGACGGGGGGCTTTGTCTAATTCTAGCCGGAAACTCAGAATTGATAGGGGGCAAGATGGAACGATGCCACATTCTGTGTGATTTGCAAAAAAGGGGTAATTAGTGATTGGATAATTTTTTAACGTGAAATCTCTGAATAAGATATTTTTGGAGCATATACTTGACGATGGATAAAAGGGTTAAGGTGATTAGCAATTACGAGCGAGGATTCCCCCACTGGCTCCTAGCAGTAGGCTACGCATATCAAATTGCTGTGTTGTGGGCCGACTTGCTAGCGAAAATGGATTCTATGGGTCGTATAGGAATTTTTCATTTTGAATATCTTTCGTGAAATGCAAGAATTGGAATATTTCAGTAGTGTTTTGTTGTGCTTTACCTTGTCACAGTTACATTCTCTTGATTTTTCAAAAGTTCATTTTGAATATCTTTCGTGAAATACAAGAGTTGGAATATTTCACTAGTGTCTTGTTGTGCTTTACCTTGTCACAGTTACATTCTCTTGATTTTTCGAAGTTCATTTTGAATTTCTTTCGCGAAATTCAAGAGTTAGAATGTTTCAGTAGTGTTTTGTCATGGTTTTCCTTGGCACTGCTATATTTCTTTGTTTTTTCAAAGTTCATTTTGGATTTGCTTCGTTGAAATGCAAGTGTTGAAATAAGTAGTGTTTTGTTGCGATTTAAATTATCACAGTTACATTCTTTGGATTTTTAAATTATTATTGTGAATTTCTTTCTTGCAATGCAAGAGTTGGAATATTTCAGTAGCGTCTTGTCGTGGTTTACCTTGTCACTGCTACATTCTCATGATTTTTCAAAGTTCATTTTGGATTTCTTTCGTTGAAATGCAAGAGTTGGAATATTTCAGTAGTGACTTGTTGTGCTTTACCTTGTCACAGTTAAATTCTCTTAATTTTTCGAAGTTCATTTTGAATTTCTGTCGTGAAATGCAAGAGTTGGAATATTTCAGCAGTGTTTTGTTGTGCTTTACCTTGTCACAGTTACATTCTGTTGATTTTCATAGTTCATTTTGAATTTCATTCATTGAAATGCAAAAGGTGGAATATTTCAGTAGTGATTTGTTGTGCTCTACCTTGTCACAGTTACATTCTCTTAATTTTTCAAAGTTCATTTTGAATTTCTTTCGTGAAATGCTACAATTGGAATATTTCAGTAGTGTATTATTGTGCTTTAACTTGTCACAGCTACATTCTCATGATTTTTCAAAGTTCATTTTGGATTTCTTTCATTAAAATGCAAGAGTTGAAATATTTAAGTAGTGACTTGTTGTGGTTTACCTTGTTACAGTTACATTCTCTTGATTTTTCGAAGTTCATTTTGAATTTCTGTCGTGAAATGCAAGAGATGGAATTTTTCAGTAGCGTTTTGTTGTGCTTTACCTTGTCACAGTTACATTCTGTTGATTTTCATAGTTTATTTTGAATTTCTTTCATTGAAATGCAAGAGTTGGAATATTTCAGTAGTGTTTTGTTGTGCTTTACCTTGTCACAGTTACATTCTCATAATTTTTCAAAGTTCATTTTGAATTTCTTTCGTGAAATGCAAGAATTGGAATATTTCAGTAGTGTCTTGTCGTGGTTTACCTTGTCACAGCTACATTCTCATGATTTTTCAAAGTTCATTTTTGATTTATTTCTTTGAAATGAAATAGTTGGAATATTTAAGTAGTGAATTTTTTTGATTTAAATAGTCACAGCTAAATTATATTGATTTTTCGAAGTTCATTTTGAATATATGTAGTGAAATGCAAGAGTTGGAATATTTCAGTAGTGTTGTGTTGGGCTTTACCTTGTCACAGTTACATTCTCTTAATTTTTCAAAGTTCATTTTGAATTTCTTTCGTGAAATGCAAGAATTGGAATATCGTTTCTTCAACTGAAAGTAAGGAGCAACATCAAAACGTAAAAACGGACAGAAAATAGAGGCTGTTTCCAAAAGATTTAGGATTCATTAACTTTAGTGTTGCCAGTCAAAAGCTATGAGTTTGAGAAAATTGCCTGATTATCGAAAAATGAAGAAACACCTTCCAAAAGTCGACAGGAATGGGATTGTCTTGAGAGGGGAATTTTCCATGGAGGAGTTGGAGGGTATTTTTACGTAAAAACAACTTCAACCATGCCCAGCCCCCCGCGATCAGAAATTAAATTATAAAAAAGTTTCTTCAACTGAAAGTAAGGAGCAACATCAAAACTTAAAAACGGACAGAAAATAGAGGCTCTTTCCAAAAGATTTATTATTAATTAAAATTTTCCACTTTATTTATTTTTTTTTCTTTTTGTACATATCTTAAAATGTTAAAATATGCTTACGGGTCTAACAATTGTGCTATATGGTTGGTCAGAGACACGATGTGGCTTTCCCACTGGTATTCTATGACCGGTTATCGACACTAGCTAGTCTATTGCATATATTAAATCAGTCTTTTTTACGCAGTGGAACGATAAACACATAAGTCATATCTTTAAAAAACAGTGAAAATGGAACATTTTAATAGAGTGTGTTCACATAACAAGGCTATTGTAGCATTGAATGCCGACAAGGAGAAGTATTTACACTATGAAACAAGTACAAGTGGTAGCACTATTGGAAATGTATGCATGCATTGTCATGACAGTAATGAATTAGATTTCTTTGGAATACCGAAAAAATTCAACTGTTATGATGGTCGTTATGCGAGATTGAGATCTCCAGAGATGATTGCACTCAAAGAGAATGCTAACATAAAAATAATTGTTGATGATAGAGGACAACTGCTTGCTACTGCTGTAGGTAACACATTACCTACGGATACACCAGATCATCAGCTTTCAGGTATTAGCATTCAACGGAAGGCTAATAAAAGAAAGGCTTACTCTGCTAGTAATATCGTAAACCATATCTTGTTTACGTGCCGAAACTGTTATCTGTGTAAAAATAATGTGTTAATAGACAGTGAAATTGCAAAAAAAATAAAAATGGCATTGTCAAAAAATATCACTACGGAATATAAAGAAGAAACGATGAAAAACAAAGCACCCGCAAACGTTACTGGCATTGATAAACAGTCAATGAATCAAATAATATCAAAGACGAAAAGCATATTGAGCCTGTTGATGAGACACAGTAAAAATTTTGTATGATTCAAAATGGAATAATGATTATTCTACTGATTACGAACTAAGAGAAGACAATAACTCCATTATCAAGAGAGAACATGGTGAACTTTTTTATGGAACAGATTCAAAATGCCCAAAGTTAATCATTGATATTAATAATGTATCGTAATATATTTGTGTATTAATATTCTAAATAGCATTATTTCATTAAAAATATTACATTGTTTTGTGTTCATTATTTTTTAGAGTAAGCTAGCATATCAAGCGTTTAGAATGCCCATTAAAACATCAGAGATGTAAGAAAAGGAATTTGCGTAAATCTATTGTCAGACACACTATTTTCGTAAAATCTGAGCTATTAAGGGTTTTTGACCGTAAACTCTAGTTTCTTGTAAGAAAATTATGGAAAATACAATTCTCTGGTTCAAATGTGAAACTTAAGTATATTTTGGATCGAAAAATAAAACTATTACCTTTAAAATCTGAGCTAATAAGGGTTTTTTGACCGTAAACTCTAGTTTCTTGTAAGAAAATTATGGAAAATACAATTCTCTAGTTCAAATGTGAAACTTAAGTCAAGTTTTGGATACTCATAATGATGAGGACTGATGGTTCTAATTAAATAATTTTTTTTTTCATAAAACAAACAATTTTTTTTAAACTTCGAAATAATTCATATTCATTTATTTTTTTTACTTTTATTTTTTACATATCTTGAAATGACAATATATAATTCTTGAATTTACTTATTCGATACACAATATAGAAATTATAAAAAAAAAAATTCCAGACTTCATTTGCATGCAAGAGATACCGAGAGTTCTATGACTCCTCCCCGCAATGAATTCTAAGGGTTTTATGACTCCTCCCCAAAATGAATTCAGATGCTTTTAGGAGTCATCCCCCTTAGCCATAACTCCATTCGACCTTGAGCGAAGGTATAAAAGTTCGATGATGTATTTCTATTCTTAACATCTACATTAATACCTTCCAAGATGATAGGACTCTATGACACAGAATTTATCGGTTTGAAAAAATCATCTTATGGTGTTATATTTGAATGTGCATTTTTATTATTGTCATTGGAACTTGAAGAAATCGACTGTTATCATTGGATAGTGAACTACAACATGTATGTGTATGATAAAAGCTTTTGGAGTACTACATTAAATCGTATAAACAGACTGGGATTCTACGATAGAGTGATTACATCACTTAATAATAGTGGTCAGGAGCTGAGAAATGTCCAGGAGGAAGTTAGTGAAATTTGCAGCTTTTTCGGGGTTGAAGCACTCTATGTAAAGGGTAATGTACCTACAGATAAAGTTTTAATTCAAAAGTGTGACCCTAGGATTCCACTTTTCAATCTAGAAGAATTTAAGTGTCCTAAATTTGAAGGGGTTTATCATTGTCCTGAAGACGAGGTCAGGTTCTTCGCGCACTGGATACCTAAGGTCATACCGGATCGTGATAAATGAATTAGACATGGTAAAAACTATTCTATATCATGGGACCATCGTTTCTGGATGTTTAAGAGTTAACGTGTGTATGACTATGTGTCATAATATAATTTTGTATTAATATTCTACATAGCATTATTTCATTAAAAATATATTATGCATTACATTGTTATGTTTTCATTATTTTTAGAGTAGGCTAGCATATCAACAGTTTAGAATGTATATTAAAACATCGGAGATTTGAGAAAAGGAATTTGTATACATCTATTGTCAGACACATGAGGTAACATTGACCAAATCTAGGTATCAGAATGAATAAATTCTTTATCAACATCCGTTGTTGGATATGTCATTATTTCATTATGAAAAAATTGTAAGTAGGTAAGTAAGTAATTAACAAACTCTTTCTTGAATTCATCTCTTGGATACACAAAGAAGACATTTCATTCAAGAAAATATGAAAATATTTGTAAGTAAGTAACACAATCTTTTTTGAAGTCACCCCTTGGATACACAATACAGATACTTTATTCAAGAAATTATGAAAAAATCGCTAGTAAGTAACAAACTCTTTCTTGATTTCGCCATTTGGATGCACAATACAGAAATTTAATTCAAGAAATTATGAAAAAAAATGTAAGTAAGTAACAAACTCTATGCTTTTTCTGCATCAATTGTTGGATATGTTGAATAAAATATGCAAAGTCCACGTAGCTTTATTTTATTTTTTATGGTTAATTTAGACGAGGTTACGTGCGCGCACGTAACCTCGTCTAAATTGACCTTAAAAAATGAAATAAAGCTATGTCGACTTTGCATATTTTATTCAACATATCCGACAATTGATGCAGAAAAAGCATAGTATTTGTTACTTACTTACTTAAATTTTATTTTCATAACTTCTTGAATTAAATTTCTGTATTGTGCATCCAAATGGGGAATTCAAGAAAGAGTTTGTTACTTACTTGCGATTTTTTCATAATTTCTTGAATAAAGTATCTGTATTGTGCATACAAGGGGTGACTTCAAGAAAGAGTGTGTTACTTACTTACAAATATTTTCATATTTTCTTGAATGAAATGTCACTACTGAAATATTCCAACTCTTGCATTTCAACGAAAGAACTCCAAAATGAACTGTTAAAAATCATAAGAATGTAGCTGTGACAAAATAAACCACGACAAGACACTACTGAAATATTCCAATTCTTGCATTTCACGAAAGAAATTCAAAATGAACTTCAAAATGAACTTTCAAAAATTAAGAGAATGTAACTGTGACAAGGTAAAGCACAACAAAACACTACTGAAATATTCCAACTCTTGCATTTCAACGAAAGAAATCCAAAATGAACTTTGAAAAATCATGAGAATGTAGCTGTGACAAAATAAACCACGACAAGACACTACTGAAATATTCCAATTCTTGCATTTCACGAAAGAAATTCAAAATGAACTTTCAAAAATTAAGAGAATGTAACTGTGACAAGGTAAAGCACAACAAAACACTACAGAAAAATTCCAACTCTTGCATTTCAAAGAAACAAATTCAAAATGAACTATGAAAATCAACAGAATGTAACAGTGACAAGGTAGAGCACAACAAAAAACTACTGAAATATTCCAACTCTTGCATTTTACGACAGAAATTCAAAAAGAACTTCGAAAAATCAAGAGAATGTAACAAGGAGACAAGGTAAAGCACAACAAGTCACTACTGAAATATGCCAACTCTTGCATTTCAACGAAAGAAATCCAAAATGAACTTTGAAAAATCATGAGAATGTAGCTGTGACAAGGTAAACCAGGACAAGACATTACTGAAATATTCCAGTTCTTGCATTTCACGAAATAAATTCAAAATGAACTTTGAAAAATTAAGAGAATGTAAATGTGACAAGGTAAAGCACAACAAAAACTACTGAAATATTCCAACTCTTGCATTTCAATGAATGAAATTCAAAATGAACTATGAAAATCAACAGAATGTAACTGTGACAAGGTAAAGCAGAACAAAACACTACTGAAATATTCCAACTCTTGCATTTCACGACAGAAATTCAAAATGAACTTCGAAAAATTAAGAGATTGTAACTGTGACAAGGTAAAGCACAACAAGTCACTACTGAAATATTCCAACTCTTGCATTTCAACAAAAGAAATCCAAAATGAACTTTGAAAAATCATGAGAATGTAGATGTGACAAGGTAAACCACGACATGACGCTACTGAAATATTCCAACTCTTGCATTTCAAGGAAGAAATCCAAAATGAACTTTGAAAAATCAAGAGAATGTAACTGTGACAAGTTAAACCACGACAAAACACTACTGAAATATTCCAACTCTTGCATTTCAACGAAAGAAATCCAAAATGAACTTCGAAAAATCAAAAGAATGTAACTGTGACAAGGTAAAGCACAACAAGTCACTACTGAAATATTCCAACTCTTGCATTTCAACAAAAGAAATCCAAAATGAACTTTGAAAAATCATGAGAATGTAGATGTGACAAGGTAAACCACGACAAGACGCTACTGAAATATTCCAACTCTTTCATTTCAAGGAAGAAATCCAAAATGAACTTTGAAAAATCAAGAGAATGTAACTGTGACAAGTTAAAAAACGACAAAACACTACTGAAATATTCCAACTCTTGCATTTCAACGAAAGAAATCCAAAATGAACTTCAAAAAATCAAGAAAATGTAACTGTGACAAGGTAAAGCACAACAAGACACTAGTGAAATATTCCAACTCTTGCATTTCAACGAAAGAAATTCAAAATGAACTTTGAAAATCAACAGAATGTAACTGTGACAAAGTAAAGCACAACAAAGCACTACTGAAATATTCCAACTCTTGCATTTCACGAAAGATATTCAAAATTAACTTTTGGTAAAATCAAGAGAATGTAACTGTGACAAGGTAAAGCACAACAAAACACTACTGAAATATTCCAATTCTTGCATTTCACGAAAGATATTCAAAATGAAAAATTCCTATACGACCCATAGAATCCATTTTCGCTAGCAAGTTGGCCTACAGTACAGCAATTTGTAATGCGTAGCATACTGCCGGGAACCAGAGGGGGAATCCTAATTTCTAATTGCTAATCACCTTAACCTTTTTATCCATCGTCAATTACATGCTCCTAAAATATTTTATTCAGAGATTTCACGTTAAAAATTTATCCAAGCACTAATTACCCCTTTTTTGCAAATCACACAGAATGTGGCATCGTTCCATCTTGCCCCCTATCAATTCTGAATTTCTGGCTAGAATTAGAAAAAGCCCCCGTCTTAATCACCAAGCTTTTGTTTTCAGATACGACACGTTTTGAAGTTTGGTTCCAAAAAAGGACCCTTTTCTGTAATTATATACACATATGGTTTTAAGCTCTGTGATAACATGAGCGTGCCGAAGCCTGAACTCCAAAAGTGACCGTTTCTTGTAAAACAGAAGCTTCTATTTAGATCGGAAAAATATTTTTGATAACTGGTAAAAAGGACATTTTTGAACGAAATAACTATTTATACTGAGCAGGGTGGGGGTGGTTTTTGTTTACATAAAGGAAAAAGCGTTTTCTAACGCGTTTTCTAACGAGTATACTATTTTATGGGTTTTTATTGTTGGGGGTGGGGGGAGGGGGGCTAAGTACCCCTGAAATTAGAATTTACTAGTAAAACGAATTTTTTTTTTTTTGAAATAAAGAATGAAAGTGTACTCACATTGAAAATAGAAATATCCATGACTACTTTATATTATACAAGTGTTTTAAGAATGTGCACGTGAACTCACGACGTACATTCATTGTGCAATTGACAGCAAAAACAGAAAAAAACCTGTTTGACCACATTATATTATTACGACCATACTCTCAAAACATGTTTGACCACATTATACACTGCCAAATAACCAGTCTGGTAATCTGCCCTGGAAAGCTGCCATGGAACGTAGATATACATTATTTGTGTGGGGAATCCCCGTTTTAGCCCAGAAACCTGTCTGGTTGACCCAGAAACCTGTCTGGGTGGCCCAGAAACAGTTTTTTAAGAATGTGCATGTGAACTCATGACGTACATTCATTGTGCAATTGACAACAAAAACAGAAAAAAACCTGTTTGACCACATTATACACTGCCAAATAACTAGTCTGGTAATCTGCCTTGGAAAGCTGCCAGGGAACGTAAAGGAAGAAAATTCCATATGTACTTACTACTGTTATAAAATGTTCTATCAGTCAAGAGGCTCGGGACGATGTCTAAAAAATAAAAATACAGCGTCATTTGTAATTTTCTTACGGATAAAGAAAAAATTAGAAAATTGGCGTTTCTGTTGGTTGAAAAAATGAAAACAACATGGAATCATAGGCAGCGCAATAGCGCTGCCTAAGTAAAGAAAGATGTTGGCAGGCAATGTATTATTATTTTTTTTTCTCCATACCCGGGCACTTCGTATCGAAAGAGTTGTCATAGAAATTTCGAAAAGGGCTCATTCGATTGGAAAATTGGAGTGTCTAGTGTCTTTTTCATAGTCGAAAGTCATTGGAGGGCAACTAGCCCTCTCCCATGCCCATCATTCCCCAAAACACATCCAATCAAAATTTTGAGATAGCCATTTTGTTCAGCGTAGTTGATTTCCACATAGAAAATATGTTTTTGAGGAGGACGCTCATATAAGGTTATATGAGGTTACATAAGGATATATAACCATATAAGGTTTTTATAGAACACGTTGTCGTTGAAACTTCAAAAAGGGCTCATTCGATTGGAAATTGAAATGGCTAGTGCCTTTTTTAATAGTTGAAAGTGATTGGAAGGCAACTAACACCCTTTCCACGTCCACCATTACGGCCAATTTAACCCACGACGTTCAAAGTTCAGGAAATTTTACCTTTGAGCAGGACACTCCCCCCCCCCCCGGCAGTCTTCAGGGCAAGGTTTATAAGTTTTACCCTGGGGACATATAAAGTTTTATTGAAAACATTGTCGTAGAAACTTCAAAGGGGCTCATTCAATTGGAAATTGAAAGGCCTAGTGCCTTTTTTAATAGTTGAAAGTGATTGGATAGCAACTAACACCCCTGTCCGGCCCACCATTTTCCCAAACACATCCAATCAAAATTTTGAGATAACTATTTTGTTCAACGTAGTTGAAGGTTTTGGAAATTAGGTTTTTTGGATGATAACCCCCTCAGAGCCCTCAGTACAAGGGTTGTAAGTTATGCCCTGGGGGCTTATAAAGTTTTTATTGAAATCGTTGTCGTAGAAACTTCAAAAGGGCTCATTCAATTGGAAATTAAAAGGGCTAGTGCCTTTTCTATTAGTTGAAAGTGATTGGATAGCGACTAACGCCCCTCTCACGCCCACCATTTTCTCAAACATATCCAATCAAAATTTTGAGATATCCATTTTGTTTAACGTAGTTGAAAGTTCTGGAAATTAGGTCTTTTGGAATGATAACCCCCTCACAGCCCTCAGTGCAAGGGTTGTAAGTTATGTCCTGGGGGCATATAAGGTTTCTATAGAAGGTTGTTGTATATATCATAGGTAGCGCGATCGCGCTGCCTAAGTAAAGAACAATGTTGGCACAATGTATTTTTTTCATACCAGGGCACTTCGTATCGAAGGAGTTGTCGTAGAAACTTCGAAAAGGGCTCATTTGATTGGAAATTGGAATGGCTAGTGCCCGTTTTAATAGCCGAAAGTGATTGGAGGGCAACTAGCCCCCACGCCCTTCAATCCCCCAAACACATCCAATGAAAATTTTGAGATAGCCATTTTGTTCAACGTAGTTGATTTCCAAAAAAAAATATGATCTTGAGGAGGACACTCCCCCAAAACCCTCAGGGCAAGGGTTTTAAGTTATGTCCTGGGGACATATAAGAACGATGTTGCACAGTGTATTATTTATTAATTGTTTCCTTTAGAGCAGGGCACTTCGTATCGAAGAAGTTGTCGTAGAAGCTTCGAAAAGGGCTCATTCAATTGGAAATTGGAGTGGCTTGTGCCCTTTTTAATAGTCGAAAGTGATTGGAAGGCGACTAACACCCCTTCCATGCCCACCATTTCCCCAAACACATCAAATCAAAATTTTGAGATAGCCATTTTGTTGAGCGAAGTTGATTTCCAGATAGAAATTATGTTTTTGAGGAGGACAGTCCCCCACAGCCCTTAGGGAAAGGGTTGTAAGTTATGCCCCGGGTGTATATAAGGTGTTTTTATAGAAGGCGTTGTCGTAGAAACTTCAAAAAAGGCTCATTGGATTGGAAATTCAAAGGGCTAGTGCCCTTTTTAATAGTCGAAAGTGATTAGAGGGCAACAAACCCGCCTTTCACGCTAACCTTTTCCCCAAACACATCTAATCAAAACTTTGAGATAGCCATTTTATTGGTAGTTTTAAGTTCTGAGAATTAGTTCTTTGAGGATGACAATCCCCCACCCCACAGCCCGCAGGGCAAGGGTTATAAATTATGCCCAGGGAGCATATAAGGACTTTATAGAACGAACTTCAAAAAGGGCTCATTTGATTGGAAATTGAAATGGCTAGTGCCCTTTTTAATTGTCGAAAGTAATTGGAAAGCAACTAACACCCCTTCCACGTCCACCATTTCCAAAAACACATGCAATAAAGATTTTGAGATAGCCATTTTGTTCCACGCAGTTCAAAGTTAAGGAAATTACACCTTTGAGCAGGACACTCCCCCCACAGTCTCCAGGGCAAGAGTTATAAGTTATGCCCTGGGGCATATAAGGTTTTTATTAAAATCTTTGTCGTAGAAAATTGAAAAAGGGCTCATTCGATTGTAAATTCAAAATGCTAGTGCCCTTTTTAATAGTCGAAAGTGATTTGAGGGCAACTAACACGCCTCTCACGCCAATCTTTTCCCCAAACACATCCAATCAATGTTCTAGGTAGCCATTTTATTCAACTTAGTTGAAAGTTTTGAAAATTAGGTCTTTAAGGATGACAGCCCCCCACAGCCCTCAGGGCAAGTGTTGTAAGTTATGCCCTGGGGCATATAAGGTTTTTATTGAAAGCATAGAAACTTCAAAAGCATAGGCTGATTCAATTGGAAATTTAAAAGGCTAGTGCCTTTTTTAATAGTTGAAAGTGATAGGAGAGCGACTAAAAACCCTCTCACGCCCACTATTTTCCCAAGCACATCCAATCGAAATTTTGATATATCCATTTTCTTCAACGCAGTTGAAAGTTCTTTAAATTAGGTCTTTTAGGATGATAACCCCCTCAGAGCCCTCAGTGCAAGGGTTGTAAGTTTTGCCCTGGGCGCATATAAAGTTTATATAGAAAGTTGTTATAGAAACCTTTTTAATAGTCGAAAGTGAGTGGAGAGTAATTAACCCTCCTCTTACACCCACTATATCCCCAAAAACATTCAATCAATGTTTAGCCCATTTTGTTCAATGTAGTTGAAAGTTATGGAAATTATGTATTTAAGGATGACAAACCCCTCACAGCCCCAAGGGCAAAGGTAGTAAGTTCTTCCCTGGGGCATATAAGGTTTTTATAGATAGAGTTGTCGTAAAACTTTAAAAGGGGCTCATTCAATTGGAAATTGAGAGGGCTAGTGCTCTTTGTAATAGTCGAAAGTGATTAGAGGGTAACTAACCCCCCTCTCCCGCCCACAATTCCTCCAAACACATCCAATAAAAATTTTCAGATAGCCGTTTTGTTTAATGTAGTAGAAAGTTCTGGAAATTAGGTCTTTGAGAATGAACCCCCCCCCCAGCTCTCAGGGCAATGGTTTTAAGTTATGCCCTGGGGGCACATAAGATTTTTATTGAAAGTTTTGTCGTAGAAACTCCAAAAGGGCTCATTTGATTGGAAATTGAAAGGGCTAGGGCCATTTTTCATAGTTGAAAGTGATATGAGAGCGACTACCCCCCTCTCACGCCCACCATTTCCCCAAACACATCCACTCAAAATTTTGAGATAACCATTATTGTTTAACGTAGTTGAAAGTTCTAGAAATTCGGTCCTAGAGGATGACAACCACCCTAACAGACCTTAGGGTAAGGGTTGTAATTTATGCCCTGGGGACATATAAGGTGTTTATAGAAAGCGTTGTCGTTTCAAAAAGGGCTCATTCGATTGCAAATCGAAAGGCCTAGTGCCCTTTTTAATAGTCCAAAGTGATTGGAAGGCTTGACATTTTTATAGGAAAGATCGATGCGGGTATAATGTATTATTTTTTGTTGTTGTCGTTTTTTAGACCGGGGCACTTTGTATCGAAGGAGTTGTCGTGGGAACTTTGAAAAGGGCTCATTCAATTGAAAATAGAAAGGGTTTTTAAAAGTCAAAAGTGATTGGAGGGCAACTAATCCCCCTCCCACTCCCATCCTCCCACGTCCGCCCTCCCATTTGCCCATTATGTTTAAAAATTAAATGTTGCCTTAAGATTAAATCAAAATGCACTGTGTTAATGCTAATTCCCAATAAGGTATCTCAGCAGTATCCCAAGAACAACTGAACGTATTATGTTCAAACTTTCGGGGCTATTTCTGCTCTTAAAATTTAACCAAATCAAAATAGCGTAAGTGTATCCAAGTTATCAAAGAAAGCAAACAGATTTTTTTCCGAATGGTATCAAATTTTATATTTTAGGGCAGCTAGAGGAGATATATCACTGAGTCAAACAGTAACATTTGTGTCCAGATTTTTAAGAAGGTGTATTTTGTTTTAAGTTTCTGAAAATTTTTTCTCCAGCATACAAATAGCAGGCCAAAGTATAAAGTCTTAAAAAACGAAAATATTTAAAGTATTATTTTCTTTTTCCCTGAAAAGATTATGTCAATATAAAACGAACAAAATTTAATTAAAAAACTTTTTCCACAAAATAAGTTTTTCAAATAAAAGTAAAGAAGTCCATTAAACAAAAAATGATCTAAAATCAAATAATCTACCAAGCTCGAAACTACCACAAATCAGCATCGATAAATAAATGAAACCCAAAACGAACAGAAATTACAATAAATAACCGAGTCAAACTCAGAAGTCAGAACGAGCAGAAATTAACATAAGTTGGGTGCAAAACCCCTATGCCTTCCCAAGGCAAGAACAAAATTTGCACTTTACTGAAAAAAATACAAATGAATGTGTATTGTCAGTCTAATATATATATATATATATATATATATATATATATATATATATATATATATATATATATATATATATATATATATATACTGATATTTAGTATTCAAAATGTTAGTATTATTTAATTTATTAAAGTTATAAAAGTAAAAATAATTATATTTTTTTCAGTAAAGTGCAAATTTTGTTCTGGCCTTGGGGAGGCAAAGGGGTTTTGCGCCCAACTTTTTTTTAATTTCTGCTCGTTTTGAGTTTGACTTGGTTACGTGATAAGTAGTCTAATTCACACGATTTCTCAACCTGAACGTAGTTCTAAATGTGTTTGCAGTTGTACACTTAGGCCTACCTACAAAGGATTTGATCAATCAGTAGAGATGACAGTGCCAGCGCTGTACAAGGTTTCCATCATTGCCAGATAAGAAAGGTACTATTTAGTACTTTAAAAGTGCCTCTTTCTAAGGCTGTTTGATGGTTTGATGTTGTTTCATGGTTCTGTTTGTTGATGGTTATATAGTTTGTTGGTTATTTGATTTGATGTTGTTTCATAGTTCTGTTTGTTGGTCAACTTGTTTGATGTTTCTAATTCTATTACTCCAAACAGAAGTATACATCATTGCCAGATAAGAAAGGTACTATTTAATACTTTTAAAGTACCTCTTTCTAGGCCTGTTTGATGGTTATCTGGTTTGATGTTGTTTCATGGTTCTGTTTGTTGATGGTTATATGGTTATATGGTTTGATGGTTTTGATGTTGTTTCATAGTTCTGTTTGTTGGTTAACTTGTTTGATGTTTCAATGCCTATTAATCCGAACAGAAGTTTACATCATTCCTGGATAAGAGTGTCTAACAGGACAGGATCGATGAAAACTGTTTCTAGGTCAATGGACTTGCGTAATGTTTCTTTTACATCGCAATTCAACCTTGAGATTTTGCTTATAATGAAAATGCTTTGCGGTTAAAGTAACATGTCGTTTCATGACACAATGGAACAAACATCGAATGTTGTGGACTTACAAGTTTTAGCGGCACAGATTTATAATGTGAGTTCTTTTTAGTAAATTTTCTTAGGTTTTTCCAAATAAAATCATTTTTCATAGTCCCTCTCCAATATATTCAAATTCAGGGTATCGCCCCCCCAAAAAAAATATTTATACTATGTTTAAAATATGCTCATTTTTCCACTACGTAAACCCCTCCTCCCTCCTCTCCCTCCCACCATTCATCACCAATTAATTCTTTCAACAAAACTTATTACTTAAAATTGTCTTTTCACATGCATTTAAAACCATCAAAATATACTCGGCTCTCTTTGCGATATATACAAAGTTGTGTGTGAATATATCTCAAGAGGGGTGATTTCGTAAACAACCTTCACGCGTCTCAAGCTAGGAAAATATCAAAAACAAGGGTGGCTTAATGAACTCAGTAAACAGGTTAAAAACTGAACTATCGCACCCTCTGGAATGTACATCCGGCCTGCTAAATCTTACAAATTCAAGCTTAAGCATAGCAATGATTTCACAAAAAAGATGATTTTTTTTACGGTCAATTTAGCGACTTGTCATTCTACCGTAATCTTATGAAGTGCAAGAGGGGGTAGGTGTTGATTATGATAAATATTTTCATAAACTAAGTGTAATTGCTTCCATTTTGAGTACTCAGTGTTTATATGGGAGGAGGTAGGGGGTTAAGAAAAAGATACATACCTGCCATGAGAAGGTTTATTAAAGCGCAGGTTCATTTAAATTATCTAAATTGATACATCTTTTGACCCTACAGGAATAACAATAATTTTTAAGCTTTAAAATAGAGCTCATTTTTCTTTAAAACCGTTGTATCTCTAGGCATGTATTTAATTTTTTCTAAATGGTAAAAACTGGAACAGTTATTTCTAACACATGACTACTCTTCGACGATTTTATTTCCTGCATGGAATGTATTTAATTTCTTTTCTAAATGGTAAAAATAGGAGCATTTCTACCATAGATCTACTGACACTGTATTTCTCGCAAATTTTACTTTTTTGCCGAAAAGGGGGGACTTATTTAAAAGCGGGACGGGCTTCTTTAGGCAATGGCAGATGCTTTCTAAACAAAACTGTGCCTTCCAATAAATTCTGTTTTTCTTCTGTTGAAGGCGGTATTAATTTGTCTTTTGTAAAAGGGGGACGTCATTTTATACTAAATTTTCTCTTCTTTTTAAGGAAAATTTTGAGCAATGCTTTCCTCCTGAAAAGAGGGCTAGGGTCCAAAATAAAACCCCTGTGAGGGCATCAGTTGTACAGTATGGCCGTTGGCCAAGACCTTCAGCTCAGTGTACTCCGCATATACATGGCTATGACGTTACTGGTCCAGCCACCCCCAATCAAGAGAAGCCCGACCCTTCCAGGGCAATGCTACAACAAGCCTCAATTCCCCGTCAAGTGATGTCCAACCCTACCATGCAAGCTGCTGATCTTAATGTAAGTTTAAATTTTGTTTTATTTCTCACTAAAGATTTTTCACCCAAGTCAATATGAAGGTTAGAGATTGTACCGTTAGACTTCAAAATAATATGGATGTCAAGTTGCGTTATCATGGCTTCGATAAGAGATGCGAATCTTAACGGTATCCATTTTACCATTTGTTCCGGAAAACCTTGAAAATAGCAGACTTGTAATAACGAATGTAAGGTCGACGGAGATTGCTTTATAAAAATAGAGAATAAGCTATTCTCAGAATATGACCTGAATGAGTTAGACTATCAAGTTAAGACCCTGTTTTTTCCCAAAGCAGATCAAGAGTATTAATTTAAAATTTTTGGGGGTTGTTTGAACTAAATCAAAATCTACTTTGTCTTCTTTTAGATTGTAAATATATTATAACACTAATGCATATGGGGGTTGGCTATTAAATTGGAACTTTCAGGATTTATACAGTGGAGAACAGTGAATAAACCAAATGGTACTATGTGCACACAGATATTGCTACTACCAAGCGTGTTTTTTAAGCACATGTTTTAAATGATATAAAAATAATAATCCAATTTTAAAAATAGGGTGATTTAGACCAATTTGAAAATAGTCTATATTCGTTATAGGTTGCATTGGTGCCACATGCGCTATCTTCCCCACCAACTGAAGAAACAAGTCACGAACTATGTGTTCGCATTGACGCACCAATGGAGTTTCATGACAATCAGGACACTGAAATTAAAGCTATCGACAAACAAGATCTCGATCAAGATGGTAAATTCTTACGTTATGGCGATAATAGTGTTAATTCAGACGATATATCTTCTGACATTGACAGTTTATTGAGTAACTATTTAGACGTAGACGATAGTACACTTGAACAAGGCATTGCAGTTAGTTCAGAGGGCGACTTACCATGACTAAGCCCAAATACTATACACAATTTAGATAATTTTTCCAAAGAGTTAAATGAGAACCCTCCCCCTACTGATTTAATGAATATAGTTCCCGTTCAAACAATTTTTATTGAAAATGAAATGACCTGGGCAAATTATCACAGCCCAGATACACTCGAGGGTATGCTAAGTGAACTGGGAGATTTTAATGCAAGGACCAGCCCTATTGTTGAAAAAAGTGGATGTAGAGAAAATTCGTGCACTTCTTGAGCACCAGATTCAGTTTTGGGGGGGTAGGGACAGTATCAAAGCCTCAATTGTTTTAGAAATATTTTATTTGAATGAGGCTCATAGTGAAGTGTACGATCACAATGTAAACACCGAGATGTTGATAGTCTATCCTCATTGGGAAAATTAAGAGACATTCTTTATGTAGGGGATTGACAATATCATCACTCATCTTGAAAATTATAATGAGATATAATGAAAATTATAATGGGAGTGGGTCTATGGTTTTATTTTTTGAAAATTTAAGCGTAAATAAATGTAAATTTAAAAAAGATTTTATTTTAAGAAGAGGGGCAGCAGGGGCAGGGCCAGAGTCTATAGTTTTAAAATATAATTCCGATTTAGAAGGATGCAAGGGCGTTCAAAGAATCTGTTTCGAAACAGGCCAAAATTGTTTCTTTTACGCTTTCCTCATATCGGCTTTCAAACCTCTAGCACGTAAAGCTAGAATGAAAAATTTTAACTACTGGGCCGTGCATGGAAAGGAGGGGTATCATTTTCCCACAGTAGTTTTCACTTGTTTAGCGGGAAAATTTCCAGTAGCACTCAGGTTAATAGATATCTTTGGACGGGCCAACGCCCATTTAAATAACGGTGTTACTGTGCTCCAATATGAAACAGAATTTGAAAGTGGAGCACGTTCTAATAAAAAGGGTGTATTATTCCCAGTAAGGGGCCCGTCGATTGAATCGGTGAATCATTGGGTTTGGTTGTTATATACACCACCTAGTGAACCCAATTCAATTGGCCATTTCAATCCTATTACGGACATTAGTAGAGTTCTGTGAGGGGGTAAGGATCTACGGGTGCGATACGATTGTCCAAAATGTCTGTCCCAATTACGTAGTGATTTAAAGTTACATAATCACATGAAGCATTGTAAAACATAAGGATATCAATCGGTGGAAGCAGTTTCGGGTGACAGGGCCATCTTGAGATTTAAACATTTCCGTAATACTCTCCTGCAAAGTAATAAAATAAGTTTGGATTGTGAAGCTAAGCTAGTGGATGTAGACGACCCCCAATTTCTGAATTTAATCAAAGAACATCAAGCTATTGCGGTTTCCTATGTCCACGCACAAAGAGACAGCTGTAACACAATGCAATTGTTAGAAATAGTCGAAATATTGGATGAATGCATGTGTGCATGAATGCTTTTGCAGAATGAGTGCATGATCAAAGCATTGACTAAATAAATTGTCACTGCAAATAGAGCTATTTCCCATTTGAGAAATACTCACTATCCGATGTTATTGTCAGCAGAGGGTCGTCTGGCCATTAAAGATCAGACAATATGCTGGGTTTGTAGGGAGGAATTTGAAGAGGGAACTAATAGAAAATTGACTAGGAGGAAAAGAGGGGGGAAGGGGAAAGTCAGGATCATAATCACTTGTGGCAGGAAATATCGTCAGGGGGTAATAATATTCATGGAGTGGCTTAATCGTGCAATGTGAATGTTAGCCAGCAGTTTTTTGTACCGGTTTTCATTCACAATTCAAATTATGATTTGAAATTTATTTTACCGGCTTTGGCACATATTCACAGGGAGGGAGGGGGAGTAGATAGTCGATGGGTAAATAATTTATTTACCTACAATATTATCTCCAAATCTTCTGAGAAGCTGATGCTTCTCGAGTTGAAATGGCAGGTAGTGAATAATGAGTATACGTGCTGGAATAAAATCCGTTTTTTAGATTCATATAGTTTCTTCTCCAAGGCTTTGAGTCAATTGATTCAAGTGCAGAAAAGGGACAATTTTGATAGTTTTCCTCTGCTTAAACAAAGCTTTCCAGACAGTATAATGTATGATTTACTGACCTGTAAAGGCATACATGCATATGACTATTACTGCTCTGGCGCACGGTTAAGTGAGGAGAAACTATCCCCAATTGAAGCATTCTATAATTCACTTACCAATAGTGAATGCACTGTCGAAGAATATGAACTTTCCAAAAGGGTATTGGCAAAGGGTAATTGTAAAAATGGTTGGGATTATTGTAGAATGTACTTGTCGAGTGATGTGTTTATTCTTTTAGATACTGTTCTGCAAAAACACAGATCAAATTTATTCAGAGTTTGGGCTAGACATTTACTATTATTTTTCCACTCCTCATTTGGTGATGGACTTAATTCTAAAAATTAGCAGGGAAGAAATAGGGTTGATGAATGATCTGGATCAACACCTTTTTGTTACCCCTCGGTAATGTCTCACTACTGTTTGTCATGTTGCAATTATATATGGCTTGAAAATCCTTGTGACATCCCCGACATCCACACTGCCGAGGAAAATGGTCCACAAGGATGGTTCTTTGAAATTGAAGGGCACATACCAGCGGAACTTCACGATACAGAAAAAGATTTCGTATTTCAATGTGTGAATAGACATGTGACCAAGGACTCTTTGAGCCCATACAATCGGTCTTTGGTCAAAGATATGGACAGGCACTGGACCCCTTCCAAGCAGAAACTAATTGCAAATCTGGACCCGAAAGAGAATATTGTTGTTCCCCATGTGCTTTTGCGATGGATGGTGATCAAAGGTTTCAGGGTCAAAAAAATACACAGGGCCCTGCAATTCAATCAGAAACCTTACTTGAAAACGTTTATTGACACCTTTGTAGGTAACCGTTCACATGCAAAAAGTAAAGTCGAAAAAGAAATATACGAACTTATTTTAAATTCAGCTTTTGGCAAAATGTGTGTAAGCGTACGAAACAGATCACGCTGTGACGTCGTAACATGCCCCAAAGAATGTGCACGAATTATTGCCGACCCAATTTTACAACATTCACAAGCATAGAGCCGAATATGGTTCTTCGACACAAAAAATAGGGGAAATTTTGTTCTGACCAAGAATATAGCGGGGGGTAGTTCAGTACAGGAAATTTCCAAAAAACTAATGCTGTCGTTCTTTTACAATGTGTGCAAGGTACAATGGCCAAGAGAGGGGGAGGTTCAAGTTTACTATGGGAACACAGATTCTCTGTTGTTAAAATTTAAAACCGAGGATTTATTAAAAGAATTGGAAAATGGGATGAACATCAGTTTTGGATGGACTACACCAATTGGAAAGAGTCCCTCTACCCCGAGTTGGTGAAACGTCAAGCACCCAATCAACTATTAATGTTAAGTTCAGAGACGGGGAGTGATTTGATATCCAAAGAGGTGTTCCCTAGTCCTAAGGTTTACTGTGTAGAAACACACGACAAGGATGTAAAGCGGGCGTGCAAAGGTGTGCCTACACACTACACACTTTGTAAAAAATAATTTCGACATGAGTGTCTACAGAAACTGTGTAGATAGTTGTCTAGTGCCAAGAGCAAAAGTGCTAGCAATTCGCTATCTAACGTATAGGAACTATAGTCTTAGAGCGGAAAAAATGCCATGTCATGTAAATCCGACAAGGTCTATGTGTTCGAGAATGGTGTCAAAGTACTCCCCCATGGCCACCATCGAATTTCAGATCGAGTTGAATGCATAGATTATCGAAACCAACTCGGTCTGGATAAGTGAACTTAAATTCAAATTATAGTACTTGGTGGGTGGGGGGACAGAATCAATTTCTTCGCATTTTGCAGCAGCGGCTATTGTATATAGAGTTTTTTTTCCACCGCCCTTTCCGACCCGTGCCCCCGCGCGGCCCGAGGGGTGGGGGGGTCCCGCCCACGGCTGGCCTTCGGCTCCGGCCCGACCTTTGGTCCTGGAGGGGGCGGGAGGGACCCTTAGAGGGGGGGATTCTCCTCTTTTAAATGTTGTAAAGAGTCTAGAAATTTGTTCAACTGTGCTATTGCTATTGTTCTTGCTGTATTTTAAGTTTTTTGTCAATAAGTGAAAAATAGTGTGTGCTTTTGTTGTTCTTGTTGTATTTAAAGTTGTTTTTTTGGTAATAAATAAAAAATATTGTTATTATTGCTGTATTTAAAGTTGTTTTTGTCAATAAAGGAAAAAAATATGTTTTTGTTGTTTTTGTTAACGTACTAGGTAGATCTAAGAGAAAATTATTATTTATTCATTAGATAAGTATGGTTTACAGTTAGTTGTAGTCCGACTGTTGTCAGCAGCAGTATGTATCAATTTAAAACACCATTTAGGTCGTTTCTGTGTGGCCCGTCAATGTCTTGGAAAACGAGACTTTTAGATAAAATAATTAGAAATTGTAATAAAATGTTTTTGGGAAAACCAACGAAAATTTACTATTGCTATAGTATTTGGAAGGAATCCTACGACCAAATAAAAGCTATTGCCACTGCCGTGCCCATGCCAATACAATTCATACGGGGACTTGATGTTTTCAATAGTATTGAACCAAACTCATGGCTGATTATTGATGATTTAGCTGAATCGATTGAACAGTTCTCGCAGGAGATGCTACAACTGTTTACCGTTCGCTCTCATCATGAACACACTTCCATAACTTTGGTTCTTCACAATCTGTTTCATCAGAGCAAGTATATGAGAACCCTTGCATTGAATTGTATCTTCTTAATTATCTATCATTTTCCTCGTAATCCTAGTTCTCTAGTAACTCTCAATAAGCAAATATATCCAGGTGCCCCCAAATTTCTGTTTTCAGCTTACAGTCAGGCGACAAAAATCCCTATGGTTACATTTTGCTAGATCTTAATCAGATTCCATCCGAGGATCTACGTGTAGTCACAGATATTTTTGACAAAGAAATTACTGTATATCTTCCAGTGAACAGTGGAAAAGGCTATTAGTTGCCATCATGACATTGAAGAAACTACATGAAATAGACATTTATTTTCTGTTCTAGGCACTTCAGAACCACCCCTCAGGAAGGCCAAACTCAAACATGGTATTGACAAAGAATTTATTAATCTAATATCTGAACTTTGTTTAAATTTAACTGAGGGCAATGTACACTTGTCAGAAGGTGTTAGACAACAGTCAAAGCAACAACGTTCCACTGTACGTGCCTTGGATTGCAAAAACAAAGTAAAAAATTTTAAAAGAAAACGTCTTCTTCAAGCGGGCGGTAGCTTTCTTACACTTTTACTACCAATAGTCGAGGGACTTGTAAAGAGTGTTCTTTAGATGGCTAAACCCTATAAATTGACTCTAATCGAACTCGTCCCCTCATCCGTGGAACACTTTGAAGACAGTCTAGGCAGATTCATTAATGATGAAAATATTGCCGATGATGTACTTCAAGATGCACTGCGTCGTGTGGACAAACATAAACCTTATCGTGAAAGACCCGTCGCCGTCGACGTCACAGATCCCCCTAAACAGGAAACATCTCCTCAAGATTCTGCAGCAGTGGAATTAAAGGAGAATTAATTGAATTCCATAAGGACATCAATTGGAAACCTTTTGCCAGTGACCTATCGAGAACAGAGTAAAAGAGTACTAACATATCTCATGTTGGAAAGTGGTGGTGATTATCAAGTTCAAGTTGATAGCACTGGGAAACGAATTATAATTCAGGGAAAGAGTTATAATCGACTTGATTTAATTTGCGATATGGTTGCAAATCGTAAAGTACTTTTATCGTTTTACAATAAACTAAACACCTTTCTAAATGCATCAAACCTGCCCAAAAGTCTTTTTGGCAATAAGCAAATTCTAATGAAATTAAGAGAAAATATTCCTTTAACAACGCCAACCCCATTTAAAAAAGAACAGGAAGAAGAAGATTTTAATTCAATCCTGGAAAATACGAGCACTCCTAGTAGCAGCAATGATTTGATAATACCAATGACGGCGGCTAGACAGAAGCGAAGACGTATCAATTCACCCTCCAGTGTACAAAAGGGAAGTGGACATTACACTACATGTTTGCGTTCAAAATGGATGAAGTTTTAAACATGTCTATGAATGAAAATATTGGTGAAGTGGGAGGTCTAAGTTTCCCCACAACGCTTTGTAAAGTTGCCTCTGACATAGATGGCAGCACATTAAAAAATGCAAAAGAGTATCTAGAAAATAAACCGAGTTACACGCTGCATCGGAATCGCAGGCATCGTGGCAAACAATATCGACAAACTAAGGCCTTTTTCCCTCTGCGTATAATTCAAACTGATCTTTTAACTTTAGATGCGATACAACAGACGGCACTATACATCCTACAAATTTATGCTAGTGGGAATCAGTGTCTTTAGTCGCTATGTTTATGCCATTCCTCTGCAATCAAAGAGAGGTGCTGAAGCTTTTCAGACCTTAGAGAGTATTACTGAACATGATTGCTATAGAAAAGTTCAATCGGATCGCGGTAGCGAATTTGTTAATCCTCATGTGCAAATAGTTCTATTGGAATATAATACAAAGCTATAGCTATATCAGAGTCACAGTCCGATAAAGGCTGCATTGGCTGAACGATTGATAAGAACGATTCGTCTCTTAATTTCGAGATATTGTACGCTGAAAAATACTGCTGCTTTTATTCATGATTTAGATAAAAACATACAAATATATAACCAACAACCAAATCGATCCTTAACCATTGTTAGCCCTCAGGAATTTCATTGCAGTGAAAATCCATTTGACGCTTTTCTAAAGCAATATTCCAGTGAAAAAAAAACTGTGAAGAAGAAATTCAATGTTGGTGATACTGTTAGAATTCATAAAACCACCAATAATTTGAAAAGGTGTTTTTATATATGGAAAACTGAACTTTTTAAAGTTTCCAAAATCCTAGACACTGAACCCACGAAATATTGGCTGCGAGACACCAAAGATGATGAGAATCACGGCGGTTTTTATGAATATGAAGTACAGAAAGTTAGAAACACTAGTGAAATTTATCAAATTGAAAAGATATTAAAGAGTCGTACTCGCAGGGGCAAGAGACAGTTGCTTGTTCGCTGGCTAGGATACAACTCTGATTTTTATTCTTTGGCTGCAATCGAAGACATTAACAACTCCCAAAGATTTCTATGTGAAATTCATGTCCAATGTTTCCGATCCTCTCTACAATGATTTGAATAGAACAAGTGATTTTTGGACGAAACTCTCCCCAACCGTCAAATTCAATGGGGCGTATTAAGTGGCTCTTGTCGACTTATTCTCAAAAATACGTATGACATCCTGAGAAAAGATCGCAAATATGATATAAAAATTAGACCCAATGATTGGCCACCAACCCCAGGTGATCAAGAACGAATTCAAATGATCAATTGGATGAATTATCCATATATTGAATTACCCTACGAAGAACTCACCTGTATGAATGATTTATGTCGTTCTATCAATAAAAGAATTTCCGCTCGTAAAAAAAGGAGTCTTTCATTTCAACTATTCAAAGGAGGAGGGCAAGATCTACATTAGTTCACCCATTGCCGAGGAAAAGTATATTCTCAATGATAATCTAAAGGATGTTCTTGGCTTTAAGCTCAATATAATCAACAAAAGTGCTGGAAACAATAATTTATTTTTGCTGCCTACTCGCCTGCCTTCTTCACGGACACTTGTATATTTCTGTACGCTTCATTTGTTGAAACCTCCAGAGTTGGCTATAGCAATGTCCCCCTCCTACGAGTTCTTGAACGAAAAACTAATCAAGAAAATATTCACCATTACAATATAAAGCATCTTCAGTATATCCCCGTAAACACTTTTTATTTGGAACTCTGTCAGTTAACACTAAGAACTGAATTAGGTGATCCCCTAGCAGTCTCAAAATGTTTGGCTGTGATTACATGCCATTTTCGACCCATTCAGCACCAAGATTTCTAATAGAAAAGTGGTATTCATTTGTCCTGATATTGACTGCTATGTTAATACTGTCGGCCGAAAACTAGTGGGTAATGGAAAGGACTATACAATGGTCGCTTATCAATGTCTGGCTTATGGTCTTAGTAGTTGGTTTGCTAAGCTGTTTCGCTCTGCACTACCTCTGGCTAGAAAATATATTGTACTGGCTACGACAGATTTTGCATCCTCTACACTATATGATTGGAGCTCTGGCAAGGATTTAAAAAAAAGTGCTTCGGAAAATCTTAGGTCCAGTGCGCGAACCCTTGTCAAGCAATAAAAGGTTTAAAAAGGTCGAGAAACAGTGCACCACTCATCAGTCTCTACTCAGAACAGAAACGAAAGACATCACCCCTGTCAAAGAAAACAAGGAAAAAGACGACACGTACAGTAAACAGAAGAAGAAGCGCCAGGAAGAGAATTGTTAGATCGAAACTAGATTTCTTTTCATAGATGGCATATCTACCGCATAAGGAACCCAACCTTCAATCACTTCATCTTTAAATCTATTCAATGCATAAAATGTTGATGTGAGTGTAAAACATGGATACTATGAACAATTTTATCCCCAATAACCCCTCTCTGATAATATCCACTTTCAAATTTATTCCAATGAAGACTACTTTATGGACATATCTTTAACATTTATAGATTTACGAATGAAAGTCCGGAAATCCAACAATACATTGGCAGTTCTTACCGATGAAAAATCCTATGAAAATTGTATATTACATAATTTATTTCGTGAAATCAGTGTCTACATAAATGACACTTTGGTGAGCACAAGCAACAATCTGTCAAATTATACAATATATGGAGTTCATGCTGATGACTCCCAAGTCATAAAAGGAATTGAGAGTCACCTCCAATGGATATGAATATATTACTAATACTGATAGTACAGAAGCACTTAAAAATGCTACAACTAGTGAATTACATCTAGTTGGAAAAATATATAATGAAATATTTAATATGCCCCAATGGTTGCCACCCAATATTTAATGTGGATATAAAGTTAACGCTTGCTCCATCCAATTTCATTTTACGAAAGGAACTTCCTGCCAATCCTGATGTAACTCTCTCCCTCACCTCGGCAATACTACATGTATGAAAGCAGCAGGTAATGAGTTCTGTTGCTTTGGCAGCGGAAAAACTGAGAGCCAGTTGAAATAATATTAAACTACTTACGTCACACAGTCATCAACCAACGTTATATTGCCACAGGCTCGCACACCTTCACCGACTCATCCTTTATCAATGGCAAAATTCCATCAAAATTAGCATTGGCGTTTGTAAAAAGCGCTATTGCAATAGGATCGTGGACTGGATGCCCACATAAATTTGAGATGTTTGGGCATTCATCTCTTGTATGTAAAGTAAATGGAATCCCACTCTACAACCTATATTTTGATAAATCCTATAGGACATTGTATAAGTTGACCATGCGAACCCTAGATCATGATTCACAACTATTTTAAAATGGTATAACCGAAGAAATATTCACTAAAATACATGGTATCATTGTAGTAGACCTTTCTGGCACCCAGGATATGAGTATAGTACGAACGGGGTATGTGCGTTTAGAGTGCACATTTGCCGACCCATTAGCTGAGAGTATTGCACTAATCTCACTAAATTAATTTGAAACCTATTGGGAAATCACTCCTGAAGGCAGTGTTCTACTAGACCTCGCACCATGAACACCAGTCAAATAATCAGCGTATTTAATATGGACCCCTAAAAGTCCAAATACAGATCCTATTGTCTGCCCTCGGACTTTCTTAGCAAAATTCAAAGTGCCAAATATACCATAATCATTGTTAATAGCAGTCCGTCGACTGTAAATACTGGCCATTGGTTGTACATTTTTCAAACATTGAAGACGAATGAAATTTTTTATCCTCTCGGTCTAATTTAAGCATTTTATGCTACACGCACCAGCAAATCGATTTTAAGCGTTTGAAAAACTATTGTTCGAAACTAGAAGAGATTACAGGATATGAAGACTAAAAGCTGTGGTTTCCATGCGCTACTATATTTCGTGTTCAGATGTCGTGGCTATACTTACAAGCAGTTTCTCAACATTTATGTAGACAATCCATGTCTGAACGACTTTATGGTGGAAAATATCCTCTCAGACCTGTATAATATTGATTTTAGTGCCCTACGAGTAAAGTGCTTAAAAAATGGATATGAATTTGTTTATTAATAAAGAAAAATGTATATAAAAATGTCTTTATTCTTCACTTTAGATTTAATCTTCGGTGTATAGGCAACTGTCGAGAACCACTAATGCTGGTAGATCATTTGAATTCACTGTATATTGATTTTGATTGGCTGCAAAGTCAGGGTCACATTTTCTACAGTACAATGTACATTCACTCTTGTTGTATCTCTTTGTACAGTCAATGATACTATTTGCATTCATATTGTGAAATTCACGTGTTTCAATATGTCTGTTTGAAGCAATATCACATGCAGTGTTTTCAAATGGTGAATCACATTCGGTAACTGCCAAATAAAAATTGCTAGGTTTATAGTCATAATAGGCAGTGTCGTCACAACGATGATGTAGAAACCAAATTGTCTTGTTACCCCATTAATTGAATCGTAGACCTGATTCCTCCTCCCAAAATAATTTAAATCCACGACGATACCAATCTCTTAGAAATAAACTAAAATCCCGTTTGGGGTTCTTTCCAATCATACAGGGGTAAGTATTCTCCCACTGATCACATTTGTCATAGTGACAATTGGAGCATAGATGTCCTCTAGTATGAGTGTCACAAATCTCTTCAAGACATGATTTACAGCCTTTAATTTGTACTACATATCCTCTATGTAATTTATAGGGATTGTATAATTTTTACTTTTCATTATACTCATTAATAATTGTACAATTCTCACATGATGACCAGCTGTCAAGAATGTACATGCATAGTGTGGCATGCATGGAACATTTTTATGGTTTCCGTTGTCAACTCTCTCACAGCTAAAAAGAAACTGATCCACATTCGATAAACTCAGAGGGGGATGGGAAGATGAGGAACTCTGTGTCGTTACATAACCTCTTTCAAAATTCTATGTAGATGGGGATCCATCTACATAGAATCTATGGCACTGTTTTCAAAAGTATATCCACGATATTATTCTGCTTTGTTTCAATTAATATATCAATAAATCGATTAAAAACATTTAAGTCACGTCGTAGAAGCTGCAAACAATAGTCCAGTGGGGGAGAGTCAGTTTTTATTATAATGTCAAGTGTTCCCTGTGAGAATATATTCCGTTAAAGGGATAACTCGAGAAAATTGTAATCCAAAATCAAATGTTTTTCCATAATCACAAGATTCAACCTAATTCTCTCTTTCTTAAATTTATTCATTTTTCAATCCTATCACTCTCACTGCTGACTCTAGACTAACCATGATTCGTTCTACTTTAAGAATATTCGACAACCTAACAAAAAGAAAGAAGACATTTTCGATTTCGAAACAATTTTATTGGGCTTGTATAATTACAACAATAATATATTTTGTACATGTACAATTATTGATATAACTTATTGTCCTCTATATGCTTCACTATTGCATTTAAAGCACATTGAAGTCTATTCACATGTGCTATATCAACTTTTGCAGCGAAGCATAATTGATCCTCCATTTTAAATTTGCTCAAAGATAACACATATACTTCATCCCATTCAAGACAAAGCCGTGATCCTCTTGTGATTTCTACCGCAATGTTTGGTGCTCTTTCATCATTACTGCTACTGTTACCAACATCTAATAGTGTAAACATTCCACTCATTATTATAAATATATCTTAATGAATAAAGTCATACTGTTCTCACTCCTTGAATTCTATTCTCACACTAATCACAACTATAGCAAAAATCCTTCCTTATATTCACTGTGATCTTGTTCCGTTAGTGTTTCCGACCCCTATGATTGGCTTAGAAAGAGACACATGATCTTGTTCCCGTTAGACACGCTCTTATCGGACAATGATTTAAACTTTTGTCTGTATTCATTCGGCATAGAAACATCAAACAAGTTGACCGACAAACAGAACTATGAAACAACATCAAATCATATAACCATCAAACAATATAACCATCAACAAACCGAACCATATAACGATCAAACAGGCCTAGAAAGAGGTACTTTTAAAGAACTAAATAGTACCTTTCTTATCTGGCAATGATGTAAATTTCTGTTCGGAGTAATAGGCTTAGGAACATCAAACAAGTTGACCAAACAAACAGAACTATAAAACAACATCAAATCACATAACCAACAAACCATATAACCATCAACAAACAGAACCATGAAACAACATAACCATCAAACAGGCCGAGAAAGAGGTACTTTTAAAGTACTAAATAATACCTTTCTTATCTGGCAATGATGTAAACTTCGTACAGCGCTGGCACTGTCATCCCTACTTCAATCGTTAGTTGCGTTTGCAGATGATTTACTGAACCTTTCCTGCACTTTCCAAGGATGCTGCTTAACTTTTAAGCATCTCCAAGAACAGTATGAGGAAATTGGTTTGAGCTTTAATGCTAATAAAACGGTTGTTCTATCATTAAAATATAAAGGAAATAGAAATTCAAGAAGTCTATCCGGCTCTGAAGTTCCTTTTGCTAGCAGCCTTACTTACCTGGGTATGCATTTTGGAGCAAATCTGAAATAAAATAGAAACATTGCACTGAAAAATTATTCTAGTAAGATCCGGGCTGCGTATGCATCCCTGGCTTCAAACGTCTCGCATCTGAGAAGAGTTCACCGTTCTCAGTTATACAATAGCCTAACAGTTCCTCACCTACTTCCCAGAGGCGTCATTTGGGAGGGGCTGGCTGGGGCTATAGCCCCCATCTGGTTTTAGGAGGGGCCCCAAATCAGTAGTCACAATTATATTGATTTGATCTTGACATCGAAAAAATTGGGTTTTCAATTAAAATAAATCCGTTTCTAATACAGCTATACTTCACAACAATCTATTGTGAGCTTCATTCCCGAACATATTTATTTATTATTCCTATTTCACATTTCATAACACATTTTTATTGTCTTGTTGTAAAAGCCACGGTGCCCAACTTTCAACACAATAATACAAGGCGACCCAGGATCTATTGTAAAATTACACATGTCGGTTACGCGAATCTGGGGCAGTGATCCCCTCTTTATATAAGTATTATGTAGCCTACTCTTTATTTCTTTGAGTGTGTCCTTCAATCTGTTTTGATTTGTATTGAATTGTCTTGAAATTTAGTGATAATTTCAGACAAGTTATTTTTTTATAATTTTAGGAAATATAAGAGAAAATACATTATATAAAAGGACAATTAAAAGAATCGATGAAAATATTGAAGGACAGTGCCTAATCTTACATACCCAAGATTATAGCAAAATGAAATTATGGAAAAAGCACGAGATTTTTTAATAGAACAGTTAAAAAGAAATTGTACCAACAATCAAAGACCAGTATTTCTAAATCGCAAATGAAAGGCCTTATCAATGGGGGGGGGAGGACTTGGCTTGAACCAACTTATAAGAAAGGCGAGAAAAACATTAAAAAAACAAAAAAGAGACCTACCAATTGGTGTCAATTCAAGAAAATTTTGGATGGGGGGTGTTGAATTTACTGTTTGATATCTCGAAGGGAGGGGGGCGGGAATTTGTTTTTTTCAATTTTTATATGAAAATATCAAGCCAGTGTCATGAGCAGCCACATTCAGATATGCAAGCTAGTATTAAAGCAGTTGCACCGAATGCAATTTAAATTCACCGCCGTGCTCATAGACTCAACCTTGTGTTGGGTGATTGTATATAGAACTTGAAACGAATGGCATCTTTATTCTCCATTCTTCAAGAGCTGTATTGTTTTATCGTGAATAGCAATATACACTACCAACTGTTTGTTAATGCTCAGAAAGCCACTGGCATGACTGTTCCTCAGTTAGAGAAATTATCTACTACATGATTGGTATACTGATATATATATATATATATATATATATATATATATATATATATATATATATATATATATATATATATATATATATATATATATATATATATATATATATATATATATATATATAGATATAGATATATATATATATATATATATATATATATATATATATATATATATATATATATATATATATATATATATATATATATATATATTATCAATTACCAAAATATTCTTCAGACGTGGGCTCAGGCCCACGGACTCGCAACTAGTCTTCAGACATTGGAATTTATATTTACACTCCATCTAGCAGAATTTTTTTTGCCATAGTATCTCTGTTTGAGCAACTGCAGGTCGTAGACCTTGGTTTTCTCTAGAGCTACTGGTCTTACTGCAGCTACATGAGATAAAATTATTGACAATTGACTGAAAAAGCTTTTGGTGTGATATATCATAAAGCGAAAGATTTTCTTGTGAGTGTGGCCTCACTGAAGACCTTTTGCAAAATTTTCAGAATTCTGGTTCCTTCTGAAAAAGACAAAAGCAAGCACAGTAAATAGCTTCCAGCTTACCGGATTTTGTAACCTTGTCGACTCTGCGAAAAAGTGACCATGCTGAAGTGAAAGAATCAACCAAATATGCTTTCAGAAGGGATTATTTTCCTGCGATAGACAGATTGTGCTGTGAGTTTGAAACCCGCTTCATAAATGCTTTTTCACTGTTAGTGTCAATCTCTGCATTAGATCTTGATCCGCCAAACTTTCTCAATACGAGCTGACTAGCTAGTGTGGCAGCGCATTACAAAGAAGTTTGCATTGACACAACCCTGTTTGCCGTGCAAACAGATCTTGTGAGAAGACATATCGACACTTTAGGCAATAGGCCAAAAGATCTCTTAGAACTTCACAATGTAATGAAGGCGATGTTGATAACATATTCTGAAGTTTTAAAAATTATACAAATCTTCATTACTCTGCCTATCACAACGGCTTGTAATGAGATTCTTTTCTAAATTAAGCCTTATTAAAACCTATTTAAGATCAACAATGGGTGACGAAAGGGTCAGTGATCTGATGATGGTTCTTAGTGTAAAAAAATTGTGTGAAATCATTGGAGTTTGTGGCTATGGTTGGTATTTTTGAAAAAAGGAGACCTCGTTGGTTCCCAGTTTTGCAATAAAACTGTGAATTACTTTCCAACTAAAGTCCTCTGTATTTAATAATTTTTTTTAAATTACTTCTTACTATTATTATTTGATTTTGGGGGAGGCTTTTGCTAACCATTGTGAAGGAACGTTGCTCTTAAACAACTGTGAGCCGGCCACTTTGAGGGGCCCACAGAAGTTTCTTAGCCCCCCCCCTTAATTCAGAATGAAATGACGCCGCTGCTACTTGCCCTTGCTCATGTTTGGTTTTTTTTAACTGTGATAAGAGAAAGCATGTTCATCGCCTCTATTTTACATTTGCAAAGTATTTAATGGAATTGCCAACATGGACAAGTAACTCTTTTCTGAAAAGAAGGTATCAATTCTTAAACCCAGCTGGGGTTATTGAGTAGCGTATTTATTATTTCTCTACTGAATGCCAGAAGTTTTCCCGACTTTGGTCATTTCTGTTTGTCCCTTGTTTTTAGTTGTCGAAGTGTGTTTTTATCTCTGGTTTTTCTTTTTGTTTTTCTTGATTTTTATTCTGTCTTTTTCTGGGATCTACCCAGTTTTTTGTGACGGGATATGAATAAAATGATGATGATGATGGTGGCACATATAATTTAGCTCTATTGTCCAAAGCAAAGCAACTCTGTCGCAGTGACTTAAGGTTCACTGGTGGAATTGAGGTTTCACTGAAAGCCACCATTCCGTGACAATGAGTCCTTGAAGCCAGATTAGAAACAAAACTCTCGCTTGGTATCAGCTAATTCAGCTAACAGTGGCTAGAAATTAAATCATAACTAACTGAGCTGAAAATAACAGTAAGACGAAAGGGAATCTGAGTGAATACGGTCAATGACCAAAATATAAAATTTCAAACGTGTAGAAAGTGTTATTTTTTGCTCAAACTACTGCTCAAACTACAAGAATGTATAATATAATCATTACTTTCCTTGACTTCTTTCATCATAGCGTTAATTAAGTGAATGAAAAGATTAAATAAATAAAAAAAAATGAATGTGAGATCAGTAGCACTTCTTACTTACTTACGTATGTCGTTGGGTTTTAGTACCTTTTAATAAACACTGTTTATCGACGCTGGAAATGCTGGTAAAAGAACCCCGAAGTAACAAATGGAGTCCTAAATTTATGTATGAGCTTAATACTCGAACCCTATATTTTTTTAGTTATTATTTGAGTCAGATTAAAAATATTTTGAATTAAACAGCTCCTTGTAACAAACTGTAAGTTTGTTACAAGGAGCTGTATCATAAGATACAACATATTGAACTATCATATTGAGCAATCATAAGAACTGCATGTTGAATTAAATTGAATTGAATTTATTTGTCATCTGCTGTCAACACAGTAACAACCGGAGGACAAGAGAAGAAAAAACAGAAAAGAGAAAGACAGAAAAAGACAAATAAAACATAATTAAAATTCACAAAACAAGAACACAAGCACAATGATTAATCAAATTATTGCACAATACAGATAACAAGCACAATAAACACAAAAAAACGTGATATATTTTTACTGTTTTAGAACACCAAGGGGTCCCTTAATTTCCTTATCATAAGCTTTAATGCATCTGCCGAAGGCAGCATTAGGGTCTATAATACCGTATCTCCTATTGGCCCAAGAATTACTTGCCCAAGGTGGGAGGCTAAGGAGATAATTAGCATACCAGTATTAATTTCACCGAAGGTGCTTTAGTTCCATTGGCTGAGAAGGTGTATAAAAAGGTGCAATGTATAAAAAAAAATGGAAGCGCATGCAAGTTATACAATTTAGCTAATAGCCGGGGATTAAAACTAAGTATATTATATTTTATGCTACCGTAGGCACTGGACGTAGGTGCTGGAAATGACGGATGAGGTGCATTCTAGTTACTTTTAAGGAATCACCGATTGCGAGGCCAAGTTATTTCATTTCCAGTTTAGGAGCAACTGATACTCTATCAAGATCGAATTTAGCTTCAAAAGAAACTGTTTATCATGAGACTTTCAAACTCGTAACAGTTTCGGAATGTCTTGAGTAAAATTTTTCCCAGCGAAAATAATGAAAAATTAAAAGAGCGCTCCCCTTCCCTCTTTGAGTTTCAAGACGGACTAACAAAGCATAAGATTGCAATTTTGCATTATTATGTCAGTGGTTTCTATAAGCAAGTGTCAACAAAAGTTAAAGTAAATCCCCTATATTTGATCATCCGTATATTAGGTTAGGTGATTGTAAGCTCAGCCAGAGTTGACCCTGCTGTAAGTGTGTCCCCAAGAAAATCTGGGGAAAAACACGGAAAGTGTCGAATAATTTGCCCCCAACCACGCATTGCACCCCAGGCCAAAGGCAGAAAATCAGGACATCGATACATCCGTTACGCAGGCTATTGGTCAGCATGCGAACAAAGTATATTAGGTAAATCACGCCTGTAATTCCTGAAGACATAGATTTCCATTTTCCTCTCTAGTAGATAGTCATCGGGATCTCTAAGATTTTAATAGTAAACCCATACTTTTGACGCTAATTAAAAATTGTCAAAATAAGCATTAAGCAAAATTGCAGCTCTTAAAAAAAATAATATCCGATGGAACTCGGTGAGTCCATTCAGCTCTTTTTAATTACCGGGAGTATCATCATTCCCTCGTAAGTTTATTGTTTCCTATTTCCCTTTTATTTTAATCTAGATTTCGAATTTCCTTTCTGTTCTCCTGAAATCTCATCTGTGAAAATTTGGTTAGAGATCACAGCTTTTCAAAGTCTTTGCTTGATCCTTCTTCGTCTAGATAAGGATATATATTTCCAACATAGTCTTTATTCTCTTTTATAGAGCAAATAAAAAAGCTCATTTTTTTTGGCTTTATTGTTGTCTTTTATCCCATGTCTATAGTTGAAAGCTAATAAGAAAATATTGAGAAAGAACTTGTTCCGTCTGGGACAACTGTTTTTTTTTTTTTTTTTTTTTTTTTTTTTTTTTTTTTTTTTTTAGCTGTAAGATTAGTGAGTTTGTGGAACAGAATACAAACAACAAGTGGTTAAATTACCTTTAAAATGTAAAAGCAACGTCTAGACGCATTACAAAATGGACTGAAAGAATAGAATAACTTGATCGTAGTTTAGGTAAACTTAATGCAAGTAAAAACAACTTCAATGTTTTTATCAAAATTGCAATATGCTCATCCGACACCCAAATTTCAATTCTTCATAGAAAGCGGTAAATTGCAGGCAGATTTTGGCGCCAACAACACAATTGAAAACTTATTTCCGTATAATTTTCCTTGGTTTTCTAGGTTCTTGGATGATGGAGGTCAAGAGTATCTCTGACTTTCTTCAGCATAGGATTGAAAGCAGAGCATGACTGTTAGCTGTTAAACGCTTAAAGCAGTAGAACGGGAAGACTATGCCTTAAGCTTTTTTTATTTCCATAAAAGTGTTAATTAAAAGGGGATTTTTTATCTTAGCAATTTTTAATTTTAATAAGCGACCAAAAATGAATTTTAGGTTTTGAATATTCTAATAAAGTAACAAAATGTTGCTTTATTATCCTTTTTTCTAATTTCTGCCACTTATTGTGACTAGTTTCATTGCATAACAAACCTTTATTAATTCCTCTTCATGCGACTATCTAAGAAACTCTATGGTAGATTCAGATTAGATTCGTATATCTTTTTTATTAGCTTGTAATATCACAACTAAGTTTTCGGTAAGGATCTTGGCTTTTCAAAAGTTGGTTCCAAAATATCGTAGTAAGCATGTTATTTTCTAACGGTGCCTTTCTTCTCTTATATGTAAGAAGTGAAGAGAATTTTGTGTTTCTTGTAACTACAAGGCTAGTTGTGTTAAATCTAAAGGACACCCTAGATGGTCAATCTTTTTGATCAAAAGCATCCGTCAATCAATTGATTAAAGCATAATTGACTGTCTAGGAACCGATTGAGCCATTCAAACTTTCAATCAATCACCATCAACACTTGACTGAAGCATCAAACAGGCTCCGAGACGGTCAATCATGCTTTAATCAATTGACTGACGGAAGATTTTGATCAAAATGATTGACCATCTAGGGTGTCCTTAGTATGTAACAATTTCAGGAGATAACCTTACTTTACATATTCTGACTCATGAATATATCTATTACAGCCGATGAGGATCCTTGCCTACAGGGGACAGAAGTATGCTCTAACAATAGTATGTGCGTTTCTGCTGGGGACACTTTCAGATGCGAGTGCAAACAAGGGTACGTCACAGTTTAGTTGAATTCGTAGTTACAATGATCATTCCCATCTTTGCTCACTTGATACGCTATTTTACTCACATCACTTAGATATTGAGATAGTATATACTCTATATTCACACATATGAGATTCCAGCTAGATTCTCTGCAAAGCCTCCTTAGACAATAAAGATTGGGTAACCACATTATTCGAGTATTGAAAATGTATAAAAATAAGGCTTTTTGCAGTATCATACCTCTTTTTTAGTGCTTAGTCCTTGACCAAGTAGCCCTACGCCAAAGAATGGAAAACACTATTGTATTTTTATCTTAGTAGACGTAATATATATATTTTTTTAAACACAGTTGATCGAATAATTTCGGTTTGAATTACTACTTAGAACAGAAATGCAATTCAAAATGAAAAAAAATAGCCTCTCGAGAGGAAAACGATTAAAACTCATACACCTGTCGGCTCAGCCACTTACGAAAGAAAAACCTTCTGTACCTCATCTCTAACTATTAACAGTGCCGAAAGAATATGGTGAACAGCGAAAGCTGATATTGCATACAATCTAATAGGCTTTCAGTCATCACCTCCTACCTGTCTATTCTGATGTCCAAGGGGAAAAGCAGTTTCCGTAAACAGTACAAAACAACTTGAGTAAATAGCTATTGATTCCCTTGAAAAAAAATGCAAGCATCAGCTGAAGATTATAAAACAAACAACGGTCCGAAACTGGCTGAATTTTGATCTGAAGTACCAACATTTATTACATAAATGGCACTTTGTTAGTTTATTAATTAAAAAAAACTTTTTGACAAAATAAGTTTTTTAAAGAAAAGTAAAGAACTCCATTAAACAAAAACTGAGCAAAAATCAAATCAAATAATCTACCAAGCGTGAAACAACCATAAATCAGCATCGATGAATAAATGAAACCAAAACGAACAGAAATTACAATAAATAACCGAGTCAAAATCAAAACGAGCAGAAATTAACATAAGTTGGGCTCAAAACCCCTATGCCTTCCAAAGGCCAGAACATAATTTGCACTTCACTGAAAAAAAAAATATAAGTTTTTTTACTTTTATAACTTTAATAAATCAAATAACATTAAAATTGTGATTATAAAATATCAGTTTATGTATAATGAACTGACAATGCACATTCATTTGCATTTTGTTCAACGTAGTCGAAAGTTCTGGAAGTTAAGTCTTTTAGGATGATAACCACATCAGAGCCCTCAGTGCAAGGGTTGTAAGGTATGCCCTGGGGGCATATAAGGTTTATATAGAAAGTTGTTGTAGAAATTTCAAAAAGGGCTCATTTGACTGGAAATTGAAATTGCCCTTTTTAAGAGTCGAAAGTGAGTGGTTCGAAACTGAGAGAACTTTCGACTACGTTGGATATCTCAAAACTTTGATTGGAAGTGTTTGGGGAAATGGTGGGCGTGAGATCGAGGTTAGTTGCCCTTCAATCACTTCTGGCTAATAAAAGGGCACTATCCCTTTCAATTTCCAATTGAATGAGCCCTTTTTGAAGTTTCTAAAACATTGGTTTCTATAAAAGCCTTATATACCCCCAGGGCATAACATACGACCCTTGCCCTGAGGGCTATGGGGGTGGAGGTGTTGTCATCCTTAAATACTTGAACTTCCAATCGAATGAGCCCTTCTTCAAGTTTCTACGACAAAGATTCGATTGAAAACTTATATGCCCCCAGGGCTTAACTTATAACTCTTGCCCTGAAGACTGTGGGGGAAGTGTTCTAATCAAAGGTTTAATTTCCTGATCTTTAAACAGCGTGGAAAAAAAGACTTTCTCAAAATTTCGATTGGATATTTTTGGGAAAATGGGGGGCGTGGAAGGGGTGTTAGTTGCCTTCCAATCACTTTCGACTATTAAAAAGGGCATTAGACTTTTCAATTTCCAATCGATTGACCCCTTTTTGAATCTTCTACGACAACGCGTTCAATAAAAATCTTATATGCCCCCAGGGCATAACTTACAACCCTTGCTTTGAGGGCTGTAGGGTGGGAGACTTGTCATCCTCAAAGACCTAATTTCCAGAAGTTTCAACTACGTTGAACAAAATGGCTATCTCAAAATTTTGATGGGATGTGTTTGGGGAAAAGTTGGGCGTGAGAGGGGGGTTAGTTGCCCTCCAATCCCTTTTGACTATTAAAAAGGGCACCAGCCCTTTGAATTTCCAGGCGAATGAGCCTTTTTTGAAGTTTCTACGACAACACTTTCTATAATAACCTTATATGCCCCCAGGGCACAAATTACAACCCTTGCCCTGAGGGCTGTGGGGGAGTTTCCTCCTCAAAACATAATTTCTATCTGGAAATCAACGAAGCTGAACAAAATGCTCATCTTAAAATTTTGATTAAATGGGTTTGGGGAAAAGGCGGATGTGAGAGGGGGGTTGGTTGCCCTCAAATCACTTTCGACTATTGAAAAGGGCAATTTCCATTTCCAATCAAATGAGCCCTTTTTGAAATTTCTACAACAACTTTCTATATAAACCTTATATGCCCCAAGGGCATAACTTACAACCCTTGTACTAAGGGCTCTGATGGGGTTATCATCCTAAAAGACCTAATATCCAGAGCTTTCGACTACGTTGAACAAAATGGATATCACAAAATCTTGATTGGATGTGTTTGGGGAAATGGTGGGTGTGAGAGGGGGGTAAGTTGCACTTCAATCGCTTTCAGCTATTAAAAGGGCACTAGCTCTTTCAATTTTAAATTGAATGAGCCCTTTTTGAAGTTTCTACAACATTGCTTTCTATAAAAATCTTCTATACCCTCAGGGCACAACTTACTACCCTTGCCCTGAGGGCTGTGGAGGTAGAGGTGTTGTCATCCTTAAATGCCTAATTTCCAAAACTTTCAACAACGTTGAATGAAATGGGTATAAAAAAATTTTGATTGGATGGGTTTGGGGAAAAGGTGGGTGAGAGAGGGGGGTTAGTTGCCATCAAATCAATTTCGACAATATTAAAAAGGCACTAGCCCTTTTAATTTCCAATCGAATGAGCCTTTCTTCAAGTTTCTGCGACAAACATTTCAATAAAAACTTGTATGCCCCCAGGGTATAACTTACAACTCTTGCCTTGAATACTGTGGGGGGTATGTTCTAATCAAAGGTTTAATTTCCTGAACTTTAAACTGCGGGGAAAAAATAGCTATCATCAAAATTTCGATTGAATGTTTTTGGGGAAATGGTGGGCGTGGAAGGGGTGTTAGTTGCCTTCTAATCACTTTCGACTATTAAAAACGGCACTAGCGATTTCAATTTTCAATCGATTGAGCCCTTTTTGAAGTTTCTACGACAACGCGTTCTATAGAAACCTTATATGCCCCAAGGGCACAACTTGCAACCCTTGCTTTAAGTGATGGGGGGGGGTTGTCGTCCTCAAAGACCTATTATTCAGAACTTTCAATTCCGTTGACGAAAATTGTTATCTCAAAATTTGATTTGGATTTGTTTGTGGAAAAGGTGGGCGTGAGAGGGGGGGGGGGGTAGTCACCCTCCAATCACTTTTGACTATTAAAAAGGGCACCAGCCCTTTGAATTTCCAGTCAAATGAGCCTTTTTTAAAGTTTCTACGACAAAACTTTCTATAAAAACCTTATTTTCCCCCAAGGCATAACTTACAACCCTTGCCCGGAGGGCTTTGGGGGATTCCTCCTCAAAAACATATATTCTATCTGGAAATCAACGACTCTGAACAAAATTGTTATCTAAAAGTTTTGATTGGATGTGTTTGGGGAAAAGGTGGGCGTGAGAGGGGGGTTAGTTCCCCTCAAATCAATTTCGACTATTGAAAAGGGCACTAGATCTTTGAATTTCCCATCGAATGAGCCCTTTTTCAAGTTTCTAGGACAAAGATTTCAATAAAAACGTAAATGCCTAAAAACTTATATGGTAGGCGTGGAAAGGTTGTTAGTTGCCTTCCAATCACTTTCGACTATTAAAAAGGGCATTAGCCATTTTAATTTCCAATCAAATGATTCCTTTTTGAAGTTAGTAGATACCTATCTAAAGGTCCGATCCCTCACCCCTGCTGACATCTACAATTTAGTTAAATGCTGACGGGGGTCCATATATGGGCATAGAGTCCCTAGGGAGATGGTTTTTGTCAATGAGAATGAAAAAACAGGATTTTTCTTACTTGAAAAAACAGGAATTTTCTCACATTGATGGATGTTTCTTGGACGGTTATTAGTGTTGGTCAATTTATTTGATGTTTTTCTTGGATGTCAACAGCAATTTATGTCTGTTTTATGGTTCTGTCAGTGAGAATGAAAAAACAGGAATTTTCTCAATTTGATGGCTGTTTCTTAGAGAATTGTTTCCGGGCGAAGTTTATTAATGTCTGACAGATGACGTCAAGGTTGATTAATGTCTTTGGAGTTTGTTCAGGAGAATTGTTTCCGGGTGAAGTTTATTAATGTCTGACAGATGATGTCAAGGGAAATTATTGATTCACGAAAGGGGAATTATCTCCCGGCGAATGTTTTGATCTTAGAGATGAAGAGATTAACGCGGGAAAGGGTTTCCCAGTAATTTCAAATGTGACAGCGCAGGGATGTCAAAACAAAAGGAACACGCAAAAATTACGTTTAGGGGTTATTTGGGCGAAACCGTTTTAGACATTTTAGGGAATTATTTCGGCGAAACAGTTAGAGACATTTTAAAAGATGATTTTAAAGATGTTTTAGAAGAGAATTTGAGGGTGAAACTCTGTGGTCGTTATAATACACAAGTTCTATTTGAACAGTGTTGTGAGGTTCTCTACCCCAACCCCAAAGGGCCCCGATCCCCATACCCCAACCGCAAAGGGCCCCGATCCCCCTACCCCAACCCCGAAGGAACCCCCCGGCCCCAAAGGTCCCCCGGGCTCCCAAAGGACCACCCGGCCCCCCAAGGACCTCCCGGACCCCCAAAGGCCCTCCCGGGTCCCCAAAGAGCCCCCTCCTCATTTTTTTAATACTTTTTAATTTGCGCATTTTGAGACAAAAGGACCCCAGCCCCCAACTTTTGGCTCCCCCTCCCACCATGAGTGGTTTGTCGTGGTTTACCATGTCACAGTTACATTCTCTTGATTTTTCAAAGCTCATTTGGATATCTTTCGTTGAAATGCAAGAGTTGGAATATTTCAATAGTGTTTTGTCATGGTTTACCTAATCAGAGTTACATTCTCTTGATATTTCAAAGTACATGATGATTTCCTTTCATTGAAATGCAAGAGTTGGAATATTTCAGTAGTGTTTTGCTGTCGCTAACCATGTCACAGTAACATTTTCTTTATTTTTAAGAGTTAATTTTGTTTTTATTTCTGTGAAATGCAAGAGTCGCAATATTTCAGTAGTATTTTGTTGTGGTTTACCTTGTCACAATTACATTCTCTTATTTTTTCAAAGTTCATTTTGGATTTCTTTCGATGAAATGCAAGAGTTGGAATATTTCAGTAGTGTTTTGTCATGGTTTACCTTGTCACAGTTACATTCTCTTAATTTTTCAAAGTTCATTTTGAACTTCTTTCGTTGAAATGCAAGAGTTGGAATATTTCAGTAGTGTTTTGTCGTGGTTTACCTTGTCACAGTTACATTCTCTTGATTTTCAAAGTTCATTTTGAATTTCTATCATTGAAATGCAGGAGTTGTAATATTTTAGTAGTGTTTTGTCATGGTTTACCTTGTCACAGTTACATTCTCTTGATTTTTCAAAGTTTATTTGAATTTCTTTCATTGAAATGCAAGAGTTGGAATATTTCAGTAATGTTTTGTTGTGCTTTACCATGTCACAGTTACATTCTTTTAATTTTTCAAAGTCACTTTTGGATTTCTATCGTTGAAATGCAAGAGTTAGAATATTTCAGTAGTGTTTTGTCGCGGTTTACCATGTCGCAGTTACATTCTCTTAATTTTTCAAAGTTCATTTTGAATTTCTTTCATTGAAATGCAAGAGTGGGATTGTTTCAGTAGTGTTTTGTCGTGGTTTACCATTTCAAAGTTACATTCTCTTGATTTTTCAAAGTTCATTTTGGATTTCTTTCGTTGAAATGCAAGAGTTGGAATATTTCAGTAGTGTTTTGTCATTGTTTACCATGTCACAGTTATATTCTCTTGATTTTTCAAAGTTCATTTTGAATTTCTTTCGTTAAAATGCAAGAGTTGGAATATTTCAGTATTGTTTTGTCATGGTTTACCTTGTCACAGTTATATTCTCGTGATTTCTCAAAGATCATTTTGGTTTTCTTTCGTTGAAATGCAAGAGTTGAAATATTGCAGTAGTGTTTTGATGTGGTTTACCTTGTCACAGTTACGTTCTCTTGATTTTTCTAAGTTCATTTTGGTTTTCTTTCGGTGAAATGCAAGAGTTGTAATATTTCAGTAGTGTTTTGTTGTGGTTTACCTTGTCATACTTACATTCTCTTAATTTTTCAAAGTTCATTTTGGATTTCTTTCGATGAAATGCAAGAGTTGGAATATTTCAATAGTGTTTTGTCGTGGTTTACCTTGTCTTACTTACATTCTCTTAATTTTTCAAAGTTCATTTTGGATTTCTTTCGTTGAAATACAAGAGTTGGAGTATTTCAGTAGTGTTTTTTCGTGGTTTACCTTATCACAGTTACATTTTCTTGATTTTTCAAAATTCATTTTGAATTTCTTTCGTTGAAATGCAAGAGTTGGAATATTTCAGTAGTGTTTTGTTGTAGTTTACCTTATCACAGTTACATTTTCTTGATTTTTCATAATTCATTTTGAATTTCTTTCGTTCAAATGCAAGAGTTGGAATATTTCAGTAGTGTTTTGTCGTGGTTTACCTTGTCATAGTTGCATTCTCTTGATTTTTCAAAGTTCTTTTTAAATTTCTTTCATTGAATTGCAAGAGTTGGAATATTTCAGTAGGGTTATGTTGTAGTCTACCGTGTCACAGTTACATTTCCTTAATTTTTCAAAGTTCGTTTTGATTTTCTTTCATTGAATTGCAAGAGTTGGAATATTTCATTAGTGTCTTGTCATGGTTTACCTTGTCACAGATACATTTTCTTGATTTTTCAAAGTTCATTTCGAATTTCTTTCATTGAAATGCAAGAGTTGGAATATGTCAGTAGTGTTACGTCATGGTTTACCTTGTCACAGTTACATTCTCTTGATTTTTTCAAAATTCATTTGAATTTCTTTCATTGAAAAGCAAGAGTTGGAATATTTCAGTAGTGTTTTAATGTGGTTTACATTGTCACAGTTACATTCTCTTGATTTTTCACAGTTCATTTTGGTTTTTCTTTCGTTGAAATGCAAGAGTTGGGATATTTCAGTAGTGTTTTGTTGTGGTTTACCTTGTCACAGTTACATTTTCTTAATTTTTCAAAGTTCATTTTGGATTTCTTTCGATGAAATGCAAGAGTTGGAATATTTCAGTAGTGTTTTGTCGTGGTTTACCATGTCACAGTTACATTCTATTAATTTTTCAAAGTTCATTTTGAATTTCTCTCGTTAAAATGCAAGAGTTGGAATATTTCAGTAGTGTTTTGTTGTGGTTTACCTTGTCACAGTTACATTCTCTTGATTTTTCAAAGTTCATTTTGAATTTCTTTCATTGAAATGCAAGAGTTGGAATATTTCACTAGTGTTTTGTCATGGTTTACCATGTCACAGTTACATTCTCGTGATTTTTCAAAGATCATTTTTTTTTTCTTGAAATGTAAGAGTTGGAATATTTCAGTAGTGTTTTGATGAGGTTTACCTTGTCACAGTTACATTCTCTTGATTTTTCAAAGTTCATTTTGGTTTTATTTCGTTGAAATGCAAGAGTTGGATTATTTCAGTAGGGTTTTGTTGTGCTTTACCTTGTCACAGTTACATTCTCTTAATTTTTCTAAGCTCATTTTGAATTTTTTCGTTGAAATGCGAGAGTTGGAATATTTCAGTGGTGTTTTGTCGTGGTTTACCTTCTCACAGTTACATTCTTTTGATTTTTCAAAGTTCATTTTGGATTTCTTTCATTGAAATGCAAGAGTTGGAATATGTCAGTAGTGTTTTGTTATGGTTTACCTTAACACAGTTACATTCTCTTAATTAGGTTAGGTTAAGTTAGGCTAGATTAGGCTAGCCTACGTACACACGCGTACGTAGGGTAACCTAACCTAACCTAACTTAATCTAACCTAACCTAACTTGATCTAGCCTAACCTAACCTAACAAAAATCATGAAAAGGTAACTGTGTCAAGGTAAAGCACAACAAAACACATTTCAACGAAGGAAATCCACAATGAACTTTGAACAATCAAGAGAATGTAACTGTGACAAAGTAAACCACGACAAAACACTACTGAAATATTCCAACTCTTGCATTTCAACCACAACAGATCACTACTGAAATATTCCAACTCTTACATTTCAACGAAAGAAATCCAAATGAACTTTGAAAAATTAAGAGAATGTAACTGTGACTAGTTAAACCACTACAAAACACTATTGAAATATTCCGACTATTGCATTTCATCGAAAGAAATCCAAAATGAACTTTGAAAAATTAAGAGAATGTAAGTGTGACAAGGTAAACCACAACAAAACACTACTGAAATATTCCAACTTACATTTTCAACGAAATAAAACCAAATGAACTTTGAAAAATCAAGAGAATGTAACTGTGACAAGGTAAACCTCATCAAAACACTACTGTAATATTCCAACTCTTGCATTTCAACGAAAGAAAACCAAAGTGATCTTTGAAAATTCAAGAGAATGTAACTGTGACATGGTAAACCATGACAAAACACTACTGAAATATTCCAACTCTTGCATTTCAATGAAAGAAATTCAAGATGAACTTTGAATCTCTGTCAAGGTAAACCACGACAAAACACTACTGAAATATTCCAACTCTTGCATTTCAACGAATGAAATCCAAAATGAACTTTGAAAAATCAAGAGAATGTAGCTGTGATAAGGTAAACCACATCAAAACACTACTGAAATATACCAACTCTTGCATTTCAATGAAAGAAATTCAAACTGAAATTTAAAAAATCCAAAAAATGTAACTGTGACAAGGTAAACAACGACAAAACACTATTGAAATTTTCCAACTCTTGCATTTCATCGAAACAAATTCAAAATGAACTTTGAAAAATCACGAGAATGTAACTGTGACAAGGTAGACCATGACAAAACACTACTGAAATATTCCAACTCTTGCATTTCAATGAAAGAAATTCAAAATGAACTTTGAAGAATCAAGAGAATGTAACTCTGACAAGGTAAACCATGACGAAAACTACTGAAATATTCCAACTCTTGCATTTCAACGAAAGAAATTCAAAATAAACTATGAAAAATCAAGAAAATGTAACTGTGATAAGGTAAACCACAACAAAACACTACTGAAATATTCCAACTCTTGAATTTCAATGAAAGAAATTTAAAATGAACTTTGAAATTTCAAGAGAATGTAAGTGTGATAAGTTAAACCACGACAAAAAACTACTGAAATAAACCAACCCTTACATATCAATGAAATAAATTCAAAATGAACTTTTTGAAAAATAAAGAAAATGTAATTGTGAGAAGGTAAAACACGACAAAACACTACTGAAATATTCCAACTCTCGCATTTCAACGAAAGAAATTCAAAATGAACTTTGAAAAATTAAGAGAATGTAACTGTGACAAGGTAAAGCACAACAAAACACTACTGAAATAATCCAAATCTTGCATTTCAATGAAAGAAACTCACATGAACTTTGAAAAATCAATAGAAATGTAAGTGTTACAAGGTAAATCACGACAAAACACTCCTGACATATTCCAACTCTTGCATTTCGATGAATGAAATTCAAAATGAACTTTGAAAAATCAAGAGAATGTAACTGTGACAAGGTAAACCACAATAAAACACTACTGATATATTCCAACTCTTGCATTTCAACGAAGGAAATTCTAAATGAAGTTTGAAAAATCAAGAAAATGTAACTGTGACATGGTAAACCACAGCAAGACACTACTGAAATATTCCAACTCTTGCATTTCAACGAGAGAAATTCAAAATGAACTTTGAAAAATTAAGAGAATGTAACTGTGACAAGGTAAACCATGACAAAACACTATTAAAATATTTCAACTCTTGCATTTCATCGAAAGAAATCCAAAATGAACTTTGAAAAATTAAGAAAATGTAACTGTGAAAAGGTAAACCACAACAAAACACTACTGAAATATCCCAACTCTTGCATTTCAACGAAAAAACAAACCAAAATGAACTTTGAAAAATCAAGAGAATGTAACTGTGACAATGTAAACCTCATCAAAACACTACTGAAATATTCCAACTCTTGCATTTCAAGAAAAGAAAACCAAAATGAACTTTGAAAAATCAGGAGAATGTAACTGTGACAAGGTAAACCATGATATAACACTACTGAAATATTCCAACTCTTGCATTTCAATGAAAGAAATTCAAAATGAACTTTGAAAAATAAAGAGAATGTAACTGTGACAAGGTAAACTACGGCAAAACACTACTGAAATATTCCAACTCTTGCATTTCAACGAAAGAAATTCAAAATGAACTTATAAAAATTAAGAAAATGTAACCGTAACAGGGTAAACCACGACAAAACACTACTGAAATATTCCAACTCTTGCATTTCAATGATAGAAATTCAAAATGAACTTTGAAAAATCAAGAGAATGTAACTGTGGCATGGTAAACCGCAACAAAACACTACTGAAATATTCCAACTCTTGCATTTCAACGAAAGAAATTCAAGATGATTTTTGAAAAATCAAGAGAATGTAAGTGTGAGATGGTAAGCCATGACAAAACCCCAGTGAAATATTCCAACTCTTGCATTTCAATGAAAGAAATTCAGAATGAACTTTGAAAAATCATGAGAATGTAACTGTGACAAGGTAAACCTGACCTAATCTTGACAAAACACTAGTGAAATATTCCAACTCTTGCATTTCAATGAAAGAATTCCAAAGTGAACTTTGAAAAATTATGAGAAAGTAACTGTGACTAGGTAAACCACGACAAAACACTATTGAAATATTTCAACTCTTGCATTTCATCGAAAGAAATGCAAAATGAACTTTGAAAAATTAAGAGAATGTAAGTGTGACAAGGTAAACCACAACAAAACACTACTGAAATATTCAAACTCTTGCATTTCAACGAAATAAAACCAAAATGATCATTGAAAAATCAAGAGAATGTAACTGTGACATGGTAAACCTTGACAAAACACTAGTGAAATATTCCAACTCTTGCATTTCAATGAAAGAAATTCAAAATGAACTTTGAAAAATTAAGAGAATGTAACTGTGACTAGGTAAATCACGACAATACACTATTGAAATATTCCGACTCTTGCATTTCATCGAAAGAAATCCAAAATGAACTTTGGAAAATTAAGAGAATGTAACCTTGACAAGGTAAACCACATCAAAACACTACTGAAATATTCCAACTTTTGCATTTCAATGAAAGAAATTCAAGATGAACTTTGAAAAATCAAGAGAATGTAACTGTGAGATGGTAAACCATGGCAAAACACTAGTGAAATATTCCAACTCTTGCATTTCAATGAAAGAAATTCAGAATTAACTTTTAAAAATCAAGAGAATGTAACTGTGAGAAGGTAAACCACGACAAAACACTACTGAAATATTCCAACTCTCGCATTTCAACGAAAGAAATTCAAAATGAGCTTTGAAAAATTAAAAGAATGTAACTGTGACAAGGTAAAGCACAACAAAATACTACTAAAATAATCCAACTCTTGCATTTCAACGAAAGAAAAACCAAAATGAACTTTGAAAAATTAAGAGAATGTAACTGTGACAATGTAAACCACATTAAAACACTACTGAAATATTCCAACTCTTGCATTTCAATGAAAGAAATTCAAAATGAACTTTGAAAATCAAGAGAATGTAACTGTGACAAGGTAAACCATGGCAAAACCCTACTGAAATATTCCAACTCTTGCATTTCAACGAAAGAAATTCAAAATGAACTATGAAAAATCAAGAAAATGTAACTGTGATAAGGTAAACCACAACAAAACACTACTGAAATATTCCAACTCTAGCGTTTCAACGAAAGAAATTCAAAATGAGCTTTGAAAAATTAAGAGAATTTAACTGTGACAAGGTAAACCACGACAAAACACTACTGAAATATTCCAACTCTTGCATTTCAACGAAGGAAATCCAAAATGAACTTTGAAAAATTAAGAAAATGTAAGTAAGACAAGGTAAACCACGACAAAACACTATTGAAATATTCCAACTCTTGCATTTCATCGAAAGAAATCCAAAATGAACTTTGAAAAATTAAGAGAATGTAAGTAAGACAAGGTAAACCACAGCAAAACACTACTGAAATATTCCAACTCTTGCATTTCAACGAAAGAAAACCAAAATGAACTTTGAAAAATCATGAGAATGTAGCTGTGACAAGGTAAACCATGACAAAACACTACTAAAATATTCCAACTCTTGCATTTCAACGAAAGAAATTCAAAATGAACTTTGAAAAATCAAGAGAATGTAACTGTGACAAGGTAAACAACAACAAAACACTACTGAAATATTCCAACTCTTTCATTTCAACGAAAGAAATTCAAAATGAACTTTGAAAAATCAACAGAGCGTAATGGTTACGAGGTAAACCATGACAAAACACTACTGAAATATTCCAACTCTTGTATTTCATCGAAAGAAATCCAAAATGAACTTTCAAAAATTAAGAGAATGTACCTGTAACAAGGTAAAAAACAACAAAACACTGCTGAAATATTCCAACTCTTGCATTTCAACGAAAAAAAACCAAAATGAACTATGAAAAATCAAGAGAATGTAACTGTGACAGGGTAAACCACATCAAAACACTTCTGAAATATTCCAACTCTTGCATTTCAACGAAAGATATCCAAAATGAACTTTGAAAAATTAAGAGAATGTAACTCGGAATAGGTAAACCATGACAAAACACAACTGAAATATTCTAACTCTTGCATTTCAAAGAAAGAAATCCAAATGAGCTTTGAAAAATCAAGAGAATGTAACTGTGACATGGTAAAACACGACAAAACACTAATGGTGGGAGGGGGAGCCAAACGTTGGGGGACGGGGTCCTTTTGGCTCAAAATGCGCAAATTAAAAAGTATTAAAAAATGGGGAGGGGGCTCTTTGGGGACCCGGGCGGGCCTTTGGGGGTCCGGGGGGTCCTTGGGGGGCCGGGTGGTCCTTTGGGAGCCCGGGGGACCTTTGGGGCCGGGGGGTTCCTTTCGGGGCTGGGGTAGGGGGATCGGGGCCCTTTGGGGTTAGGATAGGGGGATCGGAGCCCTTTCGAGTTGGGGTAGAGAACCTCACAACACTTTTCAAATAGAACTTGTGTATTATAACCACCAAAGATTTTTACCCTTAAATTCCCTTCTAAGTCATCTTCTCAAAAAATCTTTTAAAATGTTTTTAAATATTTCGCCAAAATAATTCCCTAAAATGTTTAAAACAGTTTAGCCGAAAAAACCCCGAAACGTAATTTCTGTGTGTTTCTTTTGTTTTCGGCATCCTTGCACTCTCACATTTGAAATTATTGGGAAACCTTTTCCCGCGTTAATCTCTTCATCTCTAAGATCAAAACATTCGCCAGGAGATAATTCCCCTTTCGTGAATCAATAATTCCCCTTGACATCATCTGTCAGACATTGATAAACTTCACCCGGAAACAATTCTCCTGAACAAACTCCAAAGACATTAATCAACCTTGACGTCATCTGTCAGACATTAATAAACTTCCCCGGAAACAATTCTCCAAGAAACATCCATCAAAGTGAGAAAATTCCTGTTTTATCATTCTCACTGACAAAAACCATAAAACAGACATAAATTGCTGTTGACATCCAAGAAAAACAGCAAATAAATTTACCAGCACTCATAACCGTCCAAGAAACATCCATCAATGTGAGTAAAATCCTGTTTTTTCAAGTGAGAAAAATCCTGTTTTTCATTCTCACTGACAAAAACCATCTCCCTAGGGAGTCTATGCCCGTATATGGACCCGCGTCGGCATTAAACTAAATTGTAGATGGCAGCAGGGGTGAGGGATCGGACCTTTAGATAGGTATCTACTGAAGTTTCTACGACAACGCGTTCTATAAAATCCTTATTTGCCCCCAGGGCATAACTTACAACCCTTGCCCTGAGGGCTGTGCGGTGGGTTGTCATTCTCAAAGACCAAATATCTAGAACTTTCGACTACGTTGAACAAAATGGATATCTCAAGATTTTGATTGGATGTGTTTGGGGTAATGGTGGGTGTGAGGGGGGGGGGTAAGTTGCCCTTCAATCGCTTTCAGCTATTAAAAGGGCACTAGCCCTTTTTGAAGTTTCTACAACATTGCTTTCTATAAAAACCTTATATACCCTCAGGGCAAAACTTACGACCCTTGCCCTGAGGGCTGTAGGGGTCGAGGTGTTGTAATCCTTAAATGCATAATTTCCAAAACTTTCAACTACGTTGAATGAAATGGGTATAAAAAAATTTTGATTGGATGTGTTTGGGGAAAAAGTGGGTGAGAGAGGGGGGTTAGTTGCCCACAAATCACTTTCGAGACTATTAAAAATGCACTAGCCCTTTGAATTTCCAATCGAATGAGCCTTTCTTCAAGTTTCTACGACAAAAATTTCAATAAAAATTATATACCCCCAGGGCATAACTTACAACCCTTGCCCTGAAGACTGTGGAGGGGGGGTTCTAATCAAAGGTTTAATTTCCTGAACTTTAAACTAAGGGGAAAAAATTGGTAGCTCAAAAAATCGATTGTATGTTTTTGGGAAAATGGTGGGCTTGGAAGGGGTGTTAGTTGGCTTCCAATCACTTTTGAATATTAAAAAGGGCACTAGCCATTTCAATTTCCAATCGATTGAGCCCTTTTTGAAGTTTCTAAGACAACGCATTCTATAGAAACCTTAAATGCCCCAAGGGCATAACATACAACCCTTGCTTTGAGGGCTGGGGGGGGGGGGTTGTCATCCTCAAAGACCTAATTTCCAGAACTTTCAACTACGTTGAACAAAATGGCTTGATCTTAAAATTTTTATTAGATTTGTTGGGGGGGAAATGGGCGTGAGAGGGGGGTTAGTTGCCCTCCAATCACTTTCGACTATTAAAAAGGGCACCAGCCCTTTGAATTTCGAGTTAAATTAGCCTTTTTTAAACTTTCTATGACAAAACTTTCTATAAGAACCTTATATGCCCCCAGGGCATAACTTACAACCCTTGCCCTGAAGACTGTGGGGGGATTGTTCTAATCAAAGGTTTAATTTCCTGAACTTTAAACTGCGGGGAAAAAATGGCTATCTCAAAATTTCGATTGGATATGTTTGGGGAAATGGTGGGCTTGGAAGGGGTGTTAGTTGCCTTCCAATCACTTGCGACTATTAAAAAGGGCACTAGCCATTTCAATTTCCAATCGATTGAGCCCGTTTTGAAGTTTCTACGACAACGCTTTCTATAGAAACCTTATATGCCCCAAGGGCATAACTTACAACCCTTGCTTTGAGGGCTGTGGGGGGAGGGGGTTGTCATCCTCAAAGACCTAATATCCAGAACTTTCAACTACGTTGAACAAAATTGCTATCTAAAAATTTTTAGTGTAGATGTTTGGGGAAAAGGTGGGCGTGAGAGGGGGGTTAGTTGCCCTCCAATCACGTTCGACTATTAAAAAGGGCCCTTTGAATTTCCAGTCAAATTAGCCTTTCTTAAAGTTTCTACGACAAAAGTTTCTATAAAAACCTTATATGTCCCCAAGGCATAACTTACAACCCTTGCCCGGAGGGCTGTGGGGTATTCCTCTACAAAAACATATTTTCTATCTGCAAATCAACGACTCTGAACAAAATTGCTATCTAAAACTTTTGATTGGATGTGTTTGGGGAAAAGGTGGGCGTGAGAGGGGGGTTAGTTGCCCTCAAATCACTTCCGACTATTGAAAAGGGCACTAGATCTTTGAATTTCCAATCGAATGAGCCCTTTTTCAAGTTTCTAGGACAAAGATTTTAATAAAAACTTATAAGCCTAAAAACTTATATGGTGGGCGTGGAAAGGGTGTTAGTAGCCTTCCAATCACTTTCAACTATTAAAAAGGGCATTAGCCATTTTAATTTCCAATCAAATGATTCCTTTTTAAAGTTTCTACGACAACGCGTTCTATAAAAACCTTATATGCCCCCAGGGCATAACTTACAACCCTTGCCCTAAGGGCTGTGCGGGGGTTTGTCATCCTCAAAGACCTAATTTCCAGAACTTTTAACTACGTTGAAGAAAATGGCTATCTCAAAATTTTGATTGGATGCGTTTGGGGAAATGGTAGGCGTGAGACGGGGGTTAGTTGCCCTCCAACCACTTTCAACTGTTAAAAAGGGCACTAGCCCTTTGAATCTCCAATCGAATGAGGCTTTTTTGAAGTTTCTACGACAACGCGTTCTATAAAATCCTTATATGCCCCCAGGGCAAAACTTACAACCCTTGCCCTGAGGGCTGTGTGGGGGTTGTCATTCTCAAAGACCTGATTTCCAGAACTTTTAACTACGTTGAAAAAAATGGGCATCTTAAAATTTTGATTGGATGTGTTGGGGGAAAAGGTGAGCGTGAGACGGGGGTTAGTTGCCCTCCAATGACTTTCAACTGTTAAAAAGGGCACTAGCCCTTTGAATCTCCAATCGAATGAGGCTTTTTTGAAGTTTCTACGACAACGCCTTCTATAAAAATGTTATATGCCCCCAGGGTATAACTTACAACCCTTGCCCTGAGGGTTTTGGGGGAGTGTCCTCCTCAAAAATATAATTTCTACCTAGAAATCAACTACGCTGAACAAAATGGCTATCTCAAAATTTTGATTGGATGTTTTTCGGAAAATGGTGGGCATGGAAGGGGTGTTAATTGCCTTCCAATCACTTTCGACTATTAAAAAGGGCACAAGCCGCTCCAATTTCCAATTGAATGAGCCCTTTTCGAAGTTTCTATGACAACTTCCTCGATACGAAGTGCCCTGGTGTAAAGGAAAAAAGTTATAAATAATATATTGTGCCAACATCGCTCTTATATGCTCCAAGGGCGTAACTTAAAACCCTTGCCCTGAGGATTGTGGGGGAGTGACCTCCTCAAAAACATATTTTCTATCTGGAAATCAACTACGCTGAACAAAATGGCTATCTCAAAATTTTGACTGGATGTGTTTCGGGAAATGGTGGGCGTGGAAGGGGTGTTAGTTGCCTTCCAATCACTTTGCACTATTAAAAAAGGCACAAGCCACTCCAATTTCCAATTGAATGAGCCCTTTTCCAAGTTTCTATGACAACTTCTTCGATACGAAATACCCTGGTCTAAAGGGAAAAAATATACTGTGCCAACATCATTATTATATGCCCCCGGGGCATAACTTATAACCCTCGCCCTGAGGGCTGCGGGGGAGTGTTCTCCTCAAAAATATATTTCCTATGTGGAAATCAACTACGCTGAACAAAATGACTATCTCAAAATTTTGCTTGGATGTGTTTGGGGGAAAGGATGGGCGTGTGGGAGGGGCTAGTTGCCCTCCAATCACTTTCAACCATTAATAATGGCACTCGCCATTCCAATTTACAATCGAATGAGCCCTTTCGAAGTTTCTACTACAACTCCTTCGATACGAAGTGCCCTGGTCTAAGACCAAGAAATAAACAATATATTGTGCCCACGTCATTCTTTACTAAGTCATCGCTATTGCGCTGCCTATGATTAGTAGCAGAGCAACAGCTGAGAATAGCCGCATATAGAATGAAAGAAACCATTGAAAAACAGGTTTCCGCTTCATAGTGAGGTATTGCTCACTCCGTGACAAAGATTTAAATTTTAGTTTTTTTGAATTAAAAGGGTGAAAAAAGGTACCCAGGTAAGATTATGTTACGTATTACATATATGCTATGGTTTACCCCCACCCACACCCCCTAATGTGCAAATATATAGCCTAATTTTTTTTCTAAACGATTACATTTTTATCATACTTTGTTTTATTTTATTAGCATTACCCAACTTCACTTCTCGCGTGTTGCCCGGCTACTAATGAAGTACCGGCACTTCTACCTGATTTTTTTTTGAAAACACGCATAGGTGTTGAGAATGTTTAGGCGAAACAAAAAAGTGACACATTAGTTAAAAATGAGCCAAAGAAAAAAATACGATCTTTCATTGTGTATGCTCTCGTCCACTATTAGACAGAGAGTCTATGAAGTATTTTTCTTTTAATTCACCCCCTGTAATCTCTCGCAACCCAAGGTAATAAGAAGATGACCAACATGTTTGGTATATGGAAGCATAGATAAGATGATCTGAACTTCCATCGCTTATGTATATTTGTTTTAATAGGTTTTGAAAAGAAATCATATATGACACTGAAGTAAACCAAACAATGCCCAGTCGTTACGTTTCTAATAATATTTCTTTTCAATTTATTATCAGGAATCTTGATATAATTTCAGTTTTCTCTTTGTTTAATTTGTCACTGAGTTATTATTATATTTTTTTTCAACTCAAGAACCAAATAGACAAAGCAAGTGGTTTATGGTTTTATGAAAATTTATTGTGCTACCTAAGTAAAGAGCAATATGACTTTAATGTTATATTATTATTGCTGTTGTTGTAGGCTATTTTACCAGGCCATTTTGTTTGGAAGCAGTGGTAGCAAAAACTTCAAAGGGGTTTATTTAACTGGGGATTGAAAATTGTAGTGCCCCTTGATTAATTGAAAAAAAATGTTTCTTTTCAATTAATCATATAGAAAATTGACTCTTACTTGCCTTATACCAGCTATAGCATATAATATTTACCACAGCCGGAGGAGGCTATTATTTTTTATATGTATCGGAAATACAGTTTCAAGAAAAAATTTCTTTCAATTCAATTCTGTTTATTACAAAAGTATATAACACGTAAAATTAATCCAAGTTTCTGCCCAAAGAAAGACATAAAAGCACTTGATACTGGGGGACCACATATATAACAAACACTTAACAAACAAAAATCTTAACAAACGAACAAAAAAAAAAAAATGGAAATAACTAATAGTAAATAAATAACCAAATTATGACAAATCTCTAATCATAATAAACAATCATCTATGAACCAACACCCAAAAGAAAATTTTTCATTTTTCTTTTAAACAAACCAAGGTTCTCCTCCGCCCGAATGCTCACTGGAAGAGAATTCCAACCCTTAGGACCTATATATCTGACAGAAAACCTGCTCTAGATACACTTCTGTATTCAGTGACCAGATTGTCAGCATTGCGGGTAGTATAATTATGAAGTGATTTATTTTCTCTAAAAAAACCATGAAATACCTCAGGACTGATACAATTCCAACACTGATACGAGAATATTCCTGCTTGGTAGTATCGAAGCTGCCCGACATTAAGCACTTTAAGTTTATTATAACATGCCTCAGTTTCATTGATTTTTTCTAAATATCGACCAATAAGTCGTATAGCTTTATTCTGAAGAATTTGTACTCGTTTAAAATTTGAATAAAAATTACTTGACCACAACAGACATCCATATGAAATGTATAGGTGGACTAAAGCATTATATAAGAGTAATGAAATTTGCGGTGGTAAAAAATTCTTAAAATGTCGAATTGCTCCAACTCCTTGTGCAAATTTCGTTGCAACAACATCACTATGTCGTTTGCACGAAAGATTGTAATCCAAGAAGAAACCAACGTATTGCGTTTCGTGCACTTGTTTCACTAGCTCCTTCACAAACAAAATTTTTCCATTAATATCATGGGGCTCACCTACTCTTGAATACCAAATAAAACTAGTTTTCGTAATATTAATAGAGAGTAAGCTTAAATTAGTAAAAATATGGGTACTTTTTAAAACTTGATTAACCTTCAAAATCAAACTATGTAAACACCGACTAGAAAATGTTAATGCAGTGTCATCAGCAAACGAGGTGAGACAAGAAACTGGGAGATAAAACATCATCGTATCAACACATACTAAATACAGTTGAGGACCAAGCACTGAGCCCTGTGGGACTCCATAAGCCATAGGAAAAGGGCCAGAAGTGACACCATCAATCACAACATTAATAAACCAACCATTCAAGTAATTTCCAAACCATTTTAAGCATGATCCTTTTATGCCTATACATTCCTATCTTCGCAATAAAATACTAAAATCTATGGTATCAAAAGCTTTTTTTTAAAATCAAAGAATACTGTTAGAGGAATTTCGCTCCTTTTTAGACAATTATTTACGAAATCAACGAGGTAAATAGCAGCATGACTAGTAGAGTGGAATCTCCAAAAACCAAACTGCGTCTCACTTAATAGTCCATGCTTCGTAAGATGACCATAAAGGCACTGGTGGACCACTTTCTCAAATATCTTGGAGAACAACGGTAAAATTGAGATTGGTCTGCAGTTACCCATATCTGACTTTAAACCTCCTTTGAACAGAGGTATTACTTTAGCTTGTTTCAAGGCATCTGGGAGGTGCCTGTTGTCAGGGATATGTTAATAATGTGAAGCAAGGAAGGAAGTAGATATATTATTATAGCTTTAAATGTCTTTAGATTTACACCATCAATCCCAGAAGAATTTGATTTAATATTCTTAACAATTTTTATAACCTCGTCACTTGTAGATTTTTCAAACCAAAACTCAAATCTTTCCCCTCGATCATCCACAAATTCATCTGAAAGAAAATTTTTTGAATCATTTCTACCACCCTCATGAACTGAAAATCCTATTTTTGAATAAAAATGACCGAAATGATTTGCGACAACAACTTTGTCACTTATAGACGTGCCATTAATTTTAATACAAGGAGAATGACTGCAATTTTTCTTCCCATGAATTCTATAATAACCTGTCATGTTGCCTTAATGTCACCCTTTTGCTCACTGAGCTTTTCACTAAAATACCTCTTTTTAGCATGGCGTCGCAGAAAGTCTACTCCGTTTCTTGCCTTTCTGAACCCCTCGAAATCGGTCGGATCCTCAGTATTTAGAGCTTTCTTAATAGCAGATTTGTTTTATTTCTCTCACTTTTGATTTGATCAGTTATCCATGGCTTTCGGGGTTCATCCTTTTTCTGTCTGACAGCTCGTAAAGGCCACGTTTTATCATAAATTGGCTGCAAAATAGACATAAATTTATCGTAAGCAAGGGAAGAATCATCAGTTATAGAATAACCATGTACTTTGTTTAATATAATATCCATTTTTCTCAGGTACGAATTTTTATACGAGGATACCTCAAGCGGACAAAGCGTGAATTGTGTTGACATCAATGAGTGCGACACTGGTCTTGACCAATGTCACGAGCATGCCCAATGTGTAAATGAGCTGGGTGGTTACAGTTGTCTATGCCTTCATGGGTATCATGGAGATGGCTTTTCATGCGACCGTAAGTTTCTTCATCCTTTGTGTCAATATGTTTACTTGTGTACTAAGGAAAGCATAAGAAGTGTCCCTGGGCTTATTCTGAGCTCTTCCCTAAGGAAAAAAGATATAAAAGAATTGCGGCATTTTCATCAAATAGTAAATTGATTTAATTTATTGGAAGATTTTCCCCTACCTTTCCCAAAGGATAGTAGTATGATTTCGTCTAGTGATTTAGTTAGTATGAATTTCAGTAAATGCAGGATGTAAAATAGCTGTTTTCTAAAAAAAGAAAAAAATGTTTTTTCCATTTACTTTGTTGCACCTTTAAATCACACTCCTCCAAAACTCTTCCAAAACTGTGATTTAAATGAATTCGGTCCAGATCAGAAACCCGTTTTTCCGCTTTGTCTATGCATAACATTCCTTATTTGTTATATAGCAAGCTCAAAGTGAAAAAAATTCTGATTTTTTTGTTAATTTGTATTATTATAAAAGAATAGATGAAGCGACCAGTGCTACTAAATGAAGCCTCAAAGTTTCATCTATTAACTCTGTGCATACGCGTACCTTAGAACCAGTCAGTTGACGTTAAGTATCTTTTCCCACGAGGATTTGCTTATCTCGAAACAGACCTTGGTTTCTCCTAAGAGAGACTTGATAAACATGACCATCTGAATTAGACAATTACTAGTCGATTCATCTCCAGTTAATTTGACACCGAGAAATCCTCTTAAAGGCAGAAGGATGATATGTCTCTAGAAATAATAGCCTATAAACATAGATAAAAGCCTATTAGAGCAAATTTGGTACTTAAGAAGTAGCGCTTTGATAGAAAAGTCTTTTTATTAAGTCTTTTTATTTGTAAAAAATTTCGATCTTTAATTGACATTAAATAAAAAAAAAGTTTCTGTTCAACTGAAAGTAAGAAGCGACATTAAAACTTAAAACGAACAGAAATTATTCCCTATATGAGGGGGCTTCCTCATCCCTCATTATTCTCGCTATAGTTTTACTTTCTGCTACAATTCTTTAAGAAAGACTGTTCATCACACAAAGGCTGTTGAATAAATGAGTAGAATTTTTAAAGAACTTTAAAAATTTTGCGTAAAAAGCGAGGGATGAGGAAGAAGTAGTCCCCCTCGTATACGGAATGATTTAAGTTCGGTCTAAGTCTTGATGAAGCTTCCTACTTTCAGTCGAAAGAAAAACTCTTTTGTTTTAATTTTTGTCAGAACATATTTGCTTCAAGATTTTCTGGTATGCTGAACATGATTTTTAATTTTCTTCAGGTTTCCATCCCTTTTTCAGAGTCTTTTCTTCTTTTTCTAAGCTTGTGAAAAGTTTATAATGCTTTATTGCCTTTTAACGGGTGACTTTAGACTTAATGAATATTACCTATTTTGAACCATTAGTGTACTTATAGAACGTTGTTAAAACGTTACATTTTTTATTTCCATATACATACCTTAGTGTTTTGCTTATTATTGGTAGGGCTTAGTAGTTTAACACGGTTTCTCACTGTAAATTGTTTGACAAGGTGAAGATACGCAAATACTATCGTTACTGCAGTTATTACCACAATCAGGAATTGAAATTCGTAAACATCATAACTAAAAAAAACAGCTTGAGAACGTTTGGCTTTACAGTTCAAAAATCCCTTCTTATTCATTACAGAAGTACAGTGATGATGAGGCTCCCCTCATTATCCCCTCAGGAGGTTTGGCTTTACGGTTCGAATATCTCTTGCTATTAGTTACCGAAGTACAGTGATGATGAGGTTCCCCTTCGTGTAAAAGCTTTTTTTTTATTTCTTTATAAATTTCTTATAGTCGTGCTTACCATTAGTAGGGTTTTCTCGTTTAAAACAGTTTATCACTGCAAACTGTTCGGTAGGACGAAGTGACACCCATACTTTCGCTATTGCAGTTAATGAAACAACAAGCAATTGAAATTCTTAAATATCCTTATTTAAAAAGAACAGCCAGAGGAGGTTTGGCTTTACGGTTCGAATATCTCTTGCTATTAGTTACCGAAGTACAATGATGATGAGGTTTCTCTTCGTAAACAGAAGATTCAAGTTCAACCTATTGTGTGGTAAGCATTATTGGTGTGTCAAATCTGCATTTTGTATTTGTGCTTATAAAAAGCAGAAGAGCTGGAAAACAATAGTAAAAAAAAAATTATTAATTCAATTCAGCTCAAGAGAATTTATCAGTTGTTTCTAAATATTGACTAAAAGATTTAAATTGACATCTTATATCGACACCATAAGGTGTCGATGTTTGTTGAAGATGAAGTTTGAGGATGTTATCCGAAAAAAATTGGTACATGCGATTTGTCGAGGATTTTATTTTTGTGAAAATTGTTTTAGAGTGGAAATTATATGCCATTTCTGGTACTGAGATTGATTAGCGTTGTGTAAAATGCATGACTTAAGAATAAACCACGCATGATACGTGCACTTACCTTGTTAAGAGTATAGACTTCAATATTGCAATGTTCACCACGTAGAAAAAAGCTAACAAATTACTGGACTCAAATTTTGTTGTAAATCAAAGATCATGGTGAAAACTGTAGGCTATATACTATGCTGTTATAGGGCGTTTCTGTTGCAATTCAAGTCCCATATTTGTAGATAGTTACTTCAAATACTCTTAAAAACCAACTTTAGTTGAAGTCTACTTACAGAATGTGAAATCCATAATTAGCTGCGTAAACTTTCTTGACCCATTAAGACCGTTCCCTCCTTGATCAATTCTAAATTTTGACTCAAAAGAAGTGCAAACTGTCTATATTAATAGAACGATATTACAACTTAAAAGTTTTAGTTTTCTTTATTCACAAAAAGAAAAACAAATTTTACTATTTACAAACGTTACACTTTTGAAGACAAAACATATTGAAGATAAAATCGCATGGTGCCAACTTATACCAAATAAAGCAAAGGATCTAGAACTGAGCTCTGAGGTACTCCATATTTCAATGGATACAAGGATAAAACAAAATCATTTAATACTACCTGCATGGATCATATATGAAGGTAACTTTCAAACCACTGCAACGAAGCTCCGCCAATTTCTAGACACTTAAGTCGATGGAACCAAATCTTGAAATCCAAGGTTTCAAGATTTGGCAAGAATGGCTTTCTTATGTCTATAAAAATTGACAGTGGTAAATAGCATTTATCCAGTAAACTACTCACACAATCAACCCTATACTACAAGGTGTGAGTTGGGAAAAAGCCGTGTTGTGAGCTGTGAAGTCAATTGAAAATTATAAAAACATTAATTATAAAAACAGAAAGGGTAATATATAACCTAAAGTTTCTATATGCCCTCGAAGAGACATGCGGTCAACACCAGCCGAGCCTGATTTCAGCGACATAACAATTTTACTCAATTTTTCACTGGCACACGTTTCAAAACTCATTTTCAAACATTTTCCATTTTTGACTCGTATTGTGCTATATTCCCCGATATTTATCATTCACACTAACTTGCACTTCATGTCCAATATTACAAAAACATTCACGGATATTATTAATAATTTCATTCTTATCATCACGGTCACAACCATTTAAATAAACCTCTTCAGTCACCTTATTTTCTTTCCCACTCACTAAATCATTTATTATATTCTATATTTTTCTCATATTATCTTTACATTCCTCAAATTTGCGATTATAATACTCAGAGACCTTTTCGTCGTAACGTATTTACATCAAATCTCATTTCTAAATTGTATCCTGTCAATTATCTCCATAGTCATCCATGATTTTCAAGGCTGGAGTTATTTGGATTTTATGGTTTTAGGAGGAGATGTTGTCACATAAACAGGCAGAATAGTTGACATAAGCTTATCTAAGGCCTTTAAAGGATATTCTTTTCCATTAAAAACCGAGCTCGAGTTAATAATGCTTAGCTCTTCTGCATTATTTTGAAGAATATTTTTTTCCAGCAGTCGAGAAAGAAGCAGTCTTCTTTCTTCGCAGTTTTTCACAGGAAGATGAAAAGTAGTTATTAATTGAAGGTAATCCAAACTTGGGCAATCTATATAATCAGCTAAACTCAACAAAGGTTACCCAGCCCAACAAAAATATTTTCAATCAATGTTATACTTTGTGAAGTTAATCTTGTCAGTACAGTAACCAGAGGATACAAACTTAAAAAATCACAATTCTGATTAGACAAATCTAATAAATTGACATTAAAATGACCCATGACAATAAGACTACTCTCGGGCGGTATTCTAACCAGCAGCTATCAAATTCATGAGTAAAATCATCTGAATCAGGTGACATTATACCTCTTGGCGACCGAATTAATGCGCTTCTTTTTGTAGGCTTCAGGTCAATTAATCAAGATACAGAATAAATAGACTAATAAAAACAAAAAAGGGAAGAGACAAAACAAATTCTAGGAAAAAAAACGAATCATCTGAATCAGGTGACTTTATACCTTTTGGAGACCGAATTAATACGCTTCTTTTCGTAGGCTTCAGGTCAATTAATCAAGATACGGAATAAATAGACTAATAAAGACAAAAAAGGGAAGAGACAAAACAAATTCTAGGAAAAAAAACAGAATCATCTGAATCAGGTCACTTTATACCTTTTGGCGACCGAATTAATGCGCTTCTTTTCGTAGGCTTCAGGTCAATTATCAAGATGCAGAATAAATAGACTAATAAAGACAAAAAAGGGAAGAGACAAAACAAATTCTAGGAGAAAAAACCGAATCGTCTGAATCAGGTGACTTAATACCTTTTGTCGACCGAATCAATGCGCTTCTTTTCGTAGGCTTCAGGTCAATTAATCAAGATACAGAATAAATAGACTAATAAAGACAAAAAGGGAAGAGACAAAACAGATTCTAGGAGAAAAAACCGAATCATCTGAATCAGGTGACTTTATACCTTTTGGAGACCGAATTAATACGCTTCTTTTCGTAGGCTTCAGGTCAATTAATCAAGATACAGAATAAATAGACTAATAAAGACAAGAAAGGGAAGAGACAAAACAAATTCTAGGAAAAAACACCAAATCATCTAAATGAGGTGACTTTATACCTTTTGGCGACCGAATTAAAGCGCTTCTTTTCGTAGGCTTCAGGTAAATTAATCAACATACGGAATAAATAGACTAATAAAGACAAAAAAGGGAAGAGAGAAAACAAATTCTAGGAAAAAAACCGAATTATCCGAATCAGGTGACTTTATACCTTTTGGCGACCGAATTAATGCGCTTCTTTTCGTAGGCTTCAGGTCAATTAATCAAGATACGGAATAAATAGACTAATAAAGACAAAAAAGGGAAGAGACAAAACAAATTATAGGAAAAAAATCGAAAAAAAATTCACCCAAAACAGAGAAATGTGGAGACCCAAAAGAAACAAAAGAAATGTAAAACATTACAAAGATAAATATATAAGAAACAAAAAAGCAAATACGAAAAACATACCATTTGGACACAACAGTATATACCAAGGTACTACTTTGCGGCCTTTATATTCCTTCCGGTTTTTCTGGTAGGTAAACAGGTCATTACACTCGGTCTTTACACTCTTTGTCAAGAGTATTTGCTTAATTTCAAGGTATAACTTTATATATTATTATTCTTTTAATAAAATTAATATTTTTATTTAAACTTAAGATTATTAGTATACTTTAATACAATTATAATAGTTTTTATTTGCAAGTATATTATTGGAGAAAAAAAAAAATGAGTTTCTAATTAAACTTCTTTAATATTAATTATGTAGACGACAGCAGCAGCAGCGATTAGATACGAGGATACCATGTGGCGATGGAAATAACTGCGGGCTTTATACTGGGTCGTGATTGGTACACAATGTTTGCTAGATATTTGATATCATTAATCAAATTCAAGCGTGAGGAGTATCTATTTATTTATTGAAAAGTAAATAGTGTCCATATAAAAAAAATTTGGTCAGCGTTAGATGTTATATCGAAATATATTGATGAGAAAAAAATGCGTCAGTGAATATTATTATTGTAATTATGTTCAATAAAATTGTTTCTAAATCAATGGTATATTTTTTTCTTTAGTAGACTAGCATATATTTTTTAGAGCAGAAAAAAGAAATTCCGTTTAGTCTTAAGTTGGTTGTGAGAGAGTTAGGACTCAAAAAAATGGATAGATTCGAGAAAGATCAAATCATGAGGAATCTAGTTCTTATGGAAAAACGTTTGATTCTAGACGATGATTTTCTAGAGCTGTCTATTCAAAGGAAGATATTTTCTCGGGGAATTCTTGTTGATATAATGAAAACTGATTCTCCATCATTAGAATATTGTATGAAGCTTCTACATCGTGGTCCAAATGCATTTACACAATTTACTGATATATTGATCACGACACGACAAAATGATATTGTGGATATGCTTTTAAACATTAGTTTTTAGAAATTTAGGACTTTGTTTTCATAAGAAAGATGGTGCTCAAGGATGATTTACTCCTCTCTCTCCCTCTCAGACATTTTTTTTTGTTGCTAGCTCAGTTTCATTTTGACAGTGAGAGTGTTAACACATGACAAAATGTTCCATACAAGTCCGTTATTTATGTACACACAGGGCAGCTGGTCATCATGTGAGAATTGCACAATGATTGAGGAGTATGATAAAAAGTGTAGATTCTGCAACCCGTGTAAATTGCATAGAGGATATGCTGTACAAATTAAAGGTTGTAATTCCTGTCTTGAATAGGTGTGTGACTCTCATCCTAGAGGCCACCTATGCTCCAATTGTCATTATGATAAATGTAAGCAGTGGGAGAGTACATATCCCGCTATGATTGGAAAGAATCCTAACATTGATTTTAGTTTATTGCTACGAGATTGGTATCGTCGTGGTTTTAGATTTTTATTGGAGGAGGAAACGGGTCAACGATTCAAAAGTTTGAACAACAAGAGAATATGGTTTCTACGTCATTGTTGTGAAGACACTGGGTGTTATGATTATAAGCCCACTGATTTTTATTTGTCTGTGAAGGAATGTGATTCGACACTTGAGGACACTGTTTGTGAAATTGCTTCAAATAGGCAAATTGAAACATGTGAATTTTATAGAATGAATGCGACTAGTATCATTGACTATACAAAGATATATGACAAGAGTGAAGTCACACTCTACTGTAGAAAATGTGACCCTGACATTGCACTACATCAGGATCAGTACACTGTGAATTCAGATAGTCTACCTGCACTAGTTGTTGTCGACAAAGACCTAGTAGTGGATGAAATCTAAAGAGTATAAAAGTCGTTTTATCATGTATATAATTTTTTTTTTTATTAATAAACAATTTAAAATAAATCTTTGGAACATTTTATTATTATGACACTAAAATCAATATTAAATAAACTTGTAAGTATTTTATCCACTAGAATGTCGGTTAATTGAGGTAAGTCAACGTAGATGTCGAGAAACTGCTTGTAGGTGTAACCACGACATCTGAACATGAAAAAGAGTAGTGCATGAAAGCCACATGTCTTAGTCGTTAAATCCTGTACTCTTCGTTGATTTTGAATAATGGTTTTCCCACTGCTTTCAATAAAGATGCTGATGTATGGAGCGTAGAATTTATACGATAGGCGAAAAGGATAAAAAAATTCAATATTCTTTGCTGTTTGAAAGATATATAGCCAAGCACCAGTCGTCAAAGTTGATTGACTGCCATTAACAATGATAAGGGTATTGTTAACAATTGTAATTTTTTCAATAATGTCTAAGGGGATGCAATAGGACATGTATTAGGACATGTCTGGATCTATACTGAATACATTGATTATTTGATTTGTGTTCGTGGTGCTAGGTCTAGTAGAACACTGCCGTCGGGTGTGATTTCCCAATAGGTTTCAAATTGACTCAGTGATATTAGCGTGATACTCTCAGTCAGAGCATTGGCAAATGTACACTCTAAAAGTACATTCGTTGTTCGTACTATGGTTATATCTTGCATGCCTGACAAATCCAAAACAATAACCCCATGATTTTTTGAAAACATTGAATCGGTTATTCCATTTTCAAATAGTTGAAAGTCATGATCTAGGGATTGCATGGTCAACTCGTACAGAGTTCTATAGGATTTTTTGTCAAATGATAGAGTGTACAGTGGAATACCATTCACTTTGCACACGAGGCTAGATAGACCGAAAAAATTAAAATCATGGGGGGATTCAGTCCAGGATCCAACGGCACTGCCACTCTTCACAAAGGCCAAAGCCAATTTTGATGGGATTTTTCCATTGATAAATGATGAATCGCTATAGCTACGAAAACCGGTGGCAATGTGACGTTGATTGGTGATTGTATGGGGGACAAGAAGTTTAATGTTGTTACCATTGGCTCTTAGCTTCTACACTGCCAATGAAACAGAGCTCATAACTTGTTGTTTTCGAACGTGGAGAATTGACGATGTGATAATAACTTTTGACTCGGGTGATGCAGGAAGTGTTTTTCTCAAAATGAAATTCGATGGGGCCATCTGTAACTTTATGTCAATCTTGACATTGGGGGGTAGCCATTGGGATATATTGAATATCTCAGGATTTAATTTTCCAACTAGATGATACTCCTGGGTGACTGCTGTAGTCAACTCACCGTCAGTATCAACACCTGTTCGATATTCATAGCCCAATGATTGTCCTCTCATCTCCTTGTACGCCTTTGGCGTCATCATCATAAATTGTATGTAGCTTGCATAGTTGGATGTTCCATTAATAAATACATTAATTTGTTTGAATAGGTTGTGTAGAATACAGTTTTCATAGGAGAGACCATCGCCGGCATTTGGAGTTGTATTATCTGACTTTTTCTTCACCACAACATTTAAATAAATAAATGTTGATGACAAATCAATAAAATAGTCTTTATTTGAAAATATTTGAAAGTGTATATTGTCAGAGAGGGGGTGTTGAGGGTGGAATTGTTCATAGTAGCCATACTTGACACTGACATAAACATTTTCAGCATTGAATAGATTCAATGAGGAACTCATTGATGGATATGATTCCTTGTTGGGGAGATAAGTCATCTTAAGAGAAGAAATCCTTCTTTGATCTAACAATCTTTTTCTTTTTCTTCTTCTTCTGCTGCTGCTGCTGCTGCTTATTGGCCTTCGTTGTTTTATTTCTCAAAGTCCTTGTTGATGTCCTTTGCTTCCTGCCTGGGTGGAGACTGATGAGTGAATGACGCGAACGCATCCTTTTCAATACCTCCCCATTTTGTCGAGATTTTAATTGTTAAACAACGGCTCTTGCTGAAGATCTAATATTTTCCTTAACACTCTCCTTGAAATTCTTGCCCGACCCCCAGTCTTGTAGTGTGGAGGCAGCAAAATTCGATGCAGCAGGTACATGATATTTTCTGGCAAGGGGTAGTGCAGAATAAAATAGCCTAGCAAACCAGCTACCAAGACCATAGCCAGACATTGTAGTACGCCCCTTGTAGTAGTCCAGTCCATTGTCTATTTGACGTGGACTCAGAGCACCGAGATAACAATCAATATCGGGAAAGACAAATGGAATTCTTCTATTGTTCATTGTTTAGGTTATTGTACAGTCGTTGTCGTTTACAATTGGTCGGAAATGATATGTAATAACTGCTAAGCCATTTGATATTGCTATTAAATCACCTAAGTCGGTTCTGAGTGTTAACTGACAGAGCTCCAGATAGGAAGTGTTTACGGGAATATACTGAAGATGCTTTATATTATAGTGGTGAATATGTTCTTGGTTGGTTTTTCGTTCAAGAACTCGTAGGAGGGCAACATTTGAATTACCATCCCGAGATGTTTCCACAAATGAAGCGTAGAGACATATACAAGTGTCCGTGGAGAAGCTGGGTGCATAGTCTGCATAGATAACATGGTCAATACCACTGAAATTTTCTGTCTTAATAATACGTTTTTTAAAACCAAGAACTTCACGTAAATTCTCATTGAGGAAAATTCTTTCATTCTCAAATGGATTGGTAATATAAATTCTCCTTTGTTCCGTCGAGTAATTGAAAGTGAAACCGCCTTTTTTTCGACTTGCAATTTTTTGTTGATAACTCGACACAGTTCATGCATGTTATTGTATTCCCTGTAGGGAATGTTAGCAATAGGTTACTGATTAGAGTCAAAAGTTGACAGTGCACCTTCATCACCGAATTCAAACGGTCGTATTTTTATTTCATATTTACGACCCTTTCTCAGGATGTCATAGGTATTTTTGAGAATACAGTCGACAAGAGCCACTTCATACGCACCGTCAAATTTGATGGCGGGGGAGAGTTTTGTCTAAAAATCACTTGTCGTATTCAAGTCATTGTAGAGAGGATCGGAAACGTTGGAAATGAAACTTACATAGAAATGATTGGGCATTGTCAATATCTTCAACACCGATCCAAGAATCAAAGTCAGAGTTGTATCATAGCCAGCGAACAAGTAAATGTTTCTTACCCCAGCAAGTAAGTGTCTTTAATATCTTTTCAATTTGATAGATTTCACAGGCATTTTTAACTGTTTGCAATTCATAGTCATAAAAAACGCCTAGAATCTCTTCATCTTTGGTATCACGCAGGCGATAAGTTATGGGTTTAGTGTCTTGGATGTTTGCCACTTTAAAAATTTCAATGGACCCCAAAAATGTCCCCTTTTCAAAAACATTAGTTGTTCTATTAATTCGAACCGTAACACAAACACTGAATTCATTTTTCTTCTTCGTCTTGACTTTTGATTCATTGGAATATTGTTTAAGAAAAGTGTCAATTGTATTATGATCAGAATGATGAACTTCCGTTGGTGTAGAGTTGGACAATGATTGATGAGGTCGTTGATTATAAATCAACATGATTTTATCTAGATCATGAATAAAATCCGGCGTATTTTTCAATGTACAATATCTTGAAATTAAAAGTCGAATAGTTCTTATCAATCGTTCGGCCAATGCAGCCTTTATAGGACTGTGCGTATGATAGAGCAATGTAATATACTACTCTAGTACTTTTGCAACATGAGGATTAACAAATTCACTACCGCGATCTGTTTGAATTTTTTTATACGAATCCTGTTCGAGAATACTTTCAATGGCCTGTGCACCTTCAACACCTCTCTTTGATCGCAATGGAATAGCATATGCATATCGACTATAAACACTGATTGCAAGTAGAATGTACTTGTACGGTGTATTGTGACGGCTTTGAATCTCATATAGAGTCAGCAGATCTGCTTGCATTATATCCAATGGGTAAAAGGCTTTAGTTTTTCGATATTGATTGGCACGAAGTCTATGATTTCTATGCAGAGTGTAACTTGGTTCATTTTGTAGATAGTCTTGTAAAATTTTAGTGTGAACACCCGTGACTTTGGAAAGAGTTGTGGGGGACCTTACACTCCCAACCTCGCCAATATTTTCATAAACACCTCTCAGAACCTCAGCCATTTTGAACGTAAACACGTTGTGTAACGTCCGCTACCCTTTTGTATACTGGCTGCTGCTGGTGGTGGGGACGTTGACTTGATACGTCTTCGCTTTTGTCTAGCTATCAGCGGTGTGCTAGTATTTTCCAAAATTGATTTAAAATCTTCTTCTTCAAGTTCATATTTTAATGTTGATGATGATGATGATGATGATGCACGTTCATTTAGATTTTTTAGAATTTGTCTATTGCCAATAAGACTTTTGGGGAAGTTTAATGTATTTAGAAAGTTGTATAGATGAGTGTCAAATGATAATAGTCCTTTACGATTTGTAACCATGTCATACATTAAATCAAGTAGATTATAGCTCTTGCCCTGAATTATAATCCTTTCTCCATTGCTCTCAACTTGAATTTGATCACTTTCAAAGAGATAGATTAGGAGTCGTGTTATTTTTTCAACCAATTATTTGGGCCTTATTTTTACAAATTTAAAAAAAAATTTAACAAATTACAACTTCGTTAATTTTTGTCCAGCAGCAGCAGCAGCAGCAGGAGAATCTTGAAAAGATGATTCTTTTTTTGGGATCAGCAGCAGCAGCAGCAGCAGTGGGATTTGATCTATCGTTTTTGTCCACTTGACAAAGTGCATCTTGAAGTAAAATAAGTTTTTTATCATCAACAATAGTTTCATTGTCGAGAAATTTACTCAGATTATTCTCAAAGTGTTCCACGGATGAGAAAGCAAGTTCTATTGGAGTCAATTTATATGGTTTTGTCATTCTCACTATAGAGAATTGTTTACAGTTCCCGAAATTATTGGAGGTAAAAGTGTAAAAAAGCTACCACCTACCTAAAGAAGTTGTGTCTTTTGAAAATTCCTCCTTTTGTTTTTAGAGGCCCATGTACGTACAATGGAACGATGTTGCTTTGCCTGTCGCTTAACTACGTCTGGTAGTTGAACATTACCCTCGGTCAAATTTAAACAAAGTTCAGATATTAGATTAATGAAATCATTGTCAATACCGTGTTTGAGTATTGCTTTTCTAAGCGGAGGTTTTGAAGTGTTTAGAACTGAAAACAAATGTCTATTTTCATGTAGTTTCTTCAGTGTCATGATAGCGACTAATATGTCTTTTTAGTGCTCACCTGGAGATATACTGTAATTTCATTGTCAAAAATATCTGTGACTACGCGTAGATCCTCGGGTGTATTTTGATTAAGATCCAGCAAGATATAACCATGGGGTTTATTAGTTGCCTGATTGTATGCCGAGAGCAGAAATTTAGGGGCACCTGGATAGATTTGTTTATTGAGGGTTATTAGCGAGCTAGAATCACGAACAACTCTGTAGATGATATAGTAGGTGCAATTCAAAGCAAGTGTTCGCTCTGATGAAAGAGATTGTGTAGAACTAGAGTAACGGAAATCTGTTCATGATGAGAGCGAACAGTGAACAATTACAGCATTTGCTGGGACCATTGTTCAATAGATTCAGCCAGATCGTCAATGATCAGCCAAGAGTTTGGTTCAATAATGTTGAAAACATCAAGTCCCTGCATGAAGTGTATCTGCATCGATCCCATGGTAATGATTGTTGTGGCAGCACTCGATTTTATTTTATTGTATGACTCATGCCAAATACAATATCAATAGTAGATTTTTTTTGGCTTTTCCGCAAACATTTTATCAAAATTTGTAATTATTTTAGTTCAGAGTTTTGTTTTGCCCGACATTGAGGGCCCACACAGAAACGATCTGAATGGTGTTTTAAATTGATACATGTTCCTTTCAACAGTTCACCTGGACAACTAACTGTAGACTCTAATTGTCTAATGACTAAATATTTTTTTTCCCTACTACTACTACTACTACTTTGTTCTTCAAGAAGAAGAAGAAGAAAAAGACGAAGACAAACACAAAGAATCATATTTTTTTATTTTATTATATGCACATAAAAAAAAAAAGTAACAATACATTGAAAAAAAAAAAAACACTTTTTTAAATTTATTTATAATAAATAATACAACAACAACAACATTTACATAGGTATACACACAGAGAAAAAAACTTTTTTTTTTGTTTATTTATAGAGAGAAAAAAAAACATTAAATTAGAGAGAGCACTTGAAAAAATACACTTTTTTTTTAAAATTTATTTATAATAAAAAAAAAAAACATAAAAATTTACATAGTTACAGAGAGAGAGAAAAAACAAATTTTTTTTTTGTTTATAGAGAAAAAAAAAACATTAAATTATAGAGTGCAATTGAAAAAAAAAAAAAAATCTGCTCTAAGTCCAAAAAAAAAGATAACTTTGGTGACGGTGCGCCCCCCCGCGCTGGCGGCGGCCGCCCCCCCCCCCCGGGCCGCGAGGCCCCCCCCCAAAGGCCGCGAGGCTCCCCCCCCCCCAAAGGTTTTTAGGAAATTAGTTACAGGACTTTATTTAAACCGAGACTTTCCCTGTGGGCAGTACATTCGATCCGGTCTGAAGTTAAATAGTGTCCAAGGGGAGGGTGGTCACACCATCTTGACAAACATAGATCTTGTCGGAAATGGTACTCATGGCTATTTTCTCTACATTTACAGTATAGTTCTTGTAGTTCAATGAACGAATTGCCAACAATTTGGCTCTTGGAATTGCATTTTGAACAATACAATTCCTATAAATGTTCATGTCGAAATTCTTGTCCACATAGCGCGTGGGTACTCCTTTGCAACGTTTCTTGATTTCCTCGTCGTATGTCTGTATAAAGTACACCTTCGGACCTACAAACATACCATGGGAAATCAAGTCGCTTCCTGTTTCAGATTTAAAAAATAAAAGCTGATTGGGCGCCCGACGTTTCACTAGCTTCGGGTAAAGATCACCACACCAATTGGTGTAGTCCATTCGTGAACTGATAATTTCACCGTGCGCCAAATCATCAATTAGATTTGGTGTTTTTACTTTGAGCAGTAGAGAATCCGTGTCACCGTAGCAGACCTCTACTTGCCCCTTTTCCGGCCACCGTACCCTAGCCACATTGTAGTAGAATTCCAACTTGAGCTTTTTTGAGATCTCCAAGAGAGCACTGCCTGCAGCAATATTTTTATTCAGGACAATGCGTCTTTTTTTCCTATTCAAAAGTACCATGTCCGGGCCAATGATTGTAAAGGAAGTGTAATTGGGATCGGCAATAATTCGAGCACATTGTTCTGGATCGGTCACGACGTCACAACGATTCCTATTGCGAACACTCTCACACATTTTGCCGAAAGCCGAATTCAATGTGATTTTATAACGTTCTTTTTCGACTTTTGTCTAGTCTACGGAATGTTTGTTGAAAAAAGCGTCAACACACGATTTTAAATAATAATTTTGACTTAAATCATGTGCTTGGGGAATCTTTATTACTTTGAAACAGTTGTTAAACTTTAATTTTAATGCTACATAATGAACAACTATGTTTTTTTTCGGCAGAAGGTCAGCAATAAGTTTTTGTTTTGAAGGTGCCCAATGCAATCCGTCCACCTCGACTAAACGCCTATTGCGAGGACTCAAAGAGTCCTTAGTCACAGGTCTATTGATACACGGGAAAACAAAATCCTTTACTGAATCGTGAAGCTCGACTGGTATCTCTCAATCAATATCAAAAAACCATCCCACTGGTTCAGTCTCCTCAACACTGTCATCGCCACTGTTGGGGAAATGGGGAGCTTGAGGGTCATTGAGCCATTTATAGTCGCCGCAAGGTAGTGCATAATGGGACATGGCCGAGGGGTAGAGAGAATTCATATCGAGGAAAACTGCGTTTGATTTTGTCCCCGTCTTCTCCCCCGTTGGATCGGTTTCCAAGTTACGGTCTCTGTGAAAAACAAAACCCCCCCTCATTGACCTCTCGATGAACAGATGCTGATCAATGTCAGTGATTAGCCCAATTTTTTCCCCACTAATTTTCAGGATGAGGTCCATCACTAGATGAGGCGAAGAATAATAATAACCCAAATCAAGATTAAACTCCTCATAGATTTTATCCGTATTTTTACACATAATGTCTAACAAAGTTAACACGTCACTCGACAAATACAGCTTGCAGTAGTCAAACCCATATTTACACCCTCCCTCTGCCCAAACTTTTTTAGCAAAACTGTATTCCTCGGGGGTGCAACTACGATCGTGAAGACTGTCGTAAAACGATTCAATACAAGGAATAGTCTCCTCGGCGAATCTCGACATGGAACAATAATAATCATAAGGATATATGCCCTTGACCGTTAACAAATCATATAAATCATTTGGAAATTGTTGCTTGAGAAGGGGGAAAGCATTTCTGCCGTCATCGTTTTTCTGCACATAAATTAATTTGCTCAATGATTTGGGGAAAAAACTGTAGGACTCTAAAAAGCGAATTTTATTCGTGTACTCAACATCGGCATCAACAAATTTCCACATAAATTCCAAAACAAGCAACTTTTCCGCGGATTTAGGTATGATTTTGTACGTAAAGCTGTCTATCACCCATGCATCATCATCATCATCATCATCCACTGTTCCATTTCTTTGAAGATGTGTCATACTGGTAGCACAAACTTCAGATCGTAGTTAGAGTTATGTATAAAAACCGGTACAAAAAGTTGTTGTTTAATTTTTAAATTACACGAATTATGAGCCCACCCCCGAAAGTTACTTTTTCCCGTTGAATTGGGGTCAATAAGGTGATTGTGGTCCTACACTATGTTTTTTGGGGCAAGGGCACTCCTACACACCCAGCAAATTGGTCCCTTTTCCAACGTCAGTTGCTCTTTATCCGACAATGTCATCGGATAATTGGTATGACGTAATCGTGAAATTGCCCTGTTTGCCATTTTAATTCGGGAAACCAATAGCTTTTCCATACTGCCATCCTCGTCCATAGTTAAAAAAAACTCGTCCAATTGCATTTTACTGTTGGCGTTCCGACGGGCGTGCGCAGAGGAACATGCAACTAGTTTGTGTTCCTTGACTATATTTGGCCTTGATGGGTCCGATACCTCAACCAGTCTTGTTTCACAGTCCAAAGACACTTCATCAGCTTGTAGAAAAGAATTTTGAAAAATTTTAAATTGTAAAATATCTTTGCCTTCTGCCGGCATTTCAATTCTTCGATTTCCATGAAGTTTGCAATTTCCCATGTGATCTGATAACGTTCGCTCAGATCTAAATGAGGAAAGGCACATGGGGCAATAGAAACGTTCTCCTTTATGAACGCCTTGACAGAGGAGTCGACTTATCGCAGTAACGGGGAAAAAATGACCATAAGAATTTACATCTTTGGGAGGTTCGTAAATAACCCATACAAAATTTTTAACATTTTCCACTATCGGTGTCCTCACTGAATACAAAACTCCTTTTTTATTTGTTTTTTTTTCCCCAGAGACAACGTCAGTGTCATACTGGAGACCAACTACACCCACCCCAACATATTCATTTGATGAATCGAATATGATTATTTCTTTAAAGTACAACGGATATTTTAAATCTAAAAAATCAAAATGTAATTTATGGAAATTTTTTCCACCGTTACTAGCAAGTTTGTCGAGATTTTTCATTGTTGACTCGTTTTTTAATGTCCTATGGGCTGCCGCTAAAAATGTATACTTGAAGCATTGTAGTCCAGTGTCAAATCTGAAACCCTGAATTCCTCCTGTAGCCGACAAATCCGGGTGACATTTCATTTTTAGATTACACGCCCCCCTTAAAATAAAGTTTTTTTTAAATCTAATGAGATTCAGATCCATGCATTCAATGTATAAAATTGTGGACCCACTCCCCCTCTCATTAAATGTATACAAAGTTGAAATTAGTTTATTTACCCAGTTGAAAAAATTGTCTTCAAATTTGTTTAGACCTGGGTAGAAAGTCTGGTTGCCTGTTAAAAAATGAAAATAAAAAATGTCCCCAGATGTCCCCTTTTGTAGATAAACTTTTTGGTTCACTGATGCTTTAATTCCCCCCCGACCTCCCCAATTCTGGATCTGAATATCAATAAGTGCTCGAATTTTGTCGATATAGCTATGGAGATTTTTCACGGGGTCATTTAAAATAATGCTAGCGTTTTCCTCGGGAAAGCTCAAATCTACCCTGTATGTTCGCAAATGGGTGAGAGCAGATTCTAACAGATGAAAATCAGGCAAGGCCGGGGACGTTGCACTGTTTTCATGTACTGACCCTGTTTGTTCAGGACTCAATTCACTAAATATATAGTTCTCATTAAAAATGTCTTCTGAAAAATGAGCCGATGTTGTATTACTACTACTATTAAGCGGAATGGTGGAGGAGGGTGACAGGGAATTGTCAATAACACCACTCCCAGTCTGTTCAATCACATTGGGGGGATGTGACATGAGGTCTCCTAGTACATGTTCCAAGGTGTTTGGAGACAATTGATCGAGCCAGCCTGTATTGTCCTCTGATGGAATTTCGTTATGAGGACCCGGTTCAAATTTACTTGTAGCATCATCTAAATATTCACGCATGAAACTATCTGCCCACTCTGGGTCCTCAAGCATGTCAATATCACAGCTTAAGTCATCCAGGCCGGCCATTTCCCCAAAAACATCATTAGGGAATCCCTCATGCCACTCCATATTCTCTAGAACCAGTGTAGGTTCATCCCTGAACTCTGCTGGTGGTGACAGAATTGGTACTGTAAATATACCTGCTTCATCACTCGATAGTGCCACTGGGAGTTCTATATTTTTAATCTGTAGAAAAAAAAAAGTTTTATTTTTTATGTAAAATAATCATTTTTTTATAGTTAATAAACTTTGTCAATAGCTCATAGTCATTGTCCCACCACCACCTTAAAACTTAAAAGAATAAGAAAAAAAAAGTTATATTGTCTTATGTATTAAATACTTAAAACTTATAATTTTAAAAAAAATATTTTTTTTTTTTCGTTGCAAATTGTAATGACTCTTAGAACGGTAAGTACGAAAAAGATAATTCTAGAAAAAATTAATGGAGTATTTCCAAAATTTTTTTTTTTTAAATAAAAACTAGAACTTTTGTACCATTAAGCGGCTTTTTGACAAGTAATTATTAATGTCAATGAAATTTTACAATTGTTCGACTGACGCAGTATGCTGTACGAACACTTGCTCCTCGGCTTCAGTTAAAGGACACGAACTCCATATGTCGGCGGTTGGTGGTGGTGTTGTTACTTTCTCAATAATCCGTATTTTCCTCTGTCTTTTACCAACGGATTTTTTCGACCTGGGCTAAATAAATGTTTTGTAAGAGAGAAGAACTTTTTTCTCCATCCATATCAACAATTAAAATGTTGGATGGTCCTTTTTAGAGACCCCCCCCCCTCCCCAACCCCCCCCCCCCCCCCGGGGAGAACCCTTGGGAACCGGGAGCTTCCTTCGAGGTAAGAGGATCGATACCCTTTTCCGAGTTGAGGGGAGTTTCGGACTCCACAACACTGTTCAAAAAGAACAGTCTCAAATTCTTTTCCTTGAACCTTTCAAAAACGAAAATAATTGCCTGAGTTGGTTCAAAATAATAATAATATTTTCTTATTATGTGAAACCCATAATTGGTGATTACTAAAAACCTTCTTCCTGTCACAGGAAACCCATTTACAATTCAAAGCGATGAAACGATCTGATACAATGCAAATGCTTGTTGCGCAATAATATCATTTTAAGGGTGACTTGCCAAGCGTGAAATACCAAATCGTTTTTTTGTTTAAAAGGAATTATTGCATTAGAATGTATCTTGGTTAGAAGTTACAAGGTAAGTTTTTTTTTTTTTTTTTATAATATGCATATAAGCACTCCTTTATATATATATATTGCTAATTTTATGAATTAAAGAAAATGAAATATCTTAGAAACAAATTTTAAGTTTTTTTTTTAACTCATCAAAAGCTATGCGCCTGAGAAAATTTTGTCTTATTTTTGAAAATAGGGATAGAAGAAATTATGTATATACTTACAAATTCTGACTGGACTTCTATATCTGAACTCCTTTGCAAAACTTGAAGGGGGTCAGTAGGCTGAGCTGAGACATGGTATAAAGTAGCCCATTCTCTTTTCAACTTCCTTCCAGTTGCCATGGAGCTAACGCGGGAGTCAGAGGGCGCTGTCGCTATAAGTTGGGTGCTCGAAGGATGGTCCAGATCACGTGTAACTTTTCCAGCGAATTTGATAACAGACGCCCTTGCGGTCTGTATTAATGAAGGTTCGTCATATCTCGCTTTCTTCTCAGAAGGGAGATTATTGCACGTCTCTTCTTCCTTTAAAAAAAAAAAGACAAAAATTTAGCATGTAGCAAAAATGCATTTTGGGTTTTTGGAAAATAATTCAGTTTATGTTAGACATCTAAAGTAGTGTAAAAAACATCTTGATTTCAAAATCAGGGGTTTTGATAGTGAGATGGAGGACCTTTTATAAAGTGCTCCTCCCTCCCTCCCTCCCCCCTCCTACGTCCATGCTTCCGTGACTGTATTTGCAAATTCAAACTTAAACAGCAGTATTTGCGTTCCTTATTAAACAATATGGAGAAGAATTGCCTGTTACAGTAAATTAAAAATATCATATTTAAATCAAATTTAGAAAAAATTATAAATTAAAGCATTGTTCATTTTCATTATCCTGGTTCAGTAAATCCCCCCCCCCCTATGAGATAAAAATTTACCTCAAAAAAAAATTAAAGAAAATCAAACAATGTTATTTTTTAAAAATGGTTATAATGTAAAAAATTTTATTTTTGAGTAAATGGGGGGGGGTGAGGGTTTTTAAAGAATTAAATGTAATTACGTTTTTATAAAACGACTACGTGAATTTAAATTTTTAAAAAAACATTCAATAAAAAAAAAAAAAACACTGTAAGTTATAAAAAAAAAAAATCACACTTTAAAAAAAATGAATAGTTTTTAAAAATTAAAGAAAAAATATAAAAAAAATTTTATTATAGAAAAAAATGAACTATATAAAGCTAAGCACTTTTTTTCAAAAAAAGTACATAAAATCGCCACTGATATCTATAAAAAATCACTCCTTAAATGCATACGGGCGTGTAATTATTTTAAAAAAAATTAATAAAAAAAAAAGCCACTGATCTTGATAAAAAAAAGGAAGCTTTTGTAAAACTTAATACAATTTTAGAATATTTAACCACACACAGTGTATTTAAATAAGTACGTAATTAAATTAAGGACAAAAAATTTTTTTTTTGCATGAGGAGTAGTAATTATTGAAGAACAAACCCCTAAAAAAAAAGGGTAAATTTCATTTTTAAAAAGGAAGCTATTTTCTACATTACAGAATTCCAAAATCAACATATTATAAAATCACCAAATTACTGATCGAACGCTGCTCACTTTTTTCTAAAAACAACTAAAACACTCGTAGATCTTGATAAAAAATCAAACCATAAATTTCAACCTATAAGAGAATTAGAGGTTTTTTCAGCTCCTAAAAACAACAGGCTTCTAAGTAGATAAGTACCCTTAGTTCTAGTGTAAGGAAAGAATTTCTTCCTTAACTTAATGACAAGATAATTTCTTTTTAATATAATAATGAGAATATTTTTTACTCACCAAAAATTGCTTATCCATTTTTCAATGTAAATGCTTTTTACAAAAAATGCCTTTAATGCTATCTCGAATATAAGCTATTCAAAACTGTTGGAGACTCAAATTTGAAATCTGATTATATACAAAAATAATTGGCGAGTAAAAAGAGTCATCGGTTTTCTGGTTTAACACTAAAAAAGGACACTGAACTTTGAAGTTACGCTGAACTTTTGAAATTGCGTTATTCCCTGGCAAAGAGTGTAATGACCTGTTTACCTAACAGAAAAACCGGAAGGAACGTAAAGTCCGCAAAGTAGTACCTTGGTATATACTCACAACATACAAGAAAAATATTCCAAAACGAAATCAGTTAAAACTAGACACTCTTGGCAAGGGATTTTATTTTTCTTGGGCACTAAAATGCATTGCATTTGCACTAAAATGATAGCTCCCCTTATACGAAAAATAGGTTGTGGTTTTGAAGTTTTCTGTTGGTCCCAAAACCGTGCTCTTTTGGAAGCTGGAAGCTAGTAGTGCGTCTAAGTTCTGTCTTAGATTGTGGGTCAACTGCGGCCCACTTAGGCGTGGTGTCGTCAATAGTATTCAGCACTAAATGAAATGACCGTTATTAAAGCATTTTTCACAGCCGAGGGCCGAAATCTATTGATGATAATAGCCAGGCCCTTCAAAGTGACCCAAATATTGAGTAGAAGTTTATAAAATGCAGAGCCTAATAACACTCCTCAAAGTATTCGGAATGAAAATGATTGAATTGAACATTTTACGATTAAGTTTTCTTCTCCTGATGGTTTCCTTGAAGCTGAATACTTGCTGGTCCGAGCTTGATCAGCGTCTTGGCTCGCTACCCGTCGGCCTTACTCACAGTTCGTTACCCCAAACGAGTGTAGTATTTAGCCCGAGTTCACAAAGCCAGTGGAAGATGGATAGGGAAAGCTGTTGTCTCCTTTACATTCTAAAAAACCCTGTGTCAAACAGTTCGTAATAACAAACCATAGTTGAAAGGTCCCATCTGTGATTAACGACCAAATTCTAAATAAACAGGTTAGCTTGGATTGCAACGTCTGCATCAATAGAATGTATTATTTATATTTATTTTGAATCATGAAAAATGCGTTAATTTTAGATTTCCTCATCAAAAGCCATTAGTACACAACAACCTGCGTAATTTTGGAGAAAGAGGTTAAACAACCCCAAAAAAGAAGTACAATTGTAACGAAGAAATTCAAAATTTATGAAAACCCAAATCCTACTATCTGCATATACAAAAAACAGCAATATCCGCATCCTCACCATGCTAACACAAAGAACCAATGATCATCGTCCAAGGATGATCCAATGATGTCATTTGCTAAGTTACTTTTAAAAGGAGGAAGAGCAGGACAGTAAATGCTTAATCACACTTTAATCCTTCTCATTTACATTACTCTGCTAATCCTCTCTTAGAAAAGCACCAAGTTTTTGGAAATCATCTTAAAAGTATAAAAACGATGGATTCTACCCTTAGGCTTGACAGTGACGATATGGAATAAATGTTTCATTTCATATGTTTAATATGTAAAACAGTCAACTATAGTAATTGCTTGTAAGAATTTTTCAATTTACCTGTATTCTGTTCAATTTTAAAAAAAGTGACTCGGTTTCTAGAAGCTACTAATATATTCAATAATGTTGTAAAATTACTGGAGGAGGTTTCGTATTCAAATTCATTTAAGTAGGATGTTCAAACATTTTAACGCAAAACTATTTTCATTGATTTTTGATCATCGTCAGAAGTATCATTCCAAATAAAAAGCACAAATTAGTTCTTTTTTACCATTGCATTGTATCTTTCTTTGATTGCAATAGTTCCTTCGTTTTTTCCCTGTCATCAGACAAAGCCTCATTCGTTGGATAAAGATTTTACTCTACTTTCAAAACAGTGTCATCGTTTTTTTTGTTTTTTGTTTTTTCTTGTTTTTTTTAATAAGTAGAATATCTTTTTTGTCCTTACAAGAATTCTGTCTTTTCTTATGTCATTTAAAAAAATATTTGCAGCTAACTTTATTATTCAGTTTTTGTTTTCTTCACAAAAAAAATACATTTTTTTAAGGGATCCATTTTTCTTTTGCAGGAGATAAATCTTGCGACACAACAAATTGTGGAGAGAACACGGTTTGCGTGGAAGAAATCAATGGACAACCAGAATGCAGATGTCTTCCAGGCTATAAGAAAGATGGAGATAAATGTGTCCTTTTGTCAACAGGTAATCCAAGTCTCATAACAATAAAGAGGACTCTTAGTCTGTTACATAAGTGCTTTAAATTAAGACTTCCTGAATTCGCGCCATGAGCATCTAGCTTTAATCGAATTTTACTGGATACTTTTTATTCTCCTCCTCCAACACAAAAAGCAATAGGATACGAGCATTCGTTAAGTCTAGTTGTCATTGAGATTCTTGATAAATTTAAGGTAGCCTGTATTTTTACTGTTGTTCAAGATCACGATTTAAGCCTTCTGAGATTTCTGTTTTCAAGGTTGTTCAAGCATTTTATTTTGGTTTTTCAGTTGTTTTTAAGGTTGGTGCCAAAGTTTTTGAAATTAGAATCCACTTTGACGCTCTGAAGAAATTTGCGAAGATTTATTCGGAACCTTTGCAGCGGCCCTCTGGCAAGCTCTAAAGGCTAAAAAAACTTTACAAAAATTACCATTGACTGAATAAATAGAACACAAATTTAATAAACGCAAAATTAATATTCCACCTTCTTTTAATAAAAATTTTTGAGCTTATTCAATAGTGTAGGATATTTGAAGCATAAAAAACTCAGTAGGGTGACGGCCACAAAGAATAAAAATAGAAAAGGAAAAAAAGAGAACAGCGCACAAAACCAATTAGAAAAGTCAATTAATCAAGTGAACAAAGCAAACAAAACAAGAAAAGGTATTATTTAAAAACACTAATATAAACAAAATCGTCATATAACACCTCACTGTGAGTCTTGCCCACAGGAATAAGCCACGCCAGATTCTTAATACTAACCCCTATTTTCCAACAGTTTTTTTTCATCCACGTATTACTCAGTAAAAGGTCAGTAGAGTCTAGAAGAACATGCGAGTTGTATTTCTTATTTAACATAGCCTTTGAAGTAAGCCCATTTTTAAACAGCTTGCTTTACCTAGCTGTGAGTAAGGAGTGCTTGGTGCTAAAAGTGACCGAAACTCTAAAATTGGAATTTTGATAACAATACAACCAACAAAAGCATAAACTACTAATGTTAATTTCGAAATATAAAATTAAGTGTGAAATTGTTCATCGAAAGATATGATCCTGATAAGGTGTCGCAAGTTTGGAGAAAGGGAAAAAATACCCCCAACAAGGGAAATGACCGCGATGAAAGTTAAATCATCAAATTCAACATATTGTAACATAAACTCTTACAGAAGCTTCAATTCCCTAACAATAAGACTAACTATTTTCGTCTTTAGCTTTGTTTTTTCACTCGCCGAAAAATACACTCGTTTCCATGGTTATTTTTTTCAATTATGTTTATTTTTCGCTTTTTGTCAAATCTCATACTCAGGTTTTACTTCTTGTCTTATTTCCCCTCAAATTGCAGAGCATCTAAAAACTTAGCTCCACAGTCTGGGAGTTGCCAAATCTTTCACCATTTTGTACATTAGTCAATAGGCCCGCTTTTAGCACTAAGATCTTACATCTAAGATCTTGCATTTTTCTGCAAAGATTATCATTTTTTAACTCATCTCTGTTCTAAGATCTTACAGCTCACTGATGTTAGCAAGAAGTGTGAAGACCGCCAATATTCTGCCATATAGAACAATGATGAGAGAACTTTGATGATCTACTCATCATTGTTCTCAGACCACTGATCAGAGCAGAATGATGAAAAATGTTTGCACAAAAACGACCAAAGATGTAAGATCTTGATTCAAAGATTTCACTTTTAAGCGTTTTCTGACAAAAGATTAAGATCTTAGCACATTGATGAGTGAAAAAACGGCGCTAATAATTTGAAAACCGACCAATTAAACTTCGGCTCGAAATCCGGACACAACTTTTAAGAACCTACAGGTCGGAATTTTTCAACTTGAATTGATCAACATGCTTAAACAAAGCATCATAAAAATCTTGTCAAGATCTGTCAAGACAAATGACCAGTTTGCCACGAAATACGTGTAGAGTTGTGATTAATTTTTGTGATGTACAGGCAATATGTCAAGTAACTGCTTGTGGATTGTATGGATGTTTGTTTAAGTGGATAGTAGCTTTTAAATGAGTCATTAAACAACGATGTATAATCTTGCAGTAGCTACCTAGCGGTAAAAAAGACCCATTAATGCTCTCCAAAAAAAAGCAATTATCTTTGATTTTTCAAGATGGAAGAGGGGGATCAAAACACAAAGTTTAATGTTTTTGACCCTTGCTTGGATCATCCGGATCTCTATGCTCAGCACAGTACATGTTAATTATATTCGTGTATGCTGAGATGTTAGACTGAGGTGATAAACGTGTGTGCTGAGGTGTTTTGTTTCCGAGTCCCCCAAGTTTCTTGTCTTTGGATCAGAAAATTACCTCCAATGATAGAACCTAAGCTGGTTCACCTACAGTCTAACTTTCCTGTTAACTTAGGCATTCCATCACAACCATCATAATTGTAGGACAGTTTAACTAGAAGCATTTTCAGAAAACTCAGTATCCACTAATATTACGCCTTCATACAAAATGGCGAAAAAAATATATGGGAAATATTTCGATTTTAACGGAGGTTATGATAATACACTTTGGCTATGGCTTTATAAAAAAAAACAAAAAAAATAAAAAAAAAAAAACAAAAAAAACAAAAAAAAAAAAACCAACAATATAGTCTAGCAGGAATATCAGAACTTTTAAATTATATTTCTTCTTTGACACACTTGTTGAAGTAAATTTAGTTTTTTTTTTAACAAGAAAAACTGTGTTGTTATAACGATATTTATGTCGTTCTATTTCAAAGAGAACATTGCATTGTTTTTTTTTTTTTTTTTTTTTTTTTTTTAAGTCTTGACTGACACAGTCTTGTTCTCTTTAGAAAAGACAGGAAGGAAATATGAAGCTTATCCTATATTATTTTATTTTATCCTATATCCTATGACCTCTTAACTATAAAAATATTTAGATTACCAAGTTATCTGTATTTAAAAGAATGCAGTTTTCTAAACCAGTTGTGTTTTCAAATTACTTTTGAAGGAAAAATTAAATGAAAACGCTGAAATATATACTTTCCTTCTCGATTTGTTATTCCATATGATTGTTCTTTTTGGAATAGAGATAGAAATTTACAAGGAAAAGTGTATATTAAATTTAAAATGAATGAGTGGGTTTTACAGACGAGCTGTATGCACCGAGCTGCCTGACAACAAGTCTGTGTAACGAAAACGCAGCCTGCAAATATGTTGATGAAAGTAACACCTTCAAATGTGTTTGTAATGCCGGATATAGTGGCGATGGCCTTGTTTGCATTCCAGATTCTGGTAAGATCCAAGATATTACCTAAGAACTAAGAAAAAAACAAGTTTTTTCAAATATAGATAAAGACAGGCATTAAAACTAAGAAAAAAAATGAAATTATCCTTATATAAGGAGGGTTGTCGTCCCATTGACCCTATCTACTGTTTACACAAAAGTTTAACTAATGATTAACTAAAATAATTTTAGGGTGAAAAAAATATAGCTAGTTGGTAATTGTAGGTGTTTTATTTGCCAATCTTTTTTCAGAATACATAAAAAAAAGTTTGATTATTTGAAGCAAATGCAAAAAAGTATACACTTCCATTCTCAAGACATTTTGACAAAAAAAAAGAATCACCATGCTCTTATATTAAATCGTTGTTCTTAAAGCATTGGTGTATAAAAAAAATACAATTTTAGCGTAAAGAGTGGTAACTTCAATTCATTCAGATTTTTTATGTCGCTATTTACTTTCCTTTGAAAAATTTGTTTTCGTTTATTTTTGTTCGTGTTTGCTTTTTTTTTAATTTTCGCTATATAGCATTTTCATCCCGTGCGGGTCAAAATATTTTCCATTTTTTTTTGCATAAACCTGGCAGAAATCACCGCTTTGTTGTGGTATGTCTGAAGCACGTAGAAATATATACTTTGTCGATAATTTTGAACCGAATTGGACATCCCAGTAATTCTGACTTATTAGCATTTTGTCCCTGTTTGGGACATAACTTTTGATTTTTGGCACAAACTGGTAGAAGTCACTGCTTTCCTGCAATACAATCTCTATTTTTTATAAGGATCCCAGATTTTTTAATTTCTGTTTAAAAGAACCCCCTTTCAATATTCTGAGATCACTGACTCGTTATGGCCAGACCTAGGACAAAACAAACATATGAACAAATACATAGAGAAGCATTCGTTATTAAATTTCTGAGAGAAAATATCCAAATTTTGTTTATAAACATAGGAGCTCGGAACCTACCCAATGGGCTTCTTGGGCATACTGGAAATGATGCTGCTATCTCCGGCCCTTTTTTCATGTTAAAACTTCAAAATTTTCTCGTAGTCGTGACTTTTTATGACTAATTTCAAAATCTAATAAATTTTATAAATATAGGAGTATCATAAGAGGAGATTCTTTTTTTTATTTATTGTTATCATAATTAAGGTTTTTATAGCTCCAGTTCACACAATTGTATGTTGTTTTTCGCTTGCAATTTATTGCCACGAACATTCTTCAAAGAATGTTCTAAAAGGTGTGCATTTGCTTTTGTTCAATGGGTTGGCAGTTTTGAAACCATCAACTGCAACTTCTAGCTGTACAGTCCTGGATGCTGTGTTGTTGGCACACAAAATGACAGCGTGGCAAAAGCATTCAATTCACTTCAGAAGCGCTCATAGTGAAATAGCAACTCAAATAGTAACTAAATACAAACCATGACTAAAAATCATTAGTTAATTTCTCCAAGAAACAAAGTCGTTGTTTGAGGGAATTGATAATTGATTTCGAGCGCAGTATTCATTAAATTTGAAGTATAAAAAAGAAACTCTTTGGTATTTTCATTTGAGATGCAAGTACGGTGATATTTTGTGTCTAATATTATATTCATATATATTGTTTGAAGTCTTAAATGCTTGTATAGATCTTTGTTCATCTTCGAACATTTCATTCTTAAATTTCCTGGCAAAATTTGTGTTAACGCGTGTTGTTGGTGTCAATTTTTTTCCGAGTCGAAGTGTACCCTTAGGTGCATCTGCAAGTAATTGTTGACCTGTTATTGGGACAGTGTAAAACATGCCTAAATTGCAAAAACGAGCTCTTGGGAAAAAATATGAATTTTTAAAAAAGGCGAGGAAGGGGAAATGGAAGAAAAGGGGCTTTTTCATAATTCCTAAAACAGATTCTAACTGGATTTTATACCGCTTGTGCAGAATACTTGGGGATACTCTGCTGCACAATAAAGGTAACATATAGCAGCGAAATGTTTGTCCAAACATGACACAAATTTCTTAGCGCGCAATTTGGTAAGTTTTCCAAACCGTCAGAGCCGTATTTTCAGTTGCTACGTGGTTTTTCATCGGAAATATTTGTCATTGCGCGCGCGCGAAGTTAGGGTCATGAAGCTCGTGTGGTTTTAGATATGTTTCAAAAATTTTTCAATGGGGAGTATAGGACTTTTCGCTACTTAATATTATCTCTAGTGTGCTCTGCTGTTACTGTTTACATTTTTGTCCAATATAAAATATTGCATCTGAGCCAACGTCAAAAAAGAGCTTTAATTCGGCATAACATGCCGAATTAAAGATCCTTCTTGAGTTTTGACCCAAAAGAAAACTATGGTTGCTTGTGACACTTGTTAAAGCTCAAACTCCATAAAGAAATGTTTTTAAGTTATCACACTAAGTAGGAACTGATTTCTGTTAAAATTTTAACTTTTTGGAAGTTTCAAGCAACTTTGGTCTGTATTGTAATAAACTAAAAACAAAAAGTGCAGTTATATGTATGTTGTTGTTTGAAAAATTCTTTAGATTTGAATCACCAGTTGAATTAACCTTAGGATAACGATAAATCCATAATTTAACTGGAGGAAAAATTTGTATTCTTATTCATGGTATAGCGTAAAAAAAAAACGAAAAAAAAATATATCTCCTTCTCTATTTCGATTTTATTTCTGTTGAACTTATTTCTAAAGTCTTGGAAGACGTATATAGCTATTATTTCTATCAGTTTACAGTTATGACGTTTGAACACTTTTACTTCTTTTTTTTAGAGAACTGAAAAATCCATTTAGGATTCTGAAAAATCCATAATTTAACTGGAGGAAAAATTTTCATTCTTATTCATGAAGATTAGTTTAAAAAGAGATTTAAAGACTATATCTACTTCATTATTTTGATATTATCGCTGGTGACCAATAAGACATATGTCTAAAATCTTGTAAGACATATATAGGCAGCTATTATTTCTAGCGTTTAACAGCTATAACATTTAAACCCTTTTGCATCTTTTTTTAAGAGAATTGCCTTGTTGCTGAGTTTTGTTCAGCACATGCTTCATGTGAGTATAACAATGTAACTGCAACTTACTTCTGCAAGTGCCTACCAGGCTATGATGGTGATGGCTATGAATGTGCTCTTCATGGTAATTATAATGTAAATTCCGCAACACTTGCACCTACTTGTCTTTATGGAGTTTGCTGGTGCGAAGGAGATTCTACTTATGACGGTGAAAAGTGTATTTCAACCTCAGAAGACGAATTGGTTGACGCAAATATGCAGCAATTCAGTAAGTGATGAGTTTTTTAAATTTTTAATTTCCTCTTTAGACTGTATTTCAATGGACCTATGTTTCCTGGGAACAATTCTTCTTTGTATAGAACGAGACACATGAACTAATATTTTGGTTGCCCAGAATAATTCTCTGAGAGTAATTTTGGTTGATTATTTTTTTTATTTCTATTAATTTTTTATTACATATTTATAAGGAATAAAAATGAAGAGGCGCGGTCAAGGGGCTGGGAAACTTTGTCAATGAGTTGGTAGGTCATCAAAGCTTAGATTTTCCGGCAGAAAAAAAAAAATTATTTCTGAGAAATGACATTTATATTTCAGAAATTTCACTTTCAGATATTTTATTGAAGCAATGGGCTACTTCGTTATATTCTTGTACATATGACCGTTTAATATCAATTGTATTAAGATCTGTGGGTCCTAGCTAAAATTAGAACTTCGGTGCCCGGGTCAGTGCTCCTTCCTCTGGGCAACAGCTAGCTAATTTTCTTACCCAGAGGTGTCTAAATTCGGGTTACTACCTTCCTAAGGCTGGTGCCCTTTGAAACCCATTACATAAATGGATAAAATGAGAGTATATCACTGTATATAGGTAGAGTGGCCATTGATAGTATCTATAAAATAAATATACTATTCTTATGAAATGAAATTTTAGTTTTTGAGTGAGAGGGAGGTTGGAGGTATCACATAAAAAAAACATGTCCCATACTTTTTTTTAAATATACACCATCAGCTTCTATATTTCTAGTGTAATGGATTTAACAGGGGATGACACCCTGAATCCACGATGGCACTATCATCTCAAGTATATTCCTTTATTATCTTTCCTGAGCGCCGAAATTAGCAATCACCATCAATATCTTTAGATATCTTCAAATTCTCTGGGTACTAAAATTACCAGGCTGCTGCTGATTTTAGATCCGAGAAGGTCCAACCCGGGTACCAAAGAATTAGCTTTACTTTTACTGACCTGTTTGGATCAAAATTTCCTATAAACTAAGTATTTTCTTATCAAAAACATGACTCTTCATTATTCTGTTTTTGTATAATTAACTGGGTGGGAAAGAGCCCACGTTTGAAAATATTCTTAGCAACTATAGTAACAGTAGAATAAAAAACTATTGTTTAACTTATCCAGGGTCTGACATTATTTTGACCTTCTAACTTGCATCACTATAAAGGATGTTTTTTTATTATCACTGAGGCTGTCTTAGTAACGTGTGTTATTTAGCCCAGCAAAAGTATTTAGTTAAATTTCACAATGCACAAGTAAAAGACGTCAGAATACTGTAATATCTCATAATTAAAAATGTGAATTGAGAAATGGATAAATAAAATAATCCCAATTATAGTTTAAAACAATGAACTAAAGGCCGCAAAGAAATTCAAAATCCATCTCTCATTCCTTCACTTTTTTTCATATTTTAATATAGCAACATCTGAATTTTAATAATAGTATGTGCTTTTCTAGAAGCCTATTAAGGTTTTAAAAAAAAATCATCGTTCTATCAAGCATATAGCTGTAAAGGTTATTATTATTACAGTTATTATCACTTTATTCTAGCATCTTGTAACGTTGTCAATAATTGCCACCCTAGAGCTCAGTGCATCTATTCAAGTGAAGCGGATCTTTACAGTTGTCGTTGCAACGCTGGTTACCAAGGTGATGGATATAGATGTGCCTTGATAAGTAAGTTTGGTTTTTAAACCGACCAAAGCCCCAGTGAAAAAACTTCTAGACTGGCTTCAATACTAGAGCCTCCTCCCTAATATGCTGTTTAGTAAATTTTTATGCTAGTCGCCGATTTTGAGAAAAAATGGCAGAACAAAATTCCTTTGAAACCTAGCAAAAAGCAAAGAGTATTTTTCATTTTAGCAAGATAAAAATCTTTGTGGAATTTTTTTTTAAATGAACATTTTCTTTAGAAAAATCTTGGCTTATTTGAATAGATTTTTAATTTTAAATTTCAAATTTTTTAGTATTTTTACAACGATTTTCAAAGGTTTAACATAAAAAGCTTAATTACTGAAAAATTCAATTCCTTATTTGCTCCTTCTTCTTGAAGGTCGTCGTCAATATTAAAAGTTGAAACTTGTATGTCAAGGCAAATGCGCATATGCATGGATTTATTTAACGGACTTAAGATTGTGTAATATCCCCCGAAAGTCATTAATTTTCAACATCAGACCACGAACAACATTTTCAGTATGAATATAATGTTCATTGATATTTATCAAAATTATATTGATGTAGAGATACATACTAGATAGTGCACAACTTTAACGCATTAAAACAAATAATACTTGTTCAAACCTTAAACAATTTGTTCTTCTTTTTTTCGACAGATACATGCTTTTCTTCTAGAAAAATAGAGCTGTGTATAGATGATGCTAACGTTAGTTTAAAATAAGATAGTTGTCTTCATGGAAGTAAGAACCCATTTTAACAGCACCAGTAGAAAAGGTTCAGTGCTGGTAAGCTGCAAGTGTATTTCCTTTTTCAGGAAATAAGAATAATTGACCGATTCTCGATTGGATTTTAGCGCCATCTTTTTATCGATTGCCTATAATATTTTTTGCCTAAAAATCTGTTGTAAAATAGGATATTTCTTCTATTTAGCAAGTAAACTTTTAGACTTGACAAAAATAATTTAAATAGCTCTAAATGTTTGACAAAATTTGATTTGAAATATGAAATATTCATTTTAAAATTTTGCTAAGGCTCTTAGGAAGAAAATATTAAAAGAGCTCAATATCAGGACGGCACTAAGCCTGAACTGGAATGTCACTAGTTGAAGAGGCAGTTTTTACATATTTTAAGCCAAATTCTCATCCAACAAGTCATTAATTAAATACGCTGAAAGATGTAATTAGATAAGATTATATTAGATTCTTTTTTAGTTAAATGAATCTCTATCGAATATTCAATTCAAAATTATTCTACTTCCCCATTTCTAGAATTATAACCAAAGTCTATTTAGGAATCAAAGACCCCTCATTTGGAGAAATTTATGGGATAGAACTGGGAAATTTCAAATTGTGTAGTTACTGAAATTACAATTATAAATTGATATTTAATGCATAAATTACGAAAATTATGTAAGATTTTGTATCTGCAGTGCTGTTTAATATGGCTTTTTAATATGGAATTTTTCAAACGAAGTAATGGCACTCCTTCTCCCAAATCTCAAACGGTAGGTAATTTGCATTCAGTATTCTATAGTCTCCACATTCAAAAACAGTCTTAAACTAAGTGCCCAAATAATACCTACTGGCTGTCGTACGACCATGAGTAAATACAATAACGGTTTTAGGTTATATTCTAGATGCGAATTATCACCGAGCAAAGAGGAAAACGTCGTGTGGAGACTTTTTCACACTGTTATGAAGTGAAAGGTCAAATATTTTAAATGTTTCTAAGCTATATTTATTATAATTCTAGGCCAAAAATTAAATTCAGTGCGCTGAACTTCATATTTTGAACTTTTCCGTCTGCAATACTGTTTTCTATTTTTTTTTTTTTTTACGCATCAGTGTTTGCCTATTTTTTTCTTTTAGTTCCAGAAGCTACAACAGTTAGTAACTGCAATTTGAATCCAGATATTTGCCATTCTAATGCAGTTTGCGCATACGATGACGACCTATTAGGTTCAAAATGCGTTTGCAAGACAGGTTTTGAGGGAAATGGTATATCATGCACTGGAAAAGGTAACAAATCTTTGTGTTACATCTATACTCTCACATCTTTGTTGTTCACAAAGCCTAAAAAGGCACATCTCTTGCATTTTATCTTACATTTAAAAGTGCACGATTAGTTTATTTGCTTGGTCGAAATACCACCTTGGGTTATATATAATATATACATATATATATATATATATATATATATATATATATATATATATATATATATATATATATATATATATATATATATATATATATATATATATATATATATATATATATATATATATATATATATATATATATATATATATATATATATATATATATATATATATATATATATATATGTGTGTGTACTGGATTGTCAAATTGTGTAGTGAACGAAAAGAGAAGATATGAAACAAAATAAGAACTTTTTTTTATTTTTGACAAAGAACTTTTGTTTTGATCAAATTTTGAGAAGGTACCTGAGTCATTAAATAATCAAGTATTGTAGATTTCTGTGTACCTATTGCGTCTCTCTCGGTGAGGACTCTCTCGGGCTACTCAGTACATCTCCAGGCTTTAGACAGTGGCTTGTCTTACATATGTGTATGAAATATCTATTTAAAATATCTATGAAAAACGGACTAGCCCGGAGACTGGGGGTTAAGAATGAACACTGGAACACCCTTGATCAAAGATCATAAATAAAATATCAGCAGGAAGAAGACAACCTAACAGTTGTAAGTCTCCTCCCAGCAATTGTCAAATACAGTACGACATGATTCCGTCGTGGGATGATCTTCTATAGGAGTACAGATGTGAAAAACTGGAAATTCCAGACACACATATAGACAAAGGCCTCTTTAAAGGATGGTAAGAAGTGGCTGGTCTTGGCTAACCCCTCAGGGAATTGAATCCCTGCTTTGAGAGCTTGATGGTGGCAGGTACTTCCTTGTTCTACATCCTATCCAATTAAATGAAACCACTTCCAATGCTGAGGATGGGTAAAGGGGCTTTTGGTTGCTTCTCCATCCGAGGAATGGGTTGATTATGGAAGCCTAAGTTTCATTTTGCAAACAACCCATTTTACCATGTTAAAACTCATCAATAAAAGTCTTGGATTAGACTGCTTTACTGCCGACAATCTGTGGCTCGCCAATAGATCATTGAATAAAATATCATTGTTGACCATTACGATGTCTGATTATCCTATACTTGGTGGCCTATTGTAATGCACAGGGTCATTCAACTGAATTTGACCAAATTTTGCATCTAGTTGACCCCGCCAATTTTTATTGTAAGAAATGGGAAGCCTTCCTCCAAGAAGGTGCTGAGTGAGTTGCAGAGAGGTAAAAGAATATAGGACTCTACCCTCAAGCATATAATAGTGCCATCAACGTAGGTTTAGGTGTCTACCAGGGGTAAATCTTGGCAGAACGTCTACTTTAAGCTTGACGACCTGCAAGATCTACTACATCTTCTGCAATGAATCACAGGAAACACCAGACAAATGATGTCTAATATTGAAAAGTGAAGATGACAGATTTAAATTCATCAGAGTACACATAGGTGCAATTCGTAAGATTTGATGATCTCACGTTTACTACATGCATACCTTTACTTCCAAGCTGTAGTCTGTTTCTTAAGGAACTGGTAGAGAATTGTCTAAGAGGCTATGCCTCGTCCATAGGAAACTTAAATTTTGTACATAATAATAATCAGGAAGTGTTGCAAGATCCAGAGGCAATAACCAAATCTCTTACATAGGTCTCTGCCAAATTTTCAAATCTGGAAGACAATCATAGAGACATTGCAATTTCTCTGGTTGAATTTCCTTTGTCGTGACAACTATTTTGCTCCAAAGATGTATACACGGATCTCTGTCATTGCTTTTTCAAAAGTTTTTTAGTTCGAAAATCTTCCTGCATCCATGCAATCTTTCAGTTTCATACCTACACTAAAGAGGGTTCAAAATATCAAGGCTCGTAATGGCGTTTTAACATTCTATCTTGCATCAGGAAGATGAGAACACTTACAAGAATTTAGCAGTGTCTGAAGTCAAACACCTGTTTTGGTAACCATTTATATATATTTCAAGGAATGAACCCGACGAATGACTATCTTGTAGCTCGTTTGGATCAAACTATTTGCTAAGGGATACGAAATAAGGCGCTTATCACTTGACACTTCTAGTGATTTTTACAAATTAAGACGTCAGTATTTACTGAAGAAATTTTGTCAACTTTGTGTCTGTGGATGTCTGTTTAAAACAATTGTTATGCATTGTATGTCTATCCATTGCTAGTTGATCTCCACGGGTCGTTTCAGAAGATAAACCAATGAAGACAGACTAGCTTGTTTTGATTTAGTTCAACTTCTCCCTCAATATCTCTGAAATTTTCACCTTAATACCCTTAACCCTAATAGCAATTAAAATACCCTTAACCTTCTGATGCTGACTTCACCGACGACATAGCGCTAGTTGCGAGCACCGTCGAAAAGATCACCAAAGCTCTCCAGGTGCTCTCAGAAGAAGCCTCGAAAGTTGGACTGAAGATCAACTGGCAGAAAACCAAAATTTTGCTCCTTGAGCCCACCACATCTCGTTCTACTGTAAAGGAAGTCAACATCGGAAGCAATCGAGTAGATGTGGCTGACGACTTCACTTACCTGGGATTTATTCTGTCGAAGGAGGGCTTGATCACAAAAGAACTTATATCTCGTAATTGCCAAAGCTTCAGCACTTGTTGGGAGGCTTAGCAGCATGTGGCGAAAGCCAAACATAAGCCGCTTTATCAAAATGCGCATATACAATGCATCAGTCAGCACCGTCCTGCTGTATGGAGCGGAGACGTGGCCAGCTGCAAAATCTATCCTCAGCACCGTCGATGTCGCACAGACGAAACATCTCCGAAGAATCGAAAGACTTCACTGGACTGACTTCTTTAGCAACCAGACTCTTCTGTCACGTACGGCTCAAACTCCTTTCTTGACGCAGCTCGTCCAGCGTACTGTTCGGTGGTACGAACACATCCTTTACATGTCACGCAACGCCGCAGCACGGTTTACATTCGATTTTTACCCAACCCTACACGGATGGAAGTGACCCAGAGGACGTGACCCCATTAGGTGGAAAGACAAAGCCTATGAATTCTTCACCCAAGCCCACATCCTGGTGAAAGAATCCGCAATCCTGGCAAGCGATAGGTCAATCTGGAGGCGCCTAGTCTCATCGTTCTCTACGCCGAACCCTCGGCAGGAGCCATAAGTCAAGTAAGTCAAGTCAAGTTAATAGCAATCGTAGTAGTGGTGGTAGTAGTAGTAGTAGTAGAAGTAGTAGTAGTAGTAGTAGTAGTAGTAGTAGTAGAAGTAGTAGTTGTTGTAGTAGTATCAGTAGTAGTAGTAAAAGTAATAGACGTAGTAGTAGTAATAGTAGTAGTACTAGTAGCAGTAAGAGCAGTAGCAGTAATAGTATTTGCAGTAGTATGAAAATATTGCCTTTTGGGCAGTTGAAGATCCCCTCACCATGCCCTGACAGTCTCAACTTACTAAGATATTGCTGATATACCCTTTTTAGAGTCTTTATGCAGATAGTGTGTTTTAATTTAGTTTAACTTCCCATTACATATATTGGAAGACCCAGGAGAAACTTAACGTAATAGAAAAATAACTTTCTAATCTGCTTCTTATCACTGTCACTCAGAATAACTGTGAACGGAGCTGTTATCCAAAGAGGAGTAAATCCAAACAGAATTACACAAAAAAGGGTCATACCAAAAAAAGGTCATTACAAAAAAAAAGAATAATAATTTATTATTCCTTTTTTCTACATTTTATAGGCCTGTATTATGTCTGAAAGAAAATAATAGATCATGGTACCAAAACTGAAAGGGGGTGTCTCACACTTCCTTCAAAATTGAACTTCAAATTCAGAACTATGTTCTCAGTTCAGATATATAGGGTTGGACTTTAGGTTCAGATGTTTAGGGTTGGTTTTAGGAGCCTTAGAAACTCATATCCCATTAGTAGGAAACTTGAAATTAGGTGCGATAGATTTTATTCCCTCAGGCAGGAAGTATGGGGTGTATGCGCAGGAATTAGGGTTTTCTGATGAATAAGGGAGCTTCTAGGTCATGCTTAGGTTTGGAAAGTATTTATAGTAGAACTCTAGTTACTCATTTTAAGACTAAAAATATTCAGCTATCAAGTCAGCTTTTAAAAATTTCCTTTATTTAAATCCTCCAATAGAGTGAGTCCTCTGAAGTTATGAAAACTTTAGGTATACCTTTTGTATTTGCTAAGACGGTATGCAAATCAAGTGCAATAAGCAGTTATTTGAATTTTTATAGCCTTTATGATAGAATGCTATCTTCTTAAGCACAAAACATTCTTTAGCATACAATTAAGCGACATTTTAGACAAACGCTGTACAAAAGCTACAATTGAAAACTTTTAAACCAAATTTCAAAGAAAATTGGAAAAAAAGTCCCTTACTAAGAGGTAGAAATTGTCTTAACCTTTTATGACATTTATTTATCAGAACAAAAATAAGAAGATGCATATATTTTGTTACCTCAAAAATTTTTAATTTCGACGTGTTATCTTAAGAAATGTACAACCCGTCCAATGTATTTTCAGCTTTTCTTCAATATTAAACAGAATGATTGTATTAATGCCACAGTTTCAATGCCATTTCGTCTTATAAATGCTTTTCCCTGAGTAAGTTTTTTTTTTCTTCAAGTTTGCATATTTTACATAGTTTGCATATGGTTGCAAATTCTTTTCTAATCTATCTTAATAGATGTTTAATCTATCGTATCAAATTTCATGGGAGACTTTTTTGTGTATAAATGCATGATGTTGTAAGTTTTTCAACAACGTTTAAGAAGTTTAATTTGCCAATCAAGTGCATAACGGCTAGATAACAGCTGAACACTTTTTCCTGAAACAATTTTCAAGGTCGGTAATCATCTTAGTTGTTATGAAATTTTTTATTTGTCATGTAGTTAATTGCCAGTTTGTTTTTTCTTTGCTTTTAGCTTTTTTTAATTTTTGTTGCAGTGCTGGCCAGCATAGGAAAAGAAATATTGAAACTCTTTTATTCTTCAGATTTATGCAGCGAGTCTTCGGACTGCGATCCAAATGGATCGTGCAAATACAACGATATTGAGGGTCGATATGTCTGTCAATGCAACGTAGGATATCGTGGGAACGGAATTTTCTGCGAGGAAGATAATGAAATTTCAGATCTTTCATTTTTAGGCAAGTACTAATATATTTTTTTCAAAGCAAGAAAAACCAAATAAAAACAATAAAATTAAGGAAATGAAAATCAAAGCGTCCGTTTTATAGGATTTATTTTCTTCGGGAAGTCATAAATATGACGTCACTCATACAATTTTTTTTCCAAAATCAATACTCTAAATGAATATGGCATAATCACCGCGTTTTTCCTTAGTTCTAAGTCATGAGGTGTCTAATCAGCAATTTCAATTGAATTAAGAAATTGTGGCGCCAATTCAATTCCTTCTTTTTGTTAATCCTTCAGAGAGTCATACATTTTATATGATTTGTGTTCTCCTGGGATTCGTTGTGATTTTCACTATCGCTACTCTTCTAATCACAAACTTTACTTACGATTTGATATGATCATCGCTGTCACTTTCCTTCCAACCGTAGATTTCGTTGTTCGTTTTCATTCATCGTTACCTCAAATATTTTTGTCATGCCTTTTGCTTTAGCCATTTAGATTCATGCATCATTCTATATTATTTATTAAGGCGTCATAGATACGAAAAAATGTTTTTCCGAATTATAACCACAGATCGCACTTCAAAATTTTCGTTTGTAATTCAATGCAATTCTCGCTGTCGTTTGTTCAATGCCTTTTGGTTTTGCTGTTGTGATTCTCACTTTGCTTGTTTTCTAATCACATTTATTTGTGCATCATTCTCACTACGCAACCCCTTCAACACTTTTTCCATGCCCTTTTCCTTAACTTTTTGGATACTTCTTGCCACATTTGATGTGCTGTTGGACAAAAATTTGTGGAAAAAAATAAAGTGAAGAACAAATAAATATGCGGTTACAAGACATGCGACAAGGAGGAGCAGAACAAACCAAAAATGAAAGTGAAAACAATAAAATAGGCGGCTAAAAAATGTGCCACAGTGACAACAAGGAAACATTTGGTTAGAAGCTACGCAGCAGCGAGAATTTAAGTAACAGCGAGAATCAAAACGGGTGAAAAATGAAAGTGACAAGTCATTGGGACCCTTCAACATTAGATATATTCCCTGTGAAACCCGAGGATAGAGTAGCAAACAAAACAAAATAGTAGCAAACATTTTTCCGAGGAAAGAGGAGCAAACAAAGGTGATTCATTACGAGGTTGCTACTTTAAATGAGAATCATATATAGCCTATATTATGCTTTCTTTAAGCGAGCAATAATTGTGTATGTATATATGCATGTGTGTATATAATTTTTCTTGAAAACGGCTTGATAATTTGTTCTGATCCCTGGAACACTACTATTTTCCTGCCTGAAAAAAGCTAGATAGGTCACAATTTCTGAAAAATCATTTAAAGTCTTAATTTTGAAAAACACAATACATGTGAATGACGTCAAACTCAAGTACATTTCAAAAGCAATTTACATTATTTTCCCCCAGGAGCAATCGTTTTTTATATCTATGACGCACGCGAAATGAAACAATACGACGATTAACTCCGAATATCCAAAGTAAAAGACATTGAACAAGCGACAGAGAGAAGTACATTGAATCGCAAAAGAAAATGTTTCACTACAAAAACTGGACGAAATCCCTAACGAAAATAATACCGAAATCCCAAACAAAATATGTGCTTAGAAGACTTGTGACAATGACCATCACTACGAACGCACAAAAAAATCATTCACAATGAAATCTGGGATTACTCTTTTTATCCGAATAGCTAAAGCAAAAGGCATGGAAAAGAGGTATTAAGTTTCTGAGGTAATTTTGGATTAAGATAAAGCAGGTTGAAAGCTGCGGCTAGAAGACATGCAAGAACAAGCATAACAACGAATCACAATAAAAATGATGGACAACGAAATCTACGGTTAGAAGACAAGTGACAAGGAGGCCCACGTTGAATCATAAATGAAAATGAAACACATAATGACGCACAATAAAATATGTTCTTAGAAGACTTGCAAAACGAGTATGAAACAAATGAAAATTACGATGTCTTGCAAAATTATGCAAGATGATGAATGAATCCAAACAGCTATAGCAAAGGGCATGAAGAAAATGTCTGAGGTAATGATGAATGAAAAAGAAGCACAAATATATCTGCGGTTGGAAGATATTCGACAACGAGCATGATCAGTCGAATAGGAATCAGAAGCACGCAAAATTATACAAGATGACGAATGACTCCAAACAATTAAAACAAAGGGTAAGGAACAAGCGACAGCCAGACAAACGGAAATGTTGCATAACGAAATCTGCAGTTTTACGAAATATCAAAATTATAATGTCACGCGAAATTATACAAGATGATGAATGAACCAAAACAGCAAAAACAAAAGCCATGGAAAAAAAGGTCTGAGGTAATGGTGAAAGAAAATAAAGCACAACAAAATCTGAGGTTAGACGACATGTCATAAAAAGCCTCACACTGAACCACATATTAAAATAAAATAAAGTGAAATCTGCGGTTAGAAGACGTGCGACAGGAATATCGCCTCGAATTATAAGCAAGACTGACATGCAACGAGCGAAAATCACAACTTACAATCCTTATAACTGCCCTAAGGGCTGTGGGGGGGGGGGATGTCATCCTCAAAAACCTAATTTCCAGAACTTAAAACTATTTTAAATAAAATGGCTATCTCAAAATTTTGATTGGATGTGTTTGGGGAAAAGGTGGGCGCGAGAGTAGGGTTAGTTGCCCTCCAATCACTTTCGACTATTAAAAAGGAGACTAGCCGTTTGGATTTCCAATCAAATGAGCCTTTTTTGAAGTTTCTACGACAACGCCTTCTATGAAAAACCTTATATGACCCAAGGGCATAAATTAAAATCCTTGCCCTGAGGGCTGTGGGGGAGTGTCCTCCTGAAAACCTAATTTCCATCTGGAAATCAACTACGCTGAACAAAATGGTCATCTCAAAATTTTGATTGGATGTGTTTCGGGAAGTGGTGGGCCTGGAAAGGGTGTTAGTTGCCTTCCAATCACTTTCGACTATTAAAAAGGGCACAAGCCACTCCAATTTCCAATTGAATGTGCCTTTTTTGAAGTTTCTACGACAACTTCTTCGATACGAAGTGCCCTGCTCTAATGGAAAAAAATAATCAATAATACATTGTGCCAACATCGTTGTTATATGCCCCCAGGGCAAAACTTAAAACCCTTGCCCTGAGGGTTGTGGGGAATTGTCCTCCTTAGAAACATATTTTCTATTTGGAAATCAACTACGCTGAACAAAATGGCTATCTCAAAATTTTGATTGGATGTGTTTTTGGGAATGATGGGCGTGGGGGGGGGGCTATTTGCCCTCCAATTACTTTCGACTATTAGAAAAGGCACTAACCACTCCAATCAGCGAGAGAGAGTGAGGGCGAAAGAGAGTGAGAGCGAGCGAGAGAGAGAGAGATTAGCAGAGATATAGTAGAGATATTACTATACGTGGTGATATGTAAGGATTAAAAAGCGACATTAAAATCAAAAACAAAACGAAATTACACCTTATACGATGAAGCTGACCCCTCCTCAGCTCCGTCCCTTACACGTTAGTGTTTTCTAGTTACTGAAACGAATCATGAGTGCAGCAAAATTAGTCAATGTGTAATTGCAAGTGTTTGATTTTCTGATTGCCTTTTGAAACATTTGAACAGAAAATTTTCCTATTATCAATAAGCTCATCTCATCTTGAGGCAGTGCGACAAAAGTATTTTTTGTTATTCTTTTCCAAGAAATTAAGCGGGGGAGATTGAGAGATGAAATTTGAAAGAAAAATCATCAGGATCAAAGTATTAGGCAAGAGTAGGAAATTATGGCGAAAGTCTTGATTCCTAGCGTACTGTTGTCCTTGCGGTTAGTTGTTCTCAACCTTAGCAATATCAGATCAACATGATTTAAACGCATTCGGCTTTTTTTTTTCTTTTTTTTAGACATAGTTCTGTATGTCAACTAAGTGTTGCCGATATTTTAATTTGGTCAGTTTCTTTTAGACTACCGAACAGAAGAGCCTTATCACTACAATGAAATACTAGACAGTCAGGTTAGTTCAGATGTAGACTGCTCTATATTTAACACCTGTCATCGTCATGCCACCTGTCAAGTCGACCCAAACACTAATTTAAGTCGCTGTGTTTGTCTTTATGGATATTCTGGAGATGGACAAAACTGCGAGGAGCTTCGTCCTGGCTGTCACGTTTTAAATGATTGTGGTGGAAACGCACAATGCCTATACGATGTATATTCGTATTCATACAAATGTCAGTGCAATGAGGTAAGCAAGAAGTATTGACTCAAATTAAATTCAAAGAGAATTCTTTCTACATGGTATGATAATAATTACTACAGTATCCTTAACAGTAATATTAAGTACGTTAAACAACTTTTGTATTTTATACTAAAAATAAGAATGACATTGAAGCATAAAACGAGAAGGCATTATCCGGTAACTTCAAGTTGGAAAACTACATATATTTAGAATTACCATAAAAAGCGGATTCTTTTTATGTATATATTGTTATCACAACTCCTTTTTTAGAGTTTATGTGACTATTTGGTAGTGGCATCTGTAGGGAGGGGCAGGGGGCGGTGCCCCCTCCCATAATTTCGAAAAAATTGCAATATATTAAGTCATTTAAAACCTGTTGATCTTTATAAGTTTCAGTCTCGCTCTTTATTTCAGACAGATCATTTTTTTTTTTTTATTAATCCCTGCTCGTTTTTAATATAATAAACAGGTGAACCAAGTTAATGGAAAAATTACGAAAGTTTACTATAGTTCAGGCTTCGCCACGTTTTCTGAGGTCAAATTTATTTCCCTGGCATTTAAAGCTCTTTTTTCCTAAAATCTATCAGTACAAGATTAGAGTTTTCGTATTTATTTTACTAGATTCTTTGATGTTCAAAGCTAAAATAACGTGATCCTTCGTTAAATTCTTTTACTTTTATATTTGGCGTTAGCAGCAAATTTGTGGCAAATATAAGGAAGATTTTTCTTGTTTTTTTGGAAGATGATCCTTTTTTCTTTGTCTTTTACAGAATCAAAGCTTTTATAAGACTCGTTTTCTCCTGGAAGGAGATCGATAATTTTCGCATTTATTTTACTAACTTCTTTGAGGCTCGAAGCTAAAATAACGCGATCCTTCATTAATTTCTTTACTTTTATGTTTTTAATATTAGCAGCAAATTTGTGGTGAATATAAGGAAGATTTTTCTTGTTTTTTGGAAGATGACTCTTTTTTTTGTCTTTTATAGAATCAAAGCTCTTTATAAGATTCGTATTCTCCTGGGAGGGGATCGACATTTTTTGCATTCATGTTACTAACTTCTTTGATATTCGAAGCTGAAATAACGCGATCCTTCATTAGAATTAAATAAAAAAAACAAGTTTTTTTAACTGAAAGTAAGGAACGACGTTAAAACTTAAAACGAACAGAAATTATTCCGTATATGAAAGGGGCTGTCCCCTCCTTAACGCCTCGCTCTTTACGCTAAAGTTTTTTATTGTTTAAAAAAATAAGAGTTGTGAGAAAGTCAAACTTTAGCGTAAAGAGCGAGGCGTTGAGGAGGGGACAGCCCCTTTCATATACGGAATAATTTCTGTTCGTTTTAAGTTTCAACGTCGTTCCTTACTTTCAGTTAAAAGAAACTTGTTTTTTTTATTTAATTTTTGAACGTTTTTGAATTAATACAGGTTTTGATTTTGGCTCCCCGTACAGGAATAATTAAAACAAAATTTGCATATTAATTTTACTTTTATTTGGTTAAATGGCTTTCTCGAAACTTGTTTAATTTTATTTACGAACGTTTTTATTATTAATAAATATACGTAACTTACGAATTAACTTACGTAACGAACTATATAACGAACTATTACGTATCTATATTCATATATTTTGAATACGTATATTAGGGTGCTCGCCCCCTAGTCAAAACCTCGCTCTTTAAGCTAAATTTTTAATTTCTTTCCAAATCTTTAAAAAATAAACCATAATCAAAAAGGCCGTTATTTAGAATAAAAATCTCTTATTTAATTAATAAAAAATATTTGGGTTAAAGAGCGAGGCATTGACTAGGGGGTGAACCCAATCATACACGTAATATTTTCTGTTTGTTTTAAGTTTTGATGTTACTCCTTTTTTTCAGTTGGAAAACTTGTCTTTTTTTATATATAATTTCTGATCTTTATTTAAATAATGCTGGGAAATCCGGCACCCCCTTCATAGCAATGTCTCTTCTCCCATGAAAACTTCCTTCATGGTAAGATCCTCTTACATAACCCCCGACCCACTCCCCCCCCCCACTACCAGAAAAGATCCTCTCTGAAAACGTCTGTATACTTCCCAATAACCAATACTATATGTTAACACTGGGTAAGGTTCATAACTTTCAGCCCTCCCCCCGGGGACTTCGGGGGATTAAGTCATCCTAAAAGACATATTTATTATATTTTCGACCATGCTGAACAAAATGGCTATCTCAAACTTTTGATCGGGTGACTTTGGGAAAAAAATGAACGTGGGAGGGGGCCTAGTTGCCCTCCATTTTTTTGGTCACTTAAAAAGGGCACTAGAACTTTTAATTACCATTCTAATGAGCCCTCCCACGATATTCTAGGACCACTGGGTCGATAAGATCACCCCTGGGGAAAAAAAAAACAAAAAACAAAAAAACAAATACACCCGCATCCGTGATCTTTCTTTTGGCAAAAAATGCAAAATTCCATATTTTTGTAGATAAGAGCTTGAAACCTCCGCAGTAGGGTTTTTTGATACGCTGAATATGATGGTGTGATTTTAATTAAGGTTCTATAACTTTTAGGGGGTCTTTCCCCTTTTTTCGAAAATCAGCCAAATTTTCTCAGGCACGTAACTTTTGATTGTTAGGACTAAATTTGATATATTTGAAATCAGCATTAAAATCTGATTCTTTTGATGTATCTATTGGTATCAAAATTCCGTTTTCTACAGTTTCGGTTACCATTGAGCCGGGTCGCTCCTTACTTACAGTTCGTTATAATGAAATGTTTGATTTTCTTACTTTTATATTTGGGGTTAGCAGCAAATTTGTGGCAAATATACGGAAGATTTTTCTTGTTTTTTTGGAAGACGATCCTTTTTTCTTTGTCTTTTACAGAATCAAAGCTTTTATAAGATTCGTATTCCCCTGGGAGGATATCGACATTTTTCGCATTTATGTTACTGACTTCCTTGATATTCGAAGCTAAAATAACGCGATCCTTCATTAAATTTTCTTACTTTTATATTTGGCGTTAGCAGCAAATTTGTGGCAAATATATGGAAAATTTTTCGTGTTTTTTTGGAAGACGACCTTTTTTCTTTGTCTTTTACAGAATCAAAGCTTTTATAAGATTTGTATTCTCCTGGGAGGAGATCGACAATTTTCGCAAAGCTAAAATAACGCGATCCTTCATTAAATTTTCTTACTTTTATATTTGGCGTTAGCAGCAAATTTTTGGCAAATATATTGAAGATTTTTCTTGTATTTTGGAAGACGATCCTTTTTCTTTGTCTTTTACAGAATCAAAGCTTTTATAAGATTCGTATTCCCCTGGGAGGATATCGACATTTTTCGCATTTATGTTACTGACTTTCTTGATATTCGAAGCTAAAATAACGCGATCCTTCATTAAATTTTCTTACTTTTATATTCGGCGTTAGCAGCAAATTTTTCTCAAATATATTGAAGATTTTTCTTGTATTTTGGAAGACGATCCTTTTTTCTTTGTCTTTTACAGAATCAAAGCTTTTATAAGATTCGTATTCCCCTGGGAGGATATCGACATTTTTCGCATTTATGTTACTGACTTCCTTGATATTCGAAGCTAAAATAACGCGATCCTTCATTAAATTTTCTTACTTTTATATTAGGCGTTAGCAGCAAATTTGTGGCAAATATATGGAAAATTTTTCGTGTTTTTTTGGAAGACGACCTTTTTTCTTTGTCTTTTACAGAATCAAAGCTTTTATAAGATTTGTATTCTCCTGGGAGGAGATCGACAATTTTCGCAAAGCTAAAATAACGCGATCCTTTATTAAATTTTCTTGCTTTTATATTTGGCGTTAGCAGCAAATTTTTGGCAAATATATTGAAGATTTTTCTTGTATTTTGGAAGACGATCCTTTTTTCTTTGTCTTTTACAGAATCAAAGCTTTTATAAGATTCGTATTCCCCTGGGAGGATATCGACATTTTTCGCATTTATGTTACTGACTTCCTTGATATTCGAAGCTAAAATAACGCGATCCTTCATTAAATTTTCTTACTTTTATATTCGGCGTTAGCAGCAAATTTGTGGCAAATATATGGAAAATTTTTCGTGTTTTTTGGAAGACGACCTTTTTTCTTTGTCTTTTACAGAATCAAAGGTTTTATAAGATTTGTATTCTCCTGGGAGGATATCGACATTTTTCGCATTTATGTTACTGACTTCCTTGATATTCGAAGCTAAAATAACGCGATCCTTCATTAAATTTTCTTACTTTTATATTCGGCGTTAGCAGCAAATTTGTGGCAAATATATGGAAAATTTTTCGTGTTTTTTTGGAAGACGACCTTTTTTCTTTGTCTTTTACAGAATCAAAGCTTTTATAAGATTTGTATTCTCCTGGGAGGATATCGACATTTTTCGCATTTATGTTACTGACTTCCTTGATATTCGAAGCTAAAATAACGCGATCCTTCATTAAATTTTCTTACTTTTATATTCGGCGTTAGCAGCAAATTTGTGGCAAATATATGGAAAATTTTTCGTGTTTTTTTGGAAGACGACCTTTTTTCTTTGTCTTTTACAGAATCAAAGCTTTTATAAGATTTGTATTCTCCTGGGAGGAGATCGACAATTTTCGCAAAGCTAAAATAACGCGATCCTTCATTAAATTTTCTTGCTTTTATATTTAGAGTTAGCAGCAAATTAGTGGCAAATATAAGAAAGTTTTTTTCAACGCTTTGCGTCTTTCATTGTAAAAATGGCATCCAGAGCAAAAATCAGAGCTGCTCACATATAAGAATTTTTTTTATTAATTATAAACAACTTGAACTCAGAAGGTAACATACTTTAAGCATTAGTATTCTTAAGATTATAGTAGCAGTTCCACAAAGTTTTTAACTAAAAAAAATAATAAGAAATATGTATTACGAAAAAATCGCAAATAAAAGTTTTATGAACATGTAAAGTTTGACATGAACATGTAAATGCTGTGTGCACTTAGAAGACCCAACTCATTTCTGAGTCAAAATATATTTCTGCAAAAATAAGTCTTTTTTCAGCAGTAGCTTTGAAAAACAACATGGCTACATGGCAGATTTGTATACAGGGATTTTCATTGTCCTTTGTCTACTAACAGCCAACAATGTGAGGCTCTTCCTGATGTCATGGGGTCATCATAGGTTTGAAAGGTTCGAGGTCGTTAAAAGTTAAACGGCAATGAAAACAAGAACGAGTCAAAAAAGAAAGTGAAGTACAAAAGAAATATGCGGTTACAAGATATGTGACAACGAGGATCAGAACGAATAAAAAATGAAAGTGAAGAACAAAGAAGGTGTTTTAAGCAGTTTCATAATATCTTGGGGACAAAAGGTAAATTAACAATTGCTCAAAATGAACAAACTGGACTATCAAATGAGACAAGATCAAAAGGACGGCCTGTGAAATGAAAATTCACAACGGGTGATAATGAATAACCTAGACCATCAAATTTGACAAAACTGATCCAAGCAGCTAAGGTAAAGGGTATTGAAAAAAGTCTAAAGTAATGATAAGAAATATATGGTTAGAATATTGGCAAAAACGACAATTAAAAGGAGTCAAAAACAAAATTGAAAAATAAATAAATAAGTGATTAAAAGAAAATTACCAGCGAGAATTACGAGTCAAAAACGAAAGTGAAGACAAGAAAATATGTGGCTACAAGACCTACGACAACGAGAATCAGAATTAATCAAAAATAAAGAACAAAGAAACATGTGACTAGAAGATATTAAACAGCGAGGATAAAGAAATATGTAGTTAGAAGATAAGTGGCAGTGAGGATTACAAGTGACAACAAGAGTCAGAACGTCTCAATATGAAAGTGCAGAATAAAGAATTGTGCGGTTAGCAGACACTTGAAAGCGAGTATCAGAACTTGTCAAAAATGACTTAACTACCTTAGTGTTGCCCTAAGGTGGATAATAGACTATCCTCGAAAAGTGAAATTAATTTTTTTTTAAACAACTCTGACAAAGTCTAGCCATCTTTACTTCTCACAGAGACTATCTGCCTTGGCTTTTCGAGTCAAGTCATGTATATATATATATATATATATATATATATATATATATATATATATATATATATATATATATATATATATATATATATGTATATATATATATGCATATATATATATATATTTCTCAGGACGAGTGATAGATGATTATAAAGACGCAAATAAAAAATATTAAAAAAACATAAAAGTTACCATGGAATTTCCCGGTAAAAGAAAATGCAAATACGACAATTGTTGGAAAAAAAAAGCAATAGTTTGTCGCTATTCAAAATATTAATTCTGCTTTTTGTATTGCAGGGTTATACAGGGGATGGGTACACATGCAATCCTCTTGTTAACTGTGATGATGATCCAAGTATCTGCGACCGGAATGCAAGATGTCAACTTCGACAAGCTAGTCCAGCTCAATGCGTTTGCAGGGAAGGATTTATTGGAGATGGTTTTAACTGTACAGGTAGGGATTGATGATTTACATCTGTAGTTTTCTCTTTTTCTTAAATTTGTCTCTTTCCTTTATTTAAAAAAAAACTGAATTAAAATACGAATAAAAGACTTCCAAATGTTGACCCTGAAGGAGACCACTGAAGGTTGCTTAGAAGAGCACTACCTAAAATGGAACAATTAGTAGAGGAATTTAACTAAGAGTCAAAGAAAAGAGAAAATAGTTTTATATTCACAGGTGTCTTGATAGATCCAACTACGTCATATTTTCCAGGCCTATGCTGAACGCAAAATAATGTTTTTGTGATTTGATTAAATATATAAACTATCTTCTCAATTGTCTATTTGTTATCTTACTTGGATACAACGCCTGGAAAATAGCTAAGACTTAATATGCTGGGGAGTAATATTGTGAGCTAAGTTTCAATTCCTGCATGGGCTAAGATATTTCAGAATTAGGTCAAACTTTATACAGATGTATCATTTCTTTCATATATAGGATGACTTCTGTTCTGTTTTCGTTTTAACATCACTTTATACCAGTGATTTCCAACATTTATTTTACAATGGCTCCCTTAAAAATATTTCATCATATGGAGTCTCCCTTCCATTTTATAAAATAATGTAGACACGACAATTTTTAGAACTACGAAATTTATTAAAATAAACTATTAGAAACACAGAAACAAATACAAATTTTTGAATATTGTCTTTTAATGAGATGGATGTGTTTGCCTATAATCAGCACAAAGTCTGTCAAATGGCGGTGTCAATGATGAGATAGCTACTCGAAACTCATCTCCTACAACCAAATGAACACAATATTTCAATTTCATCTCAGCTATGGCAGAAATCTGGAAATTTTGTTTTAAAGAAGTATCACAAGATAATTCAATCAAGTTTATTTCTTGTTACTTGTTCATTCAAAGTTGTCATCTTCTTCGCCACTAAAAGGATTCTGTATTCACTAATATTTTTTTTAAATCGAAATTATTAAACTAATTCAAGAAATGAATTAACAAAGTATCCAAGCGTTCAACAAATACATTTTTGTTTGCTTCTCTGCTATCACGAGCATACAAATTTAAAAGTAAAAATATATCATTTTTTTTTCCAAATTTTATTTTTCTAATGAATGCTTTCACATTAAATTTTGAATCAATAGATGCATTTGTGGCCCTTAAATCAATTTCTTCAAAATACTTAATTTTCCTAAAATTTGCACCATACAGGTCAGTTTAATATTTAAAATACCCTAAACCCTAAACATATTTGCGTCCTCATCTTGATTTTCTTCGATAATTTCCACTTTGACTCGATGTATCCTTTGAATCACTTTGGCATGAGATAGCCAGCGTACTTCAATATAGTACAAAAGTGAGGCGTGTAAGTAGCCGTCATACAGCTTTGTAAATAATCTAACTCATAACAGACTGTTTTTATGTAGTTTATAAATATTATTATTTTTGTAAAAACATCTTTAAGTTCCTCACTCATATTTTCAAACAGTGCGTGGTAACGAACTGTCAGTAAGGAGCTAGGCGTCTCAATAGTAACCGAAACTCTGAGAAACACAGTATTGATAACAATAGATGCATCAAAAGAATCAAATTTGATGCTTATTCAAAATATGTAAAATTAATAAAATTCAATGTTACCCATCAAAAGTTAAAAGCCTGAGATGATTTACACAATTTTTGAAAAAGGGCGAAGGGACACCCCCAAAACATCAAGGGATCTTGATGAATGTGACACCATCAGAGTCAGCATACCAGAGAACTCTACTGTAAAGGTTTCAAGCTCCTATGTACAAAAATGTGGAATTTTTCACTTTTTGCCGGGAGAAAAATCACTGATGCGTCCTTATGTATTGTTGTTTTTTCCCAGTGGTGATTGTATCGAACCAGCGATCGTAGAAAGTCGTGAGAGGGCTCATTTGATCGGAAATGAAAAGTTTTATTACCCCTTTTAAGTAACCAAAAATTTTGGATGGCATCTAGCCCCTTTCCCACGCTCGTTTTTTTCTCAATGTCGCCCGATCAAAATTTTCAGATACCCATTTTTTTTCCAGCATAATAGGAAAATTTATTAACTATGTATTTGAGAATGACTTGACCCTCCTCAGTCTCCGGGGGAAGGGGTGCAAGCTATGAACTTTGCCGATTGTTTACATATAGTATTGGTTATTGGGAAGTATACAGACATTTTTCAGGGGGGATTTTTCTCGTGGAGAGGGAGGGGTTACGTCGGAGAAACTTTTCATGGAGGAATTTTCCGTTGGGGGAAGGAATTTTTCATGGAGGGGGAGCTGGATTTCCCAGCATTGTTTTAAAATACAATCAGAAATTAAATAAAAGAAACAAGCTTTTTTCAAGTGAAAGTAAGGAGGAACATTAAAACTTAAAACGAACAGAAATTATTACGTATCTTAGGGGTCACTCTCTCTACAATACATCCCTCTTTACGCTAAAAGTTTTTTTTAGAACTTTAAAAAGAGCTTATTATTCTAATTAAACGGCCTTTGTGATTCAGGAGTCGCTCTTAAATAACTGGAACAAAAAACCAAATTTTAGCGTAAAGAGCGAGGTACTGAGGAAAGGACGACCCCCTTCATGTACGTAATAATTTATGTTCGTTTTAAGTTTCAATGTTGCTCTTTATTTTCAGTGAAAAAAAACTTGGTTTTTTTTTTATTTAATCTTATATAAGAGCTGCTTTGTAGAGCATGCAGTGAGTCCAGAGAACATCGGGTATTTTCATTTTAATTAGTGCTAGACGGCGAGTTTTATGTCCTGATATTGACTTTGCACTGTAGGTATTATTCCACATTATCCTTTTTCATTAAAAAAATATAATCAATTATATTAAAATATCATTGGATATGACTTTGCAAAAAAAAAAGCATCGTCAATTATATTAGTCTCTTCAACATAATGAAAATATCCAATTAAATGTGCGGTTTTAGCTTCATTAGTTCCTTCTTTAACTTGTAAGGTAAGTTCTGAATTTGAAGAGCGTATTCGAGAATATAATTGATCGCCAAGATCGTCTCTAATGACCGTCTAATATATTAGGGCCGTGTTTTAACTCGTCAATGTGCTAAGATATTACAACTTTTGTCAGAAAACGCTTAAAAGTAAAATCTTTGAACTAAGATCTTACATCTTTTGTCGTTTTTATGCAAATGTCTTTCATCATTCTGCTCTGATCAGCGGTCTGAGAACAATGATGAGTATATCATCAAAGTTCTCTCATCATTGTTCTATATGGCCGAAAGATGGCGTCTTTCACGCTTTTTGCTAACATCAGTGAGCTGTATGATCTTAGAACAAAGATGACTTGAAAAAACGTTAATCTTTGCAGAAAGATGAAAGATCTTAGTGCTAAAAAATGGCCCTATTGTCTCGCGGAAAGGACCGTTCATCGGCATCTATAAAATCTTGCTAATTTTACCTTAAGATGGTGATCTAGCTTTTGTTCAGCTAGGACCAGTAAGCCCCGTCAGTATCGAAAAAGTTAGGATATTTTGCGTGACTGCGTAGCTTTAACTTCATGTGATATTTTTTTTCAATCCTGTCTAATGTTCGCGCCTCCCCATAGACTAGTCAGCACCTCCCTAGGAAGGCACGCCTCGCAGTTTGGAAAATGCTGCTTTATACTTTCATTTAAAAGGTCATTGTTTTTAACTTAATACCTGTTCGTTTTCATGTAATTTTCAAGAGTGATGGGAACTTTAAAGGGCTACCGCCCTCTCAAATCCCGATCTCTACGCTTAAGTCCTACAGCTCTTAAATAATTATTCAAGATTTTAAGCCGATGCATATTTGAGAAGTTTGGTCGATAACATTTTGGCCTTATTTGGGCCAAAATGGTTAATTTGTAGCACAAGATGGCAGATAACTGCACTTGTTTAAAAACTGCATTAGAAGTGTAAATTATAGTTCAAACAAGCCCTCTTCCAATCTTTCACAGCCACCGGTTGGATACAGTCACTACTGAAAAAAAAACGAAAAAACAACAGGTTGAAACGGTTCTGTAACTATTTTTATGGTGAGAACAATGAATTCACATTTTTGTCGGTAGAGGTTTGAAACTTGTGATTTAGGGTTATCTGACGTGTTGAATTTGAAATTGCATATTATATCAAAATCATGCCCCTTTGGGGGCGTATTATTGCCATTTCTCTAAAATGTTGCAAATTTTCCTAGACTAATTACTTATGATCAGTAACTCTAACTTGCTGAATTTTAGATGCGTAAAACTAAATTGTTTGCTTATATGTTTTTTTTTTCAAAATTCAATTCTTTTAAATTATGCTGCAATGGACATGGGTTCTTTGCTTACTTTTCATTACCATGGATGTTTTAATTCTCATTGCAATCCATTTCTTTTGTATTAATCTGGCTCGTAAAATGTGAAAACCTTAGTATGTATTGGAATGAAAACGTTTACAAATCAGAAAAATTTGAAGGAATTCAAAGATAATTAAATATTGCATCGGTCAAATTTTTGAATATTTAAAAAGCAAATAATAAATCCTAAATAGGCAAATGTTGTTCTTGTCTGGCGTATAAGCCACCTTTGCTTACCCTTGTAAAATGAGATAATGTAACAATGAAAAAATAGTTTGTATGTTGTTTTTTGTTGTATTTTTCGGGGGGAGGGGAAGGGGGAGGTTGGGGGGCTGGACTAGTTATAGATCAGTCATTGTTATCTTTTCCTAATAGTAGTTTTCAACAGACAGTGACTACTTTTTCCTTTTTTTCTGCAGTTTTTCTTCCTTTATAGCTCTGAAAAAAATCGACGCTAACTTCTTACTCATTGCCCAAGGCATGTCTGTTCTTCGTGTACCATTCAAACCAACTCATTCTGATCCTGGCCGACCAATTCAAGTCCAGCCATTCCAGACAGCAATTGGTATGTGGAATTAAGTTTGTTTTCCTAGTTAGAGTTGCATTTAAGATAGTCTCAAAAATAAAATAGAACAAAAACATGGAGAATGTATCCACTAGTGTACATTGTAAGAAAAGTAGAGTATCTCCCAGAACTAAGTTATTATTAATAATAACTTGTCATTTGATTTTATGTTACTATTTTCACTCCAAGCCAACAGGTAACACACAATTATGACCAATTTGAGTTACTATAAGTGCAGATTGAACTACAATGACATCCCATTTATATATTTTAAAAGACTGAATTTGTCGTGACCTCCTATTTTAAGTTGAAGGAAATAACAAATAATTAACGATTAATGATAATTGAGCACTGGAAAACACAGTAGCGGGTATTAATACACGCTTAGCGGGTACTTAAGTAATAATACACAAGCACTATTATTTGTTTACTCATCACAAGGAAAGGAAGATCGTAAGAAGATGGAAAGGGCTACTTCGGTTGCAAATTCTGAGCTCTGATGTGCTCTTTGAGTGAGAAGAGAAATAGAAGGGCAGCTGAAATTTGATCCTGGGTACCCCAATAACCCCGTAAATGGCACTTGATCCACGTTTCAAGGTGGCCATTTTAATTAAAATGGTCAAAAGGCCTATGAAACATATTTCTGAGAGCACCGTGACACATGGGCCCCAGAGGCAAGTAGATCGAGTTACGCGAATAACTAACTTCAACAAAACAAAAAAAATTATGAACACACTTTAGTAAAAAGGCAAAAATGGTTGTAGTACCTTGTGAAATCAGAATAATACAAGTTTGTTCCAGTCTGCATACTGGAAACACTTAAGTGTAGCCTAAGTTTCGTGCATGGTGTACCTATTTTGACTCATGGTCCTTCATGATCATTTTGGGAAAATTGTTAGTTTTGAAATTATCAAAAACCAATTGTGTTGATAAATTAACGACATTGATAAATTATGCTACAGTGTAAAATTCAAAAATATTTAGTTTTGCAGAAAGTATCTGACTAATATTTCTTATAGGTTTGCAGGAAGTATCCATCCCTGCTATTAATTATAATACCACTACTACTCCTGCCGCAACTAGTCCTAACGTAGCTACTCCCATAATGAATCTTATTACCACGATTATAGTTAAAAGGAAAGAAGCTTTTCTAACAACAAATAACAGATAAAACAATTTTGAATAGAAACACTTTTAAAGTAATTTTTAGAGAATTTGAAATAGTGATTTAAACACTAATCTAGAGATTGATGAAGCTTGCAAAGCAATAAACTAAATATTCATATCAATAAAAGGTTTAAAGTGAATATTCGAGCATATCCTATCCATGTAGGCCCACACGTTATCCCGGCGTCAGTATGATTAAGGTGAATTATTTACATTCTGTGACCTTATTTTTATTAATAAAAAAGGGGGAGGGGTTAACTTTTACCCCTTCAATATTCAGTCCCCTCCGAATTCAAGAAGGAATCGAAGTCAAGGTAGCAAAATTGCCCTGAAATTACAAAACTTGTATCGTCGCATTTTAATAACTAACAAATGTCAATGTAGAATACAGCTTCCATAATTGCTAGGTCATAAGAAACTAGACTATTAGTTAAACTCAGCTTCTGCCATCCCCAAATTTACTAATCTCCTGCTACTCTAATAGAGGGAAACACTTGTTTATAATAAATTCTACTTTCCCAGAAATTTGGTATATCATGTAACCTTGGCCCTTCCTAGAGTCACCCTTGAGCAGAAGAATTGATGGAAGGCCTCTAAAATTTGATCATTGTAATGACATCACCAACAGACTGAATGAACTAAAAAGACGGATATCTTACGCTTTTCTGCGGTAAAATGTGCAACTAAAATTTTATTACTAACATATTCCACTCTAGACAAGATTTAAAAGCTTCCTTATTCATCATGAGTCCTCCCTGGGATAACGAACCACCCTTCTAATCAAAATCAATAAATTAGACATTACCCAATTTCATCCCACATAGCCATAGAAGACGAGTGTCCGAGACTCCTAACAATTCTACTTCAAAACGTTTATATTTGTTAGTCGAAACCACAGTATGGTAATTGCCCCTTAATTCTGCTATGTTCCATGTCACAAGCATTCCCTAGCCCAATAATAATATCTGCAAATATTGTACTACGATGGGGAGGCAGTCCAAAATACAATAGCACAGCGAGAGGAGATTAAGTAGCCCAAGAAAACAGAAACCAGAAAACTACCCGACTTGTGAAATTTCAACCGTTACGGCCCTATTAGGCATGGTAAGGAGGATTTACCTTTCAGTCATAGGCATAGAGAAAAGGTGCAGAAAAGGTCCTTCTAATGGTGCAGAAAAGTATAACTATCTCACAATACAAGCGCATCTGCAGCCTTTAATGCGCAGCAAATCCTCATCAGGTATATTAAGTCGCGGCCGAGTTGTCTAATAACAACCAAAACAGCAAAACTTGATTTCCAGATTTTAAGTCAGTAACACCTCCCAAACCTTAAAGATGTACGTCTCATTTTTTTTTTTTTTTTTTTCATCATAAGGTTTGTTTTACTTAAAATTGTTTGCTAAGTCAATAAACAGTATCCCTTGCTAGAAAAGCCATTATTGCCTCAGAAATCATATTAAGTTACTAACAAAATAAGACATCATAATATGATGAAACGGACGCAGTCTATGGTTTTATCAAAACGCTCATTAGCAAAAGCAGGGCTTTCTTAAGGCAAAATTTCTGCACTTAAAGGTGATGCGCTCAGGAGGCCAGTATGTCAGTTAAGTTTATGCCATAGTATTAATTAACCGTATTAGATGTGATCTAAGATTGTGTCAGAAGTAGTATTTTCTTCTTTTTTTCTTTATTAGTGTTTCTTTTTCCGAACAAGTTAAGTCATATTTGTAACTCTAGTCATTTGCAAAAATCATTGAAACAAAACATTCGAAAAAAATAATTCGAAGTATTCTCTATACACAGGTTTTCGGTTTTGGCTAGATTCTTATCCACTGACGGATCCGAAGGATGGAGGAACCCCCCCCCCCAGATTTTTTTGGCTTCGTCATTTCTTGTTTTTTCTGTTTCTGACTCTTTTTTTTTAAATGAATTTGTCAATTTGGTCAAATATTGGCGCCCATGTCATATTTGGCCTCCCGAGGGGCAAATCTCCAGCATTTTTATTGGGGAGGAGGGGCGAGAAGGGTCCATATCTGGATAGTCAAAGGGCATGGGATGTATAATATTTTTCCTCCACATCCTTGGGGGGGGGGGAACTGTCCCCCCTTGCCACCCACCCCAAACGACGCCCCTGGGCCTCTCCCCAAGATTTCGCTTATTGGTGCACTTTTCACATTGTGCCCCCCTCCAGGATTTTGCTCTAGATCCGCCCCTGTTCTTATCCTCCTGTATATCCCCATATGTCCAAGACCTGACAATCGATGTAGTTAGGGTGTCACAATGTCTGGTGAAAGTCATTTTGTATACTTAAAACTGGCAATCCTCATATTTGAATTCTTCCAGGAGTCGCTATTGATTGCAGTGAAGGTAAAGTTTATTGGGGAGATGTTGCTGGCCACGCAATTAAGAGATCCAACTACGATGGCTCTCACAGGGAACATTTTCTACAGAACAGTAAGCATTATTTAAAACATACAATATCAATAGGTTTTAATTGTTAAAAAATCGTTTATGTTTCCAATGGATTTTTCGTTTACATGCGAGCCATAGACAAAGAAGGAAATTAAAGTATTTTAGATTACACCCCCTATGAAATTTATCATAAGAGGAAAGTTTTCCCATGCCCAGCTTAGGCCTAGGAAGTTCACTTTCTTTTATTCGAGAAGCTACGGCACAGCCTTTTGAAGTTTAATTCCGATACAGTTTAAGAATCATTTATTTCAGCATTCTTTGAAAGCTTCTTTACTCTTACAACTGAGAAAACATTAAATATTGCCAACATACACGTCCCTACGAACCTGTAGACTTGCTATACCTTAAATATCATAATTGTTGCTACAATGCCGTAAAAAGGGTTCATCTGCAGTTATGTTGAATATACCCCCCCCCCCCAAAAAAAAATCAAGGCTTCGCGATTTGCCACAATGCTTGACAAATTTCACCCTCCAATACAGAAAATCATGGAACCCACTGAAAGGAATCCCTGATTGTGTGGCTTCTCATAGTTTCTAGAAACACCATAAGAACAAACGGTTTAACTTAACAACTATTTAATTTGACAAATAAAATAAAACTCAACAAATATATTATTGTCTTTATGTTTCTTCGAGAATGGATTTCTTAAAAAAGTGAAAAAGATGGTGAAGCGAGAATACATGTCACCCTGGGTCCTCAAGTTGACCCTCAACACATACTGAGCAAACGATGCTTATTTTCGTATAAAGGCTTAATGAATTTAGGTGCTTTTTTGTTGTTCTTTTTACTCATGTAGGTAAAGTAAACTGATCATGCAGTAAAACAAAAAAAGGGAAAAAAGTAGGTTATATTTCAAAGCAAACAATTTAATATGTTACGCTGATCAATGTCAGATATGCATGGCGCAGAAAAGAGCAGTCTTCCAGCCAATAGTCTTCCAACCTTGGAAAATACCCATAACTAGAATTTGTTGAAGACTCGGTTCTGATTCCAAATTATCAGAAATCTTCCCTGAATGGGGGAGAGCGCAAAAATGTTAATTAACGAGGAGACGAATTAAGGGCTCCGCACACGTAGCTGATTTCGGGAACCGATTTCAGCAAGGGTATATTCCACGTCGAGTGATACTAATTAATGATGGTAAGAGGCGGGGTTTAGTGACGTTTTTTGGTGATTAATCATCATTAATTACGATTAATTTAAGATAATCATTAAATACAATTAATTACATGCCTAAATCTCAAAAGCCCTAGTACATCCCTTGTCTAGAACGTAATTAATGATGATTAATCACCGAAAAAACGTCACTAAGCCCCGCGTCTTAGAATCATTAATTAGAATCACTCGACGTGGAATACATCCTTGCTGAAATCGGTTCCCGAAATTAGCTACGTGTGCCTAGCCCTTTACAGACAAAATAAATGAAATTGGAAGAAGAGCGTATTGAGTACTTTTGCCATATCTATCTGAGCATTATTTGAAAAAGTAACTACTTTTTCGTTTTACTGAGAAGTTTTAAGCAGTTTTATGAAACCAATAATTGTACGGAACTATCCAAATTCCGTATCCAAGACAGGAAATTTTGATAACAATAAATATCGAAAGAAACTACTTTTTATGTTAATTCTACATATGTAAAATTCGTATTTTTCCTAAGAAAGAGAGTCACCGTTTTCTTTGTTTTACCAGGGCTAATCTTATTAGACCAGTGGTTGTACAATATCGAGAAGAGACAGATCACACCACAGCTATTGCTGATTTCCACTATTTTTTGCTACAAGATATCTATTTTAGCCAAATAGGACCAAAATTCGACGGCAGAATGTTATAAGATACTCAATCGATTTAAAAATAACGAAAAGCTATTTCCATAAGCCCCAAATTTAACTGCTTCACAATGGTGCATTTGTCCCTAAATATACATGCAATCCATAAAACACAAATGACTATTAGAAGGATGTTATGTAACAAATCTAATAATACATTAGCCTACATAAAGTACATGTTAGAGGGGTGTATGTGGGTCTTTTTGCAGAGGTAGAGATACTAGAAATCTTAAGAAGTTCATTTTAGACCCAAACTGAAAAAAATGTCAATAGGAGTCCCTTCAAATCAATATCAGGACAGGAATTTATACCCTAAGCTTTTGTGGAGTAATATATTTAGACCAAGTCGGCAATATTGGTGCCGAAGGGTTATCGGTAGATTGCAGTAACAGTAGTTTTTAACAGAAAGCCCTAGTTTTAAAAATTAAAGCATTGTGATAAAAAAAAATTTGAACTTTATCGTTAAGATTAGGGGTTGAGGGAGAGACATGCCTCTTCATATTTAGAAAAATATGTATATGATACTACAAACGAATAGACATTACATATGAACATACAAGTGAAAGTTTTTTTGGAGTCCAAAAATATAAAAAAAAAACGAGTTTTTTTTAAATGAAAGTGAAAAGCGGCACTAAACTTAGAGCAAACATAATTTATCGTGTTTCTCCCTTAATCCTTGCTTTATATTTAATTTTTTTTTCACAATTTCATTTTCAGCATCTCCTAACTTCAGAAAAAAAAATCTAGTTTTGTTGTCCATATAACAACTGAAACTTAATGGGCTTTTTGTTTCTGACATTTCCTTTGAGGTACTTCCGGCCAAAAAATAAATTTATTCCCCTATTAACTCCCAATTTTTTACTTTTCTCAATTGTATTGTTCTATCCTTCTTGGTTTTCCTTCAAGGAGTGCTATTCTCGGCAAAGCTATGAGTCTTTCCTCCGATTCTTCCTCTTTGAAACCTTAATCTTTCCAATATTATTGACTGCCGCTGTCGGTTTTCCTATCTGTGCTACTAAAATGAATAAAATCGAAAGAGGTAAAACAGTTTCACAAAGAGGTTGGTGACATTCAGGAAATTCTGAAGTTTCTGATTCTGATAAATTCAAATATAAGCATCCGAGTACCTCGTTTATTTTGCTTAAAGAATATATTAGACGAAATAATGTTATTATGTACCATACCTGAAACATCAACTAGCAGAAGTAACTTAATTCTGCATCCAAATTTTGAAGTAGTGGATTTAATTTTATGTGTCAGGTAAAAGTAATGAAATCTTGCATTAACAATTATATCAAAACCTAAGCTTCTCTCATTTTGACCTTTACCTCTTCAACCTTCCAAATAAGAAATTATGTTCAACGATACGTTTCAATTTCTATTTCACCTTTCACTGAAATTTTGTGTAAATTTTTTCTTAGAACTCTTCTTTAGACACAATTTTGTTTTTATCTTTCAGGTGCTGGTGCTGCCGAAGGCATAGCTATTGATCACCTTTCTCGGGTAATTTACTGGGTTGATTCTCAGTCAGCAAAGATTGAAGCAGCAAGTATTGACACTCAAGTAAGAAGAACAATAATCAATTCCAATCTAGTCAATCCAAGAGGGATCGCAGTTCATTCACGACGCGGGAAACTATACTGGTCAGATTGGTACAGAGAAGAGCCAAAAATAGAGGTATCCAACTTGGATGGTTCAGAAAGATCTACTTTTGTCAGAGAAGGTTTAAGTCTACCAAACTCACTAACAATAGATGACGAAAGAGATGAGTTGTGTTGGACAGATGCTGGCTACAACAAAGTAGGCAAGTAAAACTGTTCGTTGTGATCTTTCCTTATTTCCTGGTACCAATGGTAACTGAACAGTTGTTTCTCTAGTTTAGTATTTTAAAACTTACATCGATTATTTCCGTTTTTCATTTCTGTTCTTATCAAATTTTACTGTCAAAGTACTTTTTCTAAACAAGAGCAACAACCACAAAAGTGACAAGCATTGAGAGCAAAAATTGTATAAAGAAAACATCTCACTCTAATATTATAACGTCTAAAACTGTACATTGATGCATTTGACGAATGTTGACTATTGCAACAACGTTTTCTTTGATAACCTAGGTAAATAAAAAAAAACTCCAAAAATAGGTTCTGATGACGTACAGAAGCGATTTTACTGTAGCAATACAGTAGGCTGTATGAAAAGTCGGATCCAGTCCTATCTCTAGGGCTATAATGAGAGAAAGGTTGAAATGGCTAGGTCACGTCCTGCGGATGACAGACTTCCAAAGATTGCCCTGTTCGACCAACCGTCAAGGGCCAAGCAAAAAACTGGTCGTCCCCAGTTGGGGCGAGAGGATGTCGTAAGAAAAGATATAACGAAAATGAGAATATTCTGGGACTGTATAAAGAGGGAAGCTTTGAATAAATTGGGATGGAGAAGTGTGTGAAGCCATGTTGGCCTCACGCGACTTGGTGCTGCAGTGAGTTGTTAGTAGTAACAGAAGTAATACAGTAGCAATATAATTTTTAATTTGGAGACAATATTCAATAGGTCACACCCAGCAGGGGTGTTAACACTACTCTCGTGCTTGAGACTTTCACTTGGATGGATTTTCTAACTGTAAGGACTATACTATATGGGGCATAAAAATTTTTACCACGTGAAGTTTATTCGCTGATGCTAGATCTTGTAAATAACTCAAAAAATTATTTACATGGGTTAGTGTTTAAAACTGCTACACAAACAATACCTTATATTCATATGAGTATAGCTATTTAAGCCCTGTTGCGATTTTTCCACCACTATGTAAAAACATGTTTCCATTTTTGGGCCATCGAGCTGTCTATCTTTTGGTTATAACACAAACATAAAAAATATCCAGCATTTCACTAGGCGATTTCATGTAATTTTGGCATAAAGTATTGTTGGCATTGGATCGCATGGTCAAGTGTCAAAACACCTTTTTTTTTATAGCTTTTGTCAACCTTAGCTGTAGAGAGATTCGACATATTCAGATGGTACATTGATAATGGTGACTTACCATGATATTTGTAGAGCATAATAATAACCAATCATAATATAACTGTGACATACCTGAATATTTTTTCCGGTGAGATGAGGGTTACATTCCGTATAACCAAGACTAAGCTACGTATCTTCATTGTCACTTACCTCTGTTATTTGTTTTTATCAGGTTTACCGATTTCACAGCCAAACCAGGTATTTGTTTTTATGTTCTTGCAGCATATTTCAAGTTATAATCGTTTGATTAATGCTACAAAAGATGGGTCTGATACTAGGGCGGGAAACCTTTCTATATAACAGAGCGAATATGCTATATTAACCTCTTTACTGAGGATTTGAAAGTTTCAACTTTTAAAAATTATAACCTGTCTAAATAATAAATATTGATTGCAATATATGTAATTTGCCAATGCATAAGCTAAAGAATCGGCTCATGTCCAGAATTACGCTTGAGGGATTCCCTAGCTATGGTCTAAACGGCTTTCTTGGGTGGAATGTAAGAACCTTGTATATTTAATGACGGTCTGTAGGTTAGAATGAAACTTTGAACGCCTCAAAGCCTCGTTTTCTTAAGGCTGTTTTTATGTTTATTTTTGTTACAGAATGCATTGGAGTCGATGGAGAAGGAAGACGTTCACTTAATGTTAATGCAAAATACCCATTCGGCATCACACATTATGAGGGACAGATTTACTGGACCGACTGGGAAGAGTAAGTAATTTTACACGAAAAAAAAGTGTAGTAAAAAAAAGTTTGGTATATCACAATGATCAATCTTAAACAACCAATCTTAAACAACGCCAACCACAGAGGAAATCTTGAACAGCTTCACTTAAGAGTCAGTGCCAAAAAATTCTTGTCTTGCTCTTTTTATAGTGTATATATCCTCACCTCAGTCTAGATTTCTTAAGAATTCACAAACTCTAATTAGCAAGTTTTTATACCTTCTTTTAGAAAACGAGTCGTGCAAAAGTGAAATTTAAATTAATTTCGTACATTATTTTTTTCTTCTTGATTAAATTGCTAGTTTGAGTACTATTAAAGTGATAGCTATGACTCATCCAGTAATTATTCTTGTCTTGAATTGAAACAAAAAAAAAACATAAGAACACATAAGAAGTCACACTTATCTCTACAGCAAAAATCGTACCATCATTAACAATTTGAGAATGTATCGTTAATCTTGGCAAAACGTGCCATTGTTGATTCGCTGGTAGATGACTGAAACTCTCTTAGAAGAAGTTTGACAACGGCCTTCGCACACCTGCTTCTGCTGATAGACGTTCTAAATGACAACCAATCGTTGGGTGAGACTTTTTTTTTATATAGAAATTCATGTTAACAGATTTCATAGCGAAGGAGCTTGAGCGGGGCTGCAACGTGCAAGTATTCTAATCGCTGCAATTCAACTTGTAATATATTGGATACATCATTGAAATAATGGTAAAGCATACACGTTAGGCCTTGTTCACTAACAAACCGAAGGAGAATTTCATAATCTAAACTGCAAAAAAAGAAAAAGAAATGCAGCTTCACTGACAATCTAGATCATAAAAATACCGTTTTACTGGCAATCGGAGTCTGAGTTTACAATCTAGGTGGTAAATTGGACAATCTTGCTGAAAACAATGTTGTGGTTGGGGAGTGAGGGTTGTATAAATTTTGTTTTTCCACAGTTAATATTCAACAATCCAGAGTTTGATAAACTTCTCTGTGCTGGTGATAATTCTGAATCTTGTTTATGAATCTGTTTTGTCATCAGAAAAAGCCTTTACAGAATGCATACATGTTTGCTAGGTCAAGAACGACTTGGAGCAATTAAGAAGGTTCTAAAAAACTATCGACAAAAGTTGACGCGCTTCCAGCTCAATTTGCAAACAGTCAATTAGAGTTTTCTTAGCCTTTGGTGCCATTGCAAAAATGGCAAAACAACCACTTTGGAAAGTTTTATTTTTCGATCAGTGGTGAAATTCAGATATTTCTTAGATCTAGTATATAGCGGAGTGTGGTGGCGGTAAAGGTTGTTCTATTCCAGCTTAAATCAATTAAAACCATAGATCCAAACAGCAAAGCTTGAGAGGTTATCTTCTTCCCAGCGTGACAAAAGGTCTGAAGTAACTTTGAACCCTAACTGACAGCTGATTTAGCACATAAATACCTTTGTGGCCCACAAACGTGTTCGAGTTTCGGAACTCTACTTGAGAAATGTCAAGTTTAGCCAAATGGTCATACAGGGTTTGTCCGGAAAGTAATAGAACCAATTTTCTTTCGCCACGACTGTACTTCGGAGCGTGCGCGCTCCGACTGGATTCGGTAGAGGGCTTTCCTAGCTAACAAACGAGCTGCTGGGCGGTCGTGTCCGAGCACCTGGAGAGTCAGGACAGGCATTATTCCGTGACGTATTTTCTGTGAATGGTGCAAGCCGAAAATGCAGCGTTCGTTAGAGCAGAGATACGCGATTAAAATATGTATAAAACTCGGTAAATCTGCAACAGAGACGTTTGATGTGATCAAGCAGGCTTACCCAGATGTTGCTTTAGCAAGAAGTAGTGTTTCGGTGGCACCAGGCCTTTTTGGAGGGCCGGGAAGAGGTCGCCGATGCAGAACGTGCTGAAAAACATTTAACTTCGACAAAAAATGACAATGTGACTCGTGTGCGCAAAGTTTTGAACCCAGACTGTCGACTAAGTATTCGTTTAATTGCTCAAATGTAAAATTTACCAAAATATGTCGTTCATGACATTGTGACGGTGCATTTGAACATTCGCAAGGTGTGCAGCAAGATGGTCCCAAAAGTGGTCACTGACGACCAGAAATTGCGGCGAGTGGAAGTATGCCAAGAAAATTTGAACAAGTGTGAAAGAGACCCCCAATTTTTGAATAATGTAATCGCAGGTGACGAGTGCTGGATCTATGAGTACGATCCCGAGACAAAGAGGCAATCTTCCGAGTGGCACACGTCGACGTCTCCTTACCCAAAAGAGGCAAGAATGAGCAAATCCAAAGTGAAAACGACGCTCATTGTCTGTCTTGACGTCAAAGGCATCGGCCACAATGAATGTGTTCATCCTGGACAAACCGCCAACGCCAAGTTTTATGTGGAAGGGCTCAAGAGACTCAGACAAAGGGTCAATCGGGTCCGACAAGACATCGCAGCAGACTGGAAGTTACACCACGACAACGCCCCGGCTCACACCGCCTTTCTTGTAACAGCTACCTGCCCAAGGCTTGCATCCCGACGCTTCCGCAGCCACCCTACAGCCCAGATGTGGCCCCCCTGACTTTTTTTATTTCCTCGCCTAAAAAGGCCGTGGAAAGGCAAGTATATGAGGCGACAGAGGGGATCCAAGCAGCATGCACCGCGGCTCTCAAGGCTATTCCGGAGAATGTATACCGTGACGCCTTCAATGCTTGAAAATCGCGCTGCCAGCGCTGCATTGACGCAAATGGAGCCTATTTTGAAAGTTTTGAAAGAATTGTAACGATTGACTCAATAAACGTTTTTAAATCGACTCAGTCCTATTACTTTCTGGACAAACCCTGTAGTGCTTAATGCATTTGATTTTACTAGTTAATAATTTTGAGGAAATACATTTTTCTTGCACATTTCCATAGTAAATATTCGAATGTTCATAGGCAAATGTTCGTAGCTCTCATCAAACCACTATGAAAACAAAATTTGATTCCACCTAGAAAATAACTAAAATTTGGATGCACTGGGTCTATGAAGAGTGGCGTCAGCGATATTTCTAAGAATACTCTTGATAAATATTTTATAACGAGAATTTTTCATTGGCAGGAAAAAAGTCTTAGTGGCGGATAAAAGTACTGGACTATATAGCGGATCAATTGAAGTGCCATTTGGTGGCCATGGGAAACTGTACGGAATTGTAGCTGTGCCAAATTCTTGCCCTACAGGTAAAAGTTCTATTGTTTCTTTCTAACTTTAAGGTTTCGGTGTAAAATCCTTTTCAGTTGATGAAACCAACAAAACTAGAATATCAACTGTAAACTTGACGGAAATAATTTTACTTCTTCAGAGGAATATCGTTTACGCATGTCCTGCAGAAAATTAAGCACCTTATACTTAAATTTATATTTCAGCTTTTCTAGCTACTTTTGAAGTTGCACTTAAATTCCCAGCTTAATTGAGGGTATAAATGTTTTCTTTTTTACGACTATAAGAAATTATAACAAGATTATAGAAGATTAGCGACTATAGGAAAATTAGCGTGCTCCGAATGGCATCCGCATCTGATACGCTACTCCCAAGACAAAACAGGGACATCTGGTCGCATCTGGTCGCAACATTAGAATCTTTAGGGTCATGAATTGAATTACCTAATCCTCGTCTTTGTCAGTTTTCAAGTCGTAAACTAACATTAAATAAACAGAGTTGAGTCTTTCTCATCCTTATTCCTAACCAACCCCGTTCTTTCCCTAGTAATCTTTGTTTTATGCTAATTTTTATTTGCCCACCTCTTTAGTTTATTTGTCAACACTGTAAAATTATGAAAACAACTTCTAAAAATTCTAAAGCACTTATTATATCACTCCTAGAATTGTATCAATTTGCTTTTATTAAATTGTTTAATGTTCATATTTGAAAACAAAGCATCACAATACTAAATAGCAAAGCTTATCGGCCTCTTTTCCTCTTTTTGTCTCTAACAAGTTCGTCTTCACCTTAAAGTAGCACCTTCGTTTAAACTTTAAGTTCCCATTTAAAAATTTCCCAGTAATTAATACATTTCTGCGAATTGACAGTGACAAGTCCATGTTAATTAACCATTCAGTTTTCCATAGTTACCGTAAAAAAAAAACAACTCTGCAACAATTGGGACGGCAGAAAAAGACCTATTACAAGTCGATAAAAGCCACGGTACTAAGCGTGTGCATGGTAAAATAGGGTATTACTATTATTATCAAGGGCAAATACTAACGAATCTAACACTTTACAATACCCCTTTTTTGACCCTTTAATGTTTTCTTAGAATATAATTATGAAATAATTATTCTAACAATGTTGTTTTTTCTATATGGGGCGATAAAACTGATACATTACAATGGTCTTTAATTAAAGTTGAGTCTTTCTCATCCTTCCTAACCATTCTCGTTCTTTCCCTAGGAAGTTTTGTTTAATCATTAAACTTAAATTATCGTATGTTTATAAAAAAAATTGCGTCTCTATTAATGAAATAAGAAAAAAAATAGCGTAAATATGGTTGATTTAAAATATAAATAAAGAAATAAGTACAATAACTAGTACACTTAACTTCAGAAAGAAATAATGTAGCTTTTACAAAGTTTTTCACAAAACTTCATTATTTTCCAGAGACTAGCTCTTTTCGTTTTTCCCATCTACTTTAAGTTTGCAATCTGTCACCGTTTTTGAGAGTTCTGAAGCTCTTTTTCAAAATTCTTATAAATTTATTTTCGTCATAGCTTTTCGATTTTCAGTTTAATATGGATAACAGTTGCCATTCCTGAATACGAGTCAAGTGACAACTTCTTTTGATTTATAAAATTTAATTTAAAACGCGTTTTTTAGTTTTGGTTACTATGGGCAGTGGTTCGCTATTTACTAGATTAATTTAAAAAACTTTTTCCACAAAATAAGTTTTTCAAAGAAAAATAAAGAACTCCATCAAACAAAAAATGAGCAAAAATAAAATCAAATAATCTACCAAACGTGAAACTACCACAAATCAGCATCAACAAATAAATGAAACCCGAAATGAACAGAAATTATAATAAATAGCGGAGTCAAACTCAAAACGACCATAAATTAACATACGTTGTGCGCAAATCCTCTGTGGCTTTCCACGGCCAGAAGAATTTGCAATTAACTGAAAAATACAAATGAATGTGCATTGTCAGTTTAATATACATATACTGATATTTAGCAATCAAAATGTTAAGATTATTTGATTTATTAAAGTTATGAAAGTAAAAACATTTATATTAATATCTGTTCGTTTTGGGTTTCATTTATTTATCAATGCTGATGTGTGGTAGTTTCACGTTTGGTAGATTATTTGATTTTATTTTTGCTCATTTTTTGTTTAATGGAGTTCTTTACTTTTCTTTAAAAAACTTTTTTATGGAAAGTTTTTTACAATCTTTTCGTTTTTTAAGACTTTATAATTTGTCCTGCTATTTGTATGCTGGAGAAAAATTTTCAGCAATTTTTAACAACATATACCCTTTCAAAAATCTGGACAAAAATAGTACTGTTTTATTTAGTTTCATACCTCCTCTAGTTGACCTGAAATGGAAAACTTGATACCATTCGCAAAAAAATCTGTTTACTTTCTTTGATAGCTTGGATAAACTTACGCTATTTAGATTTGGTTAAATTTTAAGAGCAGAAATGGGAGGGTTGGCGTGGGAGGGTGGGAATGGAAGGGGGATTAGTTGCCCTTAAATCACTTTCGACTATTAAAAAGGTCATCAGCCCTTTCTATTTTCAATCGAATGAGCCCTTTTGAAGTTCCCACGACAACTCCTTCGATACGAAGTGCCCTCGTCTAAACAACAACAACAGCAAAAAATAATACATTATACCCACATCGATCTTTACTATAAAAATGTCAAGCCTTCCAATCACTTTCGACTATTAAAAAGGGCACTAGGCCTTTCGATTTCCAATCGAATGAGCACTTTTGGAAACGACAACGCTTTCTAGAAACACCTTACATGCCCCCAGGACATAAATTACAACCCTTACAGACCCTAAGGTCTGTTAGGGTTGTTGTGATCCTCTAAGGCCAAATTTGCAGAACTTTCAACTACGTTAAACAACATGGCTATCTCAAAGTTTTGATTGGATGTGTTTGGGGAAATGGTGGGTGTGAGAGGGGTGTTAGTCTCCTTCCAATCACTTTAGACTATTAAAAACGGCACAAGCCATTCTAATTTCCAATTGAATGAGCGCTTTTCGAAGTTTCTACGACAACTTCTTCGATACGAAGTGCCCTACTCAAAAGGAAAAATTAATAAATAATACATTGTGAAAAAATCGTTCTTATATGCCCCCAGGGCATAACTTAAAACCCCTGCCCTGAGGGTTGTGGAGGAATGTCCTCCTCTTTACTTAGTCCCCGCTTTTTGTCCCGTTCTTTACTTACGCATCGCGATCACGCTACCAATGATATTTACAACAACTTTCTACATAAAACTTATATACCCCCAGGGCATAACTAACAACCCTTGCACTGAGGGCTCTGAAGGGGTTATTATTCTAAAAGACCTAATTTCCAAAACGTTAAACAAAGTTGAACAAAATGGATATCTCAAAATTTTGATTGGATATGTTTTGGAAAAAGGTGGGCGTGAGAGGGGCGTTAGTCACTATCCAATCGCTTTCAACTATTAAAAAAGGCACTAGCCCTTTCAATTTCAAATTAAATGAGCCCTTTTGAAGTTTCTACGACAACGCTTTTAATAAAAACTTTATATGCCCCAGGGCATAACTTACAACCCTTGCCCTGAGGGCTGTGGGGGCAGGGGTTGTCTTTCTTAAAGACCTAATTTTTAAAAACTGCCGGTACTCAAAACAAATTGGCAATCTCACAATTGTTGTTGTATGTGCTTGGGGATAATGTGGGCGTGAGAGGGGGGTTATTTTCCGTTCAATTATTCTCGCCCGTTAAAGGTGGTACTATATCTTCGAATTTCAAATCTAATGGGCACTTTTTCAAGTTTCGAAGAAAAAGATTTCAATAAAAACCTTATATGCTCCCATGGCTTAACTTATAACCCTTGCCCTGAGGGTTGTGGAGGAGTGTCCTCCTCAAAAATATATTTTCTATATGGAAATCAACTACGCTGGACGAAATAGATATCTCAAATTTTTTTTTGGATGTGTTTGGGGGAATGATGGGCGGGGAGGGGGGGGGGCTAGTTGCCCTCCAATCACTTTTGACTATTAAAAAGGGCACTAGCCCTTTGAATTTCAAATCGAATGAGCTTTGAAGTTTATACGACAACGCCTTCTTTAAAAACCTTATATGCCCCAAGGGTATAACTTAAAACCCTTGCCCTGACGGTTGTGGGGGAGTGTCCTCCTGAAAAAAATATTTTCGATCTGGAAATCAACTACGCTGAACAAAATGGCTATCTCAAAATTTTGATTGGATGTGTTTGGGAGGATGATGGGCGTGGGGGAGGGGGGGGGGGCTAGTTGCCCTCCAATCACTTTCAACTATTAAAAACGGTACTAGTCCTTCGAATTTCCAATCGAACTAAAGGAAAAAAATAATAAATAGTGCATTGTGCCAGCATCGTTCTTATATGGCCTCAGGGAATAACTTAAAACCCTTGTCCCGAGGGTTGTGGGGGAGTGTCCTCCTCAAAAACATATTTTTTAACTGGAAATCAAATACGCTGAACAAAATGGCTATCTCAAGATTTTGATTGGATGTGTTTGGGGAAATGATGGGAGGGGGGGGGGGCTAGTTGCCCTCCAATCACTTTCGACTATTAAAAGGGGCACTAGCCCTTTGAATTTCCAATCAAATGAGCCTTTTTTGAAATTTATACGACAACGACTTCTATAAAAACCTTATATGCCCCCAGGGCATAACTTAAAACCCTTGCCCTGAGGGAAGTGGGGGGGTTTCCTTCTCAAAAACACATATTTTATTTGGATATCAACTACGCTGAACAAAATGGCTATCTCAAAATTTTGATTGGATGGTTTTGGGGGAATGATGGGCGTGGGGGGGGGGGCTAGTTGGCCTCCAATCACTTTAAATTATTAAAAAGGGTACTAGCTCTTCGAATTTACAATCAAATGAGCCTTTTTTGAAGTTTCTACGACAACGCCTTCTATAAAAACCTTATATGTCCCCAGGGAATAACTTAAAACCCTTGTCCTGAGGGTTGTGGGGGAGTGTCCTCCTCAAAAATATATTTTCTATCTGGAAAAAAACTACGCTGAACAAAATGGCTATCTCAAAATTTTGATTGGATGTGTTTGGGGGAATGATGATCGTGGGGGAGGGCTAGTTGCCCTCCAATCACTTTCGACTATTAAAAAGGGCCCTAGAACTCTCAATTTCCAATCGAATGAGCCCCTTTTGAAGTTTCTACGACAACCCCTTCCATATGAAGTGCCCTGCTCTAAAGGAAAAAAAATAATATATAGTATATTATGCCAATATCGTTCGTATATGCCCCCAGGGCATAGCTTAAAACCCTTGCACCGAGGTTGGTGGGGGAGTGTTCTCCTCAAAAACATGTTTTCTATCCGGAAAACAACTACGCTGAACAAAATGGCTCTCTTTAAATTTTGATTGGATGTGTTTGGGGAAATGATGGGCGTGAGGGGAGGCTGGTTGCCCTCCATTCAATTTTGACTATTAAAAAGGGCACTAGCCACTCCGAATTTCCAAACGAGTGAGCCTGTTTTGAAGTTTTTACGACGACACCTTCTATAAAAACCTTATATGCCCCCAGGGCATAACTTAAGAGTTACTATTAACTCTATTCAGTGCAGTAGCTGTGAGTTTTACTTCCATGAACATTGCTCCGGTATAGAACGTTCTAAGTGGTCAAAACATTGGCTTTGCCTAGATTGTACTACAAAAGAAGATAGTAATGACAAGGTACCCTTTTATGACTCTTTGCGTTATCCTACCCAAACCCTGTCTACCTTTAAGGCACTCCCACGTCACTCCTTGGGAAATGAACTAGTCAACGTTTCAAAGGAAGTGAGGTAACCATCATTCTCGTCCCTCAAATTGATTTCTTTCCAAACTATTTTCATGCCCCAGGACAGTCCCCCCTCAACCACGTCCGATGTGTCTTGCCAAACCAATTTCGTTTCAAAATCAACTGATTTCAGTTGCCAAACCCCTGACCATGCTACAGTATTCAAGACCTGTGCTTCCTGCCAGTCCAACTTGCACAATGTCCCTACTGCACCTAAAACAAGAAACCTCCTCCCTCCAATGCAGCGGTTATTATCATTGATGAGTGAACTTGAAAATGTTATTATGGAAATGTCTACCCTAACCACTTCAAAAAAGTGTTAGAGTTGGTAACCCCCAGTCTTTTCCAATCCAGGAAAAGGAGAAATCCCCAATTTCTGTTAAAACCAATATTAAAACAAGACTTATTGATACTAATGTCGCTTCTGATAACATCATCAAAAATCAAAATTTAACAGAAGACAAGGTCAACGACAAAATTATAGATACGAATCCAGTGATTTCCGGTTCAACTAAGATAAAAAGACAAGTTTGTGTGTTTAAAGGATTAAACTGTCTTGGTTTTAATCCCCTTTCAGGCACAAGTGTTCAAGGTCAAGTTCCTTCTGAAATTGACCCTAATTATGCATGTAAAACTAGGTGTGAGTTCAATACTAGTGATGAACTATCCAGGAAACAAGTTAATGCTAATAAAGGTATATGCCTGGAGAGGGATTTGCAAGAAGGAAGAGTCGTATAGATACCTTCATTTGTGCAAGAATTATTATTTGAAGAATGAATGTAGTGTCCCTGGGTGCAAACTCTTGCATTCCAGGGTTTGTGACAGTTTGAGAAGTGGGCTTTGCTTCGGTGAATGCAGTCAAATCCACTTGAAATATGGATAAAATATTTTAAAAAGCCCTTAAAAAGTGCGGAAAAAAATTTAAACCCACAGTCAGCACCCCCTCCAGTTCCTTCTCTGATCAGTTTGGACCTGTCAAAAAACGATTTACATCAAACCTTCCCACCATTACATCAAAGGTCAGTGAGATACTACAAGCAGTTCAGCTCAATGAAAACAAATTCTCCCTCCTCCAACAGTGCCAAGAAAACTCTGTCAAAAACCGAGAGTCACCGAGCCTGTCATGTAACACACCAGTGTCCATTGAAGCACCACCACCAGCTTATTCCGGGGAATTTAAGACCCCCACCGTATTCTATCACCACAAAGAAGACCCTACTTCCATCCATTCGGGTTATGGAAGCGTCGAATTACGTGACTCTAGTGTAAACCTGTGTTTTAGTTTTAACTTATGTCCCCCCAAATCCCTACTTAATAATATCCCCATAATTTGTCCGCTGTCCTCCTTTTCTCTCAAGCCGGGTCCAGCCCTGCCTTTTAATCCTGGTTCTCAAACGAATCCCAGCCTTCATCCCGAAAAAGATGCCTCTCCTCTCCCAGATCCACGGTCCTCCCACTGCCTCCTACAATTAACAAACAAAAAATTACCCTCTTTAGTAATCGTTTTACTTTCCCAAAGTTGCTTGTTACGAACGCCGAAAGCCTGAATTTCGACAAATTGAACCGAGCTAGAGGCCCTCTGTCAAGTACACAAAACTGACGTAATTGCCGTAACTGAGGTCCAAGTACAGAACCCTGATTTATTGAAAATTAATAACTAATCCCAATTCATATAACTTCGTCCTCATGATCAACCTCTAGGTAAAAAGGGAGGTGGAATACTATTATTCGTAAATAATTATCTCTTTCCTAAATTGATTCATACTCCCAACCTTTCAGTTTACGATGAACTCATTTGGGTAAGTGTAAGACCCAAAATTTTACCCCGCCCCTTTAATTTGATTGTGTTTTGCTGCTTCTATTATTCCCCAAATCAAAACGCTGCACAAAGACAGCGATTCTACCAACAACTGCATAGTAGTGCGGACTTTGTCCTATGCAAATTCCCGAACGCCGGTATTTTCTTAGTAGGTGATGCTAATGATCTAAGGTTCAATCCCCTTTGTAGTTCCCTAAACTTAAAAACAAATAGTAAAAATACCAACAACCAAAGGAAATTCAACCCTTGATTTGATTTGCACCAATATGCACGCTTTCTATGCCCCTCTTGTCCCCTTGCTCCCGTTAGGAGGAAGTTACCATTTTGTTTATTAACGAAGCCTCTCAATAGCTTTAGTCATACTTTTTCTGTTACTGAGTTCTCTTATCGCCCAATTTCCAATGATGGCCTTTACACATTTGGATCTTGGATTACCAATGAAAACTGGCTGGCCCTCAAAGGAAAAAATGACATTAATTTTAAAGTCTCTGAATTCCAAAATCCCTTTAAAATGAAACACATTAAGTTTTTCCCAGTGAAAAAAGTAAAAACATGTTATAATGACAAATCCTACATTACTACCAAATTGAAAAAACTCGTTGGAATCAAACTGAATCTGCTAAAGAGTGGTGAAACATCTAAAGCAAACTCACTACGTAAACATATAAAAAAAGAAATACGTACATCTGCTTCTTCATATTACAAATGCAAAGTCCAGGATTTATTTTCCACGAAGCCAAAACACCGGTATAATATAATAAAGAAAATGTGTGGAAAAACACATAATAATATAGATTTCCATTTCCAAGAAGACTCTTCAGTCACAGCCAATGATTTGAACAGGATTCTTTCTTCCATAGTTCAGAACCTTCCTTCCCTTTCTTTTGACACTCCTTATGATTTGTGCTCTCTCAATTTTCCCGTTATCTCGCCCTCGGATGTGGAGGCAAAAATTAAGAACATTAAAAAGTGTAGTACATGTCCATTAGACATCCCGATTGTACTAATTAAAGCCTTTGCCGACAATCTCTCAGAGCCTTTGTCCTTACTTTTTAATGAAATTACCTTTACTGCTAAATTTCCAAATTGTTGGAAATTAGGTTTTATTACTCCCGTAAAAAAGAAAGGTAACAATCAAGATTTTAATGGTGTCCGTCCCATTGCTCTTACTCCAGTTTTTTCTAAGTTATATGAAAGCTTTTTAGCTGTGTGGTTGAAAGTAAAAATAATCCCAAATGTTGACCAAAGACAATTCGGAAACCTACGCTCTACATCTACTACCCACTATCTTGTTCACCTTATGGACACAATATGCAACACACTCGAAAAACCCAATACCTGGCTCAATGTTATCGCTGTTGACTTACAAAAAGCTTTTGATTTAATCAACCACAATATACTATTAGAAAAGCTATCTAATGACTTTAAAGTTGACCTTTATTTAATTAGAGTAATTGCGTCTTTCCTCTCTAACAGAACGCAAGTCTTGAAATACCTGAATGTATATTTTAATCCCCTCCCAATTTATAATGGTGTGCCCCAAGGAACCCTCTTAGGTCCATTTTTATTTCTTACAGTGATAAACAACCTTGGTGTTTATTTTCTGGATAGATGGAAATTCGTTGGTGATCTAACTGTCTTAGAGACATGTTCCACAAATTCCAAAAGCAACCCAATGTACATATTGGAATCGATATCAGCCGAAGCTCTTACTGATGATATGAAAGTCAACCCTTTCAAGCTAACTGTTCTTACTAATAATGTTCCTAAGACTCCTCCTTCTTTCTCCTGTCCAATCCCCCCTGAAAAGTCCGTTACAACTATGAAATTACTGGGCGTTACCATCTCTAGCGACTTAAAATGGGATTGTCATATTAATGACATCTTAAAACGTGCAAATGCCGCATTTTCCCTCCTAAATGGGTATTCTGATTTTTATTTGTGAATACTCCCACTTTAACTGTTATTTTCAATGGAGTAAAAACTCCTTAAAAAATTTAAATGCCCTAAATCGCACTGTTTAAGGATTTTCCTGTCATTTGTACGCCCAACCCTTGAGTACGCCTGTCCTGTTTGGCATCCTGGCATTTCCATTGAATTGTCGCACAGAATAGAAGCAGTACAAAAAAGGTGCCTAAGAATTATCTTCAATGAGGGTAAAGTACGTTATATTTCCCTTCTTAGGAGAGCTAACCTTGTCTCCCTTAAGGAAAGGAGAGCAAAAATTACCTTGCGTTTTGCTAACAATGCCCTTCATAACCTTCGAACCACTCCCCTTTTCCCCGGTCAATATTCACCCCTTCGACCCCGTCTCCCGCGGTCAGTGTCAACAAAAACTCCTCTTCTCACCCCAATAAGAGTTTGCACTGAAAATAGAAGAACTTTTATCCCTTACATAGTTGACATTTTCAACCACTGAATCTCCACTGCCTCCCCCCCCCCCCTCACTCACTCTTTACCTCATAGTTATTAATTTTAATGCCCATTTTTCAAATTTGGAGGTTTTATATTTATGTTTGTTAGTCACCAAATAACTTATGTTTTTGTTTTAATTCTACTTTATCCCCTTATTAATTTTACGAGTTTTTTTTGGGGGGAATTTTTGCTGACTTGACATTGTCCTTCTAATTTTATGAGTTTACTTTGTTTTTGTTTTTAACGTTTTTACGTATTTGACATTGACCCTTTTATAATTTTCTGTTGTTGTTTGATTGTTTGTTTTTGTTGTTCTTTCTTCGCTGTATTTGACGCTAAAGTGCGAATTCGGCCCTTTTGGGCTTGTGATAGCCATTTTTCAGCAATAAATCTTATCTTATCATGCATGGAAAGCATTCTTGAGTGGCCATCCTTTTCATTCTCTTATTTTCTAGGTGATAATCCATGCACACAAGACAATGGAGGTTGTGGCTCTAATAAGTTGTGCACAACAAGCATTCAGTTTGCACGTGTCTGCCTATAATTACTGCTTAGAAATTTAAGCTTCTGTGAGAAAGAAAGGAAAAACTATTTGTTAAATTTAGATATTTTCATAGGTGTCAATAAATCAAAGATAAACTAAATGGGTATTCTGATTTTTATTTGTGAACACTCCCACTTTAACTGTTATTTTCAATGGAGCAAAAACTGCATTTGAAAATTAATCAATCGATAAGTTAAACTAGTATATTTTTTTTTTTTTTTTTGAAACAATTTTCAAATAAACTTCGAAGAGAATGGTGGCCGTTTTCATCCCAACCACTTCCATTGGCAGCTTCCCATACCTAAGGTATGCTACATCCTGGATTAGAAACCATAATAATAAATGCGTCTGATTGCAACAGAGGGTTGAGGCTGCATAGACCTATGACCAAAATTACTTCATTCTCCAATCAGAATCAACTTTCTTCCTCTAACATTATTAAAAATCCCCATTTCACAAACATAAGAAAATTAATAAAAATTTACTTGTCGTACATTAACATTAATTCGATGGTTATTCAAATAGGATAGAGTTCTACCATGGGAATCGCAGGATAGCCAAGTTTGTTTTTCACACTTTAAGATCCTAGGCACACCGTGGTAACACAGTCTGCTTTCTCCACTCATAATTAAAACATCCCCACTTTCTAATTTGATAATAGAGGGCTCCTCGTCTTTTGTCAATCCTCCAAGGAGAAATAGCGCAGACTGACCGAAACTGCAAAATAAGAAAAAGAAAAAAAGATTGTAAGAAAACTTACATATACATTTTTTTTTTCTCGTTGTTGAAATTAGGTTTCTTTGAGTAATTAATTAAAAAAAAAATTTTCCACAAAATAAACTTTTCAAAAAAAAACCTTTCAAAACTTTTCAAAAACTCCATTAAACCAAAAATGAACAAAAAATAGACTAAAATAATCTACCAAGCACACAACTACCACAAATCAGAATCAATAAATAGATGAAACCCAAACCAAACAGAAATTAAAATAAATAACAGAGTCAAATTCAAAACGAGCAGAAATTAATATGAGTAGGCTTCTAAACCCCTATGCTTTCTAAAAGCCTGAATATAATTTATACTTGACTAAAAAAAATCCAAATGAATTTACTGAAAAGAATGTGCATTCCTTAAGATTTTAATTAATTTTTGATTTCTTAAAGTTACAAAAATGAAAACATCCCAACAAAATAAACAAATAAGTTCCCAACAAAATAAAACCTATAGTAGAATGATTAAATGGGTGCAATCGTTGGCTTCATTAAATGAATATTAGCGAAAGTAGGGATTCTTTAAGGCACACCTTTTGCACTCAAGAAGGCAGTGCGCTTAGGAGGGCATTATGTCTGGAAATAAATTTCGAAGAAAAATTATCGAAAGCCAATTTCGCCAATTTTAATATAACAACAACTCTAGCCCGTGCAATGCTAATACTACATAGTAAAGGGAGATTTATAGTTATCTCTCTTATAGGAGATTATAGTAATAGGAGATTATAGCATAGGAAATTTATAGTAAGATTCATAGTAAAGGGAGATAGCAAAGTCAACTTTAATGTAACAACAACTCTAGCCCCTGCATGCTTATACTACATAGTAAAGGGAGATTTATAGTAATCTCTCTTATAGGAGATTATAGTAATAGGAGATTATAGAATAAGAGATTTATAGTAAGATTCATATTAAAGGGAGATAGCAAAGCCAATTTTAATATAATAACATCTCTAGCCCATGCAATGCTTATACTACATAGTAAAGGGAGATTTATAGTAATCTCCCTTATAGGAGATTATAGTAATAGGAGATTATAGTATAGGAAATTTATAGTAAGATTCATAGTAAAGGGAGATAGCAAAGTAAATTTTAATGTAACAACAACTCTAGCCCCTGCAATGCTTATACTACATAGTAAAGGGAGATTTATAGTAACCTCTCTTATAGGAGATTATAGAACAGGAGATTTATAGTAAAATTCATATTAAAGGGAGATAGCAAAGCCAATTTTAAAATAATAAGAACTCTAGCCCCTGCAATGCTTATACTACATAGTAAAGGGAGATTTATAGTAATCTCTCTTATAGGAGATTATAGAATAGGAGATTTATAGTAAAATTCATATAAAAGGGAGATAGCAAAGCCAATTTTAATATAATAAGAACTCTAGCCCCTGCAATGCTTATACTACATAGTAAAGGGAGATTTTACTCTAATAGTAGCAAACATTGCTTATAATTTTATTTTATCTATTGTCTTGAACAAAAATAATAACAAATAATTAATTTCCGTTAATTATAATTAGTTCTTGAACACACCTATGTTAGTGGCCTTAAATGTTAATAATTTTCAATACTGAAGCAGATGGTTTATTTAAAAACAACTTTTCAGAAGCTCTAATGACCAATTTGAGTTGTCATCAAATAAATATAAAGATTATAAATACAAAGGCAAAAAATGGTGAATTAGACGTCATGTTAATTAGATGCGTTCTTTTAGATATCATGAACCTACATCTCTGCATATTGGGTCTTGGGGATTGGTCCAATCTTTTTTTTTTTTTTTCATAAGGTTTTAAAAATTCGCCAATCAAGAGAATCATGGTGTCAATCAGGGTGCCTCCCAAGGCCCTTGTATATTTTTTGTACTTTCCTTGACGTTCCTCTAATGTTTAGCACGGTCAATAGCGACGTAAATTAACGTCAAACTATAAACTTGTGAGTCTTGTATTCAGGCAAACTAGTTTAACGGCAAAAGTTTACTGCTTATAACAATAAGAAGAATGAGAAAAAAAAACTAAGAGAGGACACTAAGACTAAGAGAGAAAAAACATGAACTGAAAACAGCATTTACTCACCAGAAAGCGCAAAAGTCAAGACGGGCAAAATTTGGAAGAAAAGGGTTAATATTTTAGCCGACACAACAACAACGCCATCTCGGAATATTAGAGAATGTCCCGATTTTGGACACATTAGCAAGTGAAATTACAACAACTAATTATAAATCTTGTAAATCTCGATTGTAAACTTTAAAAGCATATACTTAATTTCGCGATGTCTATTTTGCCAATAAAAATATATATGCAGTTGCTAATACTAGCCGAGGAGAATTATATTTTAATGGACATCCATTAAAAGTAATAAATATGTCCTAAATGATCCTAATACCTATTACCTAATAGGTATTAGGTATCTATTAGGTATCTATATATCTATATATTAGGTATCTAGGTAGATCTATTTACCTAATAGAGAAAAGAGGAGCTTCTTTGTTTAATTCCGAATGATCTGTATGCCCACTTAAAGTTGAATTCATATGATAGTAATTTATAATCCCTGCTTCAGCTACAAAGTTGCAGAATCCTAGTATTTCAGCAAGTTTATCAACGAGACGCTTCAAATCTGGAGGAAAATTGGAACGATTATCTTCTCGGTACACCTAAAGGAAAGCATAAATTGGAAAAAGAGCGACTTGCTAAAGATAAACAGTGAAATGGAATATATCCCGATTGTATTTTAAGAAGTCGAAGAAAGGAAATAAAAATTAACAGAAACAGTGAATGTACTCCGATACGGTCATTTTTTTTTTTCTTTTCTTAGATCGCACTTATCAAACTTCTTTTGTTTCAGAGGAATTTTAGAGTAGCAACACTTGTTCCGTCTTTATTTATTGTAATTACAATAATGGCGGTAGAACAATTAATTGAAATCATGAGTATCAGGAATATTCTTAGAACCAGCATCAGCATCGGAACCAAAAAGTCTTCCCGACTCCTAAAATAATTCCATTGTCGTTTCACTTATGTAATTCACCAGAATTAAATCTTAGGTTGCCATGTATTACCCGAATACCCATTACTTGGATTTTGGTAAGCCTCAGATTCAAGACAAGCAAAACCTAGATGATGTTACTAGTCAACATCATCTTCTTGGTGTATAGGTTAACCATGCCTAGATTATCATAATTTTATGTCTTTACAGGCTCGTTTAACAACAAACAATAAATGTTGTTGATGACGTTCAAAGAGTGATGACTAATGTTTTAGTTCTGTTAATATTTAAGACAAAATCATCAGTTAAACATGGGCACCTGTGCGGGGACAATCCCCCCCCCCCCCCACCTCCGAAACCAGAATGCATTAAAAAATGTATAAAAATTGAAAAACTCATATTTAAACCTTGGTAAAAACCAAGCCCTTGGTATAAACCCCCCCCCCCGGGAGATTTTATGACGGTGGCTATGATTTAAACCTACAAACGTTTTTAACACTTATTTCAAATTTTCGGATGTTCAGCTTTAGAACTACAGTAGATAGTAGAACAATAATTGGCTATATCTACTTGAACCCTTTCTCTTGAACTTTGTTAAAATAGACGCAGGAAGGTATTTTTCATATAAACAAGAATGTAAAATCAGGTATATAAGAGGAAACTTATATCAGTAGGGATGGGATTGGGGAAAGTTCGTCAAAATCCCAGAAAATAGGTGAATAAAACTCAAAATACGTGGAGAAATTTAAGCAGCTAGAGATTTAAAAAAAAGTACTGTTTCGAAAAAGCCGTCTGCATACATTCCTGTATGCCATCATATGAAAGAGGCTTAAATAAGAAATACGTATACTCGCTTAAAACCTTGATTTTAAGAGAATTATCTGCTAGAATATCCTAAGAAGAGCTTCCCGTCTCACTACAAACAGTACTTTTTAGAAGGACTTGAACCGTCTTTAAACTACTGACAACGCTGGTCTGCATTTTAAACTTTCACGGAGATAAACTTTTGATATTCACTGGAAAACATTATCCCTCAATTGAAGCTAAACAAAAAGAAACAAAATTTTGTTTCCTTGACCAGGGGACTTAGTCAAGTGGTTGGTACGCTCGACTTGCAATTAAATATCTTTTGAGACAATGTTTTGAGTCATGTCTTCAATCATTTTGCTTGAGGCGGGGTCCAGTCGCGTAACTCTGCAAGCTCAGCCACCGTGAGCCGTGGAGCTTACGGTCAAACAAATTCCCACGTAATATCTGAATTTCATATGCCAGATGTGGAAAAAAAACACCTGGTCCTGCTGCAACTACAAGTAAGTACAAGGGCTGTCATACCTGATTGTATGCCAGGCCACGTAAACTGTTTATAATTGAGGTTTGAGCGGTTTATATATGCTTAACCCGTTAAGTAAAATATAATTTATGCGTTTGAAAATGCCAATAAAACTACAGTAATGCTCAAAACAATTTTGTTCTGATTGGATGAATATGTGCTTATGCATTTGAAAAAAATTGGACTACCAGTCCTCATCTCAAAAAAGAAGAGAAAGAAAGTGATGCATGTGTTGACGTTTCTGGGTTTTAACAACCACCTCCTTCACACATCTAACGAAGCGTCGATGGTGCTTGAAACTAACTGGAAAGATACAATTTTATCTAGAAAGCCACCTCGTTTGTAGGTGTTGATCTCACTAAGGCTCGTTAAGAGATCGCCAATTATGTCTTTAGGTTACAACAACACATTAAGGAAATGCACAGAAATTAGTGAATTGCAAACATTTTGAAAGTATAACCTTTGTATCCCAATCATGATGATAGCCGATTGTCGCCCAGCGTAGTCCCTGATAATCAATCCTGAAAAACAAATCACAAAATAAATAAATAAAGCTTGTCTTCAACTTTTTCACCGAGATCACGGGGTTTAAGCACTTGGTGCATCGTACTTAATGATGTAAAGAACAAATTGAACATTTTTCCAGAAAAATACTATAGATATTATAACATTATTTCCGCGTGTTTCCTAAATTACGTGCATTTGCTACTTGGTCGTAAATAAAGTTTTTATTTTTTGCTTGTGCAATGAAAAATTCATTTTAAAGCATCTCTTGTTTAACCTCTTTGGTTTCTTGCGTTTTGTATTCCCAATTTGGCAATCGGAATTACCAATTAGTAAGAGCTGCACAAATCAGAGCGGATATATTTTCCCTTGGAGCAAAGTAATCTGAAAAAGAGGTAAAGAGAACAGTGGTACCAACGAAAAGCACCCCATTTCAGTCTTTGTTCTGAAATGTTAATAATTTTGGGATACTAAGTAAAACATAGAGAAAACTTCTAAATTTACTCGTACATTCAGGACGATCATATTAGTTTTCGAGCCCAAAAGGTAACTTTAGCCCACAAAGTAAAACCTTGAGAAAATTTTCAAACTCATCTGTATATTCAAGTTCAACACATCAGTTTCAAGCTACAAATTTAGTTTTTGGTGTACCAGGTACCTTGAGAAAATTCAAACTTACACGTAATTCCAAGGCCATTTCCTTTTAACAAGGACGAGACACAAATTCTTTTACTATACATGATCAACAATCAATAACCCTGTAGACAAAACTAGTCTTTCCAGCAATTATCTGGCGTTACCGCTTTGATACGTGGTACTACAGGACTCCGAGTGAGAAAAAGCCAAAGATGATCATTCGTGTCACTTTCAAACTCTGCGGGTCGGTTAATATGACCAAAATGATTTCAAGATGATCTAAAGTTTAGAGGAAAGAGTTAAAAAGAGAATGAGGTTCTAGTCAAAAGTGAAATAGTGGTTCTTTCTTCAGGAATAAACCCATCAAAATAACTGAAGTTTTGATAAGATTACAACAAATTCAATACCTCCTTTCATGGTTGGCCACTTCAATGTGGTTACAAGCTTTTTTGTTCCCGGCCTTCCACCTGTAAACAACCATAGTATAGCTAAGTCAATAGCATTTCCTCCCAACATTTTCATTGAATTTAGGAATGTGTTACATTTTATTCATCAATGCAAGAGTAATTATTTCTGCAGGTACCTTAGCGCCACCAGCGCCAGCCCTGAAGTCACTAGTGTAGGTCTCGCTGCTTACGGTCTCTCGCGGAATATCTGTGACGGACCACAGTCTTCTAAAAGTTCTGCCCTCACCGGTATTTGTATTGTAGGGTGACCAAGACCATAACCGGTACGTCTACAACAAGTGTAATATCACAGCGGAGTCAGTTTCACAGTATTTGGCCCACGATGTCAAAAGCTCGTAATCCACCGTCCTAAAGCCGTATATTCCCTTAGGGACGACATCTCAAAATAGTATACGACCTCTTTCATATACCCTGAAAATTCTTTTCTCGCTCAAGGGAACTCTTTTATCTAGTCAAATAAATGATAAAGGAAGCCTATGTAGAAAAGTGGAAAAAAATCCTGCTATTTATAGGTAAGCTCACAAAAACGTACTAAACTAAAAATACTCAGACTCCTGATTGGTGCACGAAGGGCGCAAGAGTATGGCTGATGAGACTCCTGCCAATCATAGCCATCATGGGGTAAAGCACACACGCGCCTTCTACTCCCAATCAATAACTTACTCTCTTTTACTATTCTACCATCATTAATTGCGAGAATTTACAAAGGAAAAGCCAAAAGAAAGCATAAACTGTATTTAAGAATAAGCGGGGAAGGGCTAAATAGAGAGTCCCAAAGTGCGAATGAATTTAGCTTACAAAAAGACATTTATCTGATAATCAGGGCGAAGGGCCCCAATAGCCAGCAAACATCATTAATGGCCTATGTTTGGAAATAATTTTATTACTATTTTTGTAAAGATTGTTTCCTTTAAATCTTTTCTTACGATCTGATCCCTCTCCATTCGGGAACAGCCTGTCTTTCGTTTGTGTCCAGATAGATGGCCGAAAAGAACAATCCTTGGCAATCTGTTATTCTTTGTCCACAAGCCTTGTCCTCTTCGTTACAACGTTTCTGTATTGCAAACAATTCTTTTGGGAAACGATTAAAAAAAACTTGGTATATCTTCCAAAGGCCCCACGTTTCAGAACCATACTTAACCATTGTCATTACCGTAGCAACCAATATTCTAGTCTCGCTTCGCAGAATTACTTTCCTACTTTTCAAATTTTTTTTCAACTTTAAAGACTGTTATTCTACTTTTTACATCGTTTATGCCTCAAGTATCAGAAGCCCTTGGTACTGTTAAAGATGAGCAGTGACCACGATGCTTCTTGTCTCAATACTTTCTAGTTCTTACTACCCTGCATTTTATGCAGATTTCTGGATTTTACAGCGTTTTTTACTTCTTTTTTTAAACAAAAAGAACCGATAGACGTTTGTACAATTTTCAATCTTCAGCCTAGAGTTTTTTTGTCAACCTTACAGAAATATATAGATAACAATGGTGTCAATGTATACATTAATAAATAATACAGGACAAAAAATTATTTTTGATCAGCTACTTAAATGCTATTATACAATCAAAAACAAATTTTGAATTCCGAAACTGAAAAAAAAAACAAAAACAGGGAAATTTGAAAAAAAAGACTTACATGTTTAAAGTGCCAATGTTTGTTTTACTTGGGGATAAAGGATATGAGTAAAGACATTGAGAAGCCCAATACGTCTCACCATCTGCAGTAAAGCAGCCTTTAACTAAGAGTAGACCTGAAACAAACACAATCGCAGGATTACACTACAGTTTTGGTAAAAAAAAGGTTCAATTTTGAAACGCAATAATTCCTCACCATGTAGTCTATACGATCAAAAGCCATCAGACTGACAGCTGCCGCAAAATGATTAATGGTTTGTGATTTCCCTTTAGCCAGATTTTCTCCCGCCATTTTTCATTTGGTTGACAAATGTCATTTTTTTAAAATTTTGATTCTTTTAAAGCTTCCTTCCTTCTTTCGTCAATCATTGCCCAATTTCCTTCTCGTCTATTTTCCACTTCTCTGCATTGCTCAAATTCAATAATCCTGGCAAGTCCCCACCTAAGTTATCATTTTGATGAGTGGTTGGATTAAAACCACACATTTCTTAATATTACACAGCCCTGTAAATAAATTTAAGACATCCTCTCCATGTGAACGACTGAAAAACTAAATATATTTAAAGAAGAGTAACTGCTGCAAACACTTATGAAAGTAATATACATTGTCATTTTTTTTTTTTTTTTTTTTTTTTTTTTTTTTTTTGCCTACCTCAAATTTGGAATTTTCCGATAAATCTCTCAGTGGACTTTATAAAGCTTTGCCGAAGACTGGTTATTTTACCCTAGTTTAGGCGTTTCAAAGAACTAAAATATTCCACTTATGAAGATAATAAGTGGAATAATTGCCATACAATTGCTTTTTTTTAAATTGCTTTTTTTTTTAAAGGAATACGACCTACAAGACTGAATTACTTTGAAAAAAAGGTCAATGAATAAAATTTTGAGCTCTGAAATCTTTTTTTAGAAACAAAAAAGAATCACGTCTTAGGAATTAATAAGAAGCATATCTGATGAGACCGAATTTTCAATTTTTGTAGTTATTTTCAAGCCATTTTTTTAAAGCTGTTTTTTATGCAATTGTAGGAACATTCATTTTTAGAGTCTATAAAGTAATAAGGACAGTGGAAATAACATCTGATTATTTTAACAGTTAAAGTGGAACTATACATCTTAAAAATTAGGAAAAACCTTGAAATTCAATTTTTGACGAGGATGACTTTTGGTACTTACAAGTTTTGTGGTTTTTATGGCACTGGCAGGCGCCAAATCGAACAGTTCGTGACAATGATCTGAAAGTAAGGAGCGACTTAGGGTAATAATAACCAAAATTCTGAACAGTTACCCCCAGTAAGAACTAATTAATCAAAATAATTGGCTTTTTATGCTGATTAAAAATACACAAATTCATTAAATTTTAAGTTTCCTATGAGAATATGCGAGCCTGACAAAATTTTCAAAATGGAAGAAAAACCCAAATGATCTTGATAAGTGCAAGTGCTACCAGGGGCTTTGTTTTCAGCGATTTTAGATGTTAATCTTTCTTATCTCCTGTTTACATACAATGTTCAATGCCATTTTATTCCTGGGGGCATTGCCCCCCTATTGGCATCCATAGAGAACAACTCTATAGAACAGGTTTTTTACGAAGAATTCGTCTTTAAAACCTTGGAAATGACACCCTATAAATTATGTCTGATGTTTCAAACCACCTTCCTAATAAATATTCAAGGGGCGCATTTATTTAGGGTTAAATATCATTTTCGAAGCATTGTTTTACGATTATTAAACTTAAATGTAAAAAAGAATATAAGATGCTTACCTTTATGATAACGAGAGGTATATGCTTTCCATAAACTTGGCTTTTTCAGTCCCAGTTCATTTGCTGTTGTTTCTTCTGTAAGACTCTAAAAGAATAAATAGTAATTTTTGTATCTATTTATCTCTAAATCACAACTCTTTTCTAAAGAAAACGCATCTAAAAACCACTGACCATTTTTTTTTTACTGAAAGCTTTTGTCTACTATGAACAGATTCCCCGTAATACTGAGACAAACCTGGTATTGTTTGGATTATTCCACAGTATTTTCTTTTTTTGTGATGAATGATTATGTTAACAAACAACTGTGATAGAACAAGCAAAAAACTACAAAAAGTGATGCTCATAGCACAAACAAAATAATTTTACAGCTTGTGCAATATTAGGACCACCTTTGTCAAAATTCTAAAACCCATGATAAAATTCTCAGTTTCCTGACAATGCACTAACCTTAATCAGTGACAGAAGTTAAGAAAACTCTACTAAAGTTTACGGACAAAACGGTTAAAGTAGCTGCAACTACAGGAGGGTAAAACACATGAAAGTGAGTCTAGTTCAATTTCACTTGAGAAAAGTCGAAGACACGAACATGCTAGAGTATATAACGAAAATTCATATGGTCCATTAGTTTAAGAGTATATCAAGCATATACACACACACAAATATATAATATATGTATACACACAAAGATATATGCATGCATATATATATATATATATATATATATATATATATATATATATATATATATATATATATATATATATATATATATATATATATATATATATATATATATATATATATATATATATATATATATATATATATATATATATATATATATATATATATATATCATATATATATATATATATATATATATATATATATATATATATATGTATATATATATATATATATATATATATATATATATATATATATATATATATATATATATATATATATATATATATATATATATATATATATATATATATATATATATATATATATATATATATATATATATATATATATATATATATATATATATATTTATATATGTATATATATATATATTTATATATGTATATATATATATATTTATATATGTATATATATATATATATTTATTTATATATGTATATATATATATATTTATGTATTTAAAAAATATATATTATCATATTAAATTACATTAAATATATATTATGTATATATATTTATATATAGATATGTATTTATAGTGGTAAAAATCCGACTAAGTCATTATCAATGGCAGAAGCAATAAAAAACATAATTGACTCCGTATGTGGTGCAACTCAGTATAAGAATACGATCGAGGTCAGACGAAATAGATCTTTATTTTAAGGGACTCGTAAACAACAAGCCCTGTGCTCTTTCATTCATAAGTGTAGCAAGGCAGAAAAATGTGGCGACTCACAGACTCAAGACTTTCAAGGTATTCTTCCGTGATCAAGCGGACTTGAATTATGCCATCGCAAACCCATCAAAAATATGAAACGAAGTGCACATAATTGAGCCTTTTCTGTTTCTTCCGAGCAGATGTTACAGGTTTCACAAAACCGATAGCCACCTGGCCAAAGACTGTAAGAACGTAATGATTTGTTCTCACTGTGCTCAGCACGATTCTCCGTGCAAAAGCGACCTTAGCTGTGTCTCTTGTAAATCAAATGACATAACTGCTATTCACTTTACTGCCCTGAAAATAAGAAATTGTTGTCTGAGAAAAACCCATAACAGTTTAGCTGGCTCTGCAAGAAATAGACAGTAATGGGAGTATTTCAATTGTATCCTGGAACATAAACGGCGGGATTTGTGAGAAACTTCATCTTCTAGAGTCGCTGGTAGAGCAATTCGGTATCGTATACCTTCTAGAATATTTTTTTTCCCGTGGCTGGTTGCCCCTTATAGACCTACCTAACGCTCGTGTCACAGTGCGTTCAGCAGCGTTTCACTAGAAGAACCGAGGTCGGCCCAGTGGAAGACTCACAGTACTAAGCAAGTATCAACTCCAAACCCTAGAAGTTAGTGAACGCTTTGTCGCTGTTCCTTTTATCGATCTTGCTGTCATAATAGTCTACTTACCTACTAACTATGGTGACCAAGCCTCCGAGGTCGGTTGTGCCTCCGCTTGTCACAGGCTTGCTTGCTAAGAAAACCCTTCATTCTTTTCATATATATATATATATATATATATATATATATATATATATATATATATATATATATATATATATATATATATATATATATATATATATATATATATATATATATATATATATAGACGTCTCTTTACTTACGTATGCTTATGATATCCTAAATCTGAGTTGCAGTTTCTGTGGTTGTGTGAGCACTTTCTCGAAGTTAAAACTACAATATCAGCAGATTGGTTTAAGTTTTAATGTGGATAAAACTGTAGCTGTCAGATTAAACCTCAAAGGATACTTTGATAAATCCCTCCAACTTACTGAAACTTGTATCGCCCTCTCGAAAAGCCTTTTTTACCTGAGAATACCCATTGGAAATTCAATTAAGGAAACTATTGAGCTTGCCATCCAAAATCTTGAAAAAAAAGACAAGGATAGCTTATGCGTCACTTGTCTCTAACGTTACACACCTTAGTCGTTTCTATCTTTCTAAAATTTACAATAGTCTAACTGTAACGCATCTTCTTGCTCTATCTCCTATTTGGCAACTTTTTCCTGCTTAAAAAAAACTTGTTTACCGAATTTATTTTAAATTTGCTAAATTCCTTTTACATATGCCCCCTTAGACTAGTAAATCTTTTTTGTCCCAAAAATTTAAGCTCATTTTTCCTTCGACAATTATTGATAAAAGAGTGTAAGATTTTAAATCTTCCGCCAGTAAAAAAAATCATGACTGGTCCTCTTTATTTTTAAGATTGGCTTTGATTTTTTTTTATGTCTTTTGCTTTATGTCTTGATTATCTTATGATTCCGTGAGGGGTTTCGCAATTTGGGCGTAATTGCGCACGAATTCTCTAAAGTAGCAAGTAAGACCTAAAATTCCTCTTAATTCTTTCATAGTTCTTGGGGGTTTGAGGTTTTCAACACATTTTTTTGTCAGTGTCTGGAGATATATCACCTTGTGTTACTACTACTCCTAAACATTCAATTCTAGGTTGAAATAAATTCGCTTTTTCTGACAGGCAGTATGAGTTGCCTATTCTGATCTTCTCGAATACATTAGCTAGTACTGCTAAGTTTAGTTCAGTATTTTATCCCACGCATATGACATCATCAACAAAATGAATGATATTTTTAATCCTCTTAACAAGTGTAATAGGGGTCTACATAGCGCGCTTGAACTTGTCTTAAGTCTAAAAGGTACTCTTAAGTATTCATATGAACCACATTCAGCCGTAGAAAACCCAGTTTTATAGAAAGATTTTTCGGCTATTTTCACTTGGTGGTAGCCTTGGGTAAGATCCAAAGAAGTAAAGATTTTGTTTTTGCTTGAAATAAAGTCAAGAATTTCAAATATGCTTGGTAAAGGAAATTTATCACTAACTACTTGTTTGTTAAGGGCTCTATAATCTACTACAAGTCTAAGATCACCATCTTTTTCGGTACCAAGACCACTGGTGCAGAATACGGACTTATACTGGGGCGTATAATTTCATTTTTTTCTAATTCATGAATTTTATTTTTTAACCATTCTTGAATGCGCCAAAGGGAAGATTGCGCCAATCAGTACCTTACAACGCGTACCAACCAAATTTGTACAATCCTCCCCCCAATAGTCAAATTAATTACCGATTTGAAAACCCAAATACTCGCCAAAGCCGCTATAATGCGAGAATGGTATATAGAAATCCCGAAAATTGCCGACGGCAAATAGTTAATTGGCCGACGGGAAATAAAAATTTTTCAAGCCGACGGAATTGGCAGTCAGCGCCAGCCGGCACTGACGCAAGAAATCCAAATTACTGTAATAATACATGGCGAAGGCAGGCAAATGTAAATCAATTAGATATGCCTACGGAATCTCACATGTCTGAATCCCTGTTGCAGACACCAACGTACGAAATAAATCCACGGGGAAACGTGTCTGGCCCCTCAGAAGACTGCTTTAGAAAATTCGTGCGCAATTACGCCCAAATTGCGAAACCCCTCACGTAATCACAAGATAATCAAGGCATAAAGCAAAAGACATAAAAAAAAATCAAAGCCAATCTTAAAAATAAAGAGGACCAGTCATGATTTTTTTACTGGCGCAAGATTTAAAATCTTACACTCTTTTATCAATAATTGTCGAAGGAAAAATGAGCTTAAATTTTTGGGACAAAAAAGATTTACTAGTCTAAGGGGGCATATGTAAAAGGAATTTAGCAAATTTAAAATAAATTCGACAAACAAGTTTTTTTTAAGCAGGAAAAAGTTGCCAAATAGGAGACAGAGCAAGAAGATGCGTTACAGTTAGACTATTATAAAGTATAGAAAGATGGAAATGACTAATGTCTGAAACGTTAGAGACAAGTGACGCATAAGCTATCCTTGTCTTTTTTTCAAGATTTTGGATGGCAAGCTTAATAGTTTCCTTAATTGAATTTTCAATGGGCATTCTCAGGTAAATAAGGCTTTTAGAGAGGGGGATACAAGTTTCAGTAAGTTGGAGGGATTTATCAGAGTATCCTTTGAGGTTAAAACCGAAAGCTACAGTTTTATCCACATTAAAACTTAAACCAATCTGCTGATATTGTAGTTTTAACTTCGAGAAAGTGTGTACCGTGAGTAAAATGTGATATATTTAAAATACAAAGAAATAAAATGTTTTTCTTTCTAAAGATAATTCCGATTTCCACTAATTAAGTTTAAATCTAATTTCAAAAAAGAAAAGTTCTTAATCAGCAAAAAGAGAAATTGCATTTTAGCCTCAACGACGCTAGACGGTTTTGAATTTCGCTAAGCCGTTCGGCAATAAAAAAAACTACTAGATACATAGTTAACAGGAAGCTTAAGTTTTGAACGTTTAATCATCAGAAATATTTAAAACAAATCATTGGATAGACAGTTCGCATAATGTAGTGAGTTTGCGGACATAATTACAAAATAGCGGCTCCCTCCACAGGACTTAGGCCAATCGTGAAAAAGCTGGTAAAGCGCTGAAGTTATACTTTTGTGATATAGTAAAAAAACTGTTTTTCGTTTCAATAATGGATTGTCTCTATTGCCATCAACATTATTTTCGAGAGCCAATTTAATCATTGCCTTTGTTGTCGTCATTTGAAGCGAAGCACTGTTATACGCCTAATGTAAGTCTCAATAAAACTATTGCTTTTCCATTTGTGTTTATTTTATTTTATATGTCTGTATCTAGTCGCACGGCAGGTAAATAGTTCGTGTGCCTCCAACGGTAGCGCCCCTAGGAATCTGATTTCTACATAACGTAATAGGTAAATGATTTTCAGATAACTCAAGGAAAAGAGGTTACATTTATATAGCTACATATTTTGTTTTCTCGCGTTTAGCGAGTGGCGCCGTCACCCATTGAAATTACTCCCCATTGCTGTGGCGCAGGCCTCGATGGCACAATCTTTAGCGCTATAAGTGGCGCTATCGAAGAACTTATAAGGTGTAAGTTCACAGCTTTAAAGCATAATATTACATTTGACGCGGTCAATCTTTATTACCACAATTTAACCCGCTCTAATTTTTTTTATCGCTACATATGGCACGGTCGGAAATTGGAGGAAAACCTTCTCCTTTGTCGTAAGATATAATCTGTTCTTCGCATAACAGGGTTCACTACTTTTTTCCAAAATTCCACTATTTTCTTGATTTCGTTTGACCTGTATTGTCGCATATCTCCTATTTTTAATTTTGCAGATTCAATATAATTATTATTTAAATTTACTTCATTCTCTCAGAATCTTCATTCTCTTCAGTCTCTCAGAATAATTGAACAAATTTCTGATTATGCCATGTCCTCCGTGCGAGACATGAGGTTCAAAAGATTGCGACATTATACCGTCAGAGATTTTGTTTACTGTTGCGTTGTCTTCTTAACCTCTGTTACAATTTCTTAAGATAGAAATTCCTTCCCCTACCTTAGCCGAGTAGACAAGCCTTTCTTTTGCCACGTCTAATAGTACTCTATTAGACCTTAAAACATTTGCGCCGATAATGGCTTCATACGGAAAGTTATCGCATATTATAAAATTTGTCGGAAAGATTCTATTATCCCTTTTTACTTTTAAGCGAATGGAACCTCTTGCATCCAATTTACGCTCTGTCAAGCTAGTTGAATCGGGATTGTTAAAAGTTCTTTGCTGCCGAATAATCGGAGGCAACATATTGAATACGCATGAGTTTATGATGTTCGCGGCAGCACCAGAGTCAATTATAGCCTTAAAGTAAATATTTGCCACACAAAAATCATTAAATATAGGTAACTTATTATTATTATTATCACTACAAGACGGTACTACTATCGGTTTGGACCTATAAGACATTCTAGGCACCCTCTGGGTCCAATTTATTCTTCTGAGGGGCCAGAAACGTTTCCCCATGGATTTATTTCATACGTTGGTGTCTGCAATAGGGATTCAGACATGTGAGATTCCACAGGCATATCTAATTGATTTACATTTGTCTGCCATCACCATGTACTATTACGGTAATTTGGATTTCTTGCGTCAGTGCCGGCTGGCGCTGACTCCCAATTCCGTCGGCTTGAAAAATTTTTATTTCCCGTCGGCCAATTAACTATTTGCCGTCGGCAATTTTCGGGATTTCTATATACCATTCTCGCATTATATTGGCTTTGGCGAGTATTTGGGTTTTCAAATCGGTAATTAATTTGACTATTGGGGCGAGGATTGTACAAATTTGGATGGTACGCGTTGTAAGGTACTGATTGGCGCAATCTTCCCTGGCTATAGCCTAGTGCACCACTGGCGCTAAAATTTGTTCTTCCGAACAAATGGTTGCCATAATTTTGCGTACTACCGACAGCAAACCAAAATCTTGCCATCCAAAATCTTGAAAAAAAAGACAAGGATAGCTTATGCGTCACTTGTCTCTAACGTTACACACCTTAGTCATTTCCATCTTTCTAAACTTTATAATAGTCTAACTGTAACGCATCTTCTTGCTTTGTCTCCTATTTGGCAACTTTTTCCTGCTTAAAAAAAACTTGTTTACCGAATTTATTTTAAATTTTCTAAATTCCTTTTACATATGCCCCCTAAGACTAGTAAATCTTTTTTTGTCCCAAAAATTTAAGCTCATTTTTCCTTCGACAATTATTGATAAAAGAGTGTAAGATTTTAAATCTTCCGCCAGTAAGAAAAATCATGACTGGTCCTCTTTATTTTTAAGATTGGCTTTGATTTTTTTTTATGTCTTTTGATTTATGTCTTGATTATCTTGTGATTATTATATGATTTGTGATTATGTCTATGATTATTATGATTGTAAAAACTACCTATTTTTGTTCAGTGTATAAGTTTTCTTGTCTTTTTTTCCCTTATGTACTCTGTCACTGAGGGGATCTATGTCCTTTTTTGTTTTGACAGGTTATAAATGAATTGAACTGAATATATATATATATATATATATATATATATATATAAATATATATATATATATATATATATATATATATATATATATATATATATATATATATATATATATATATATATATATATATATATATATATGATATATATATATATATATATATATATATATATATATATATATATATATATATATATATATATATATATATATATATATATATATATATATATATATATATATATATATATATATATATATATATATATATATATATATATATATATATATATATATATATATATATATATATATATATATATATATATATATATATTGCTTACTCGAAATTCACTTGGCTACGATTTTCCTTTGAGTTATGTAGCCTATAGTTCTACTTATCCATAGTTTGAGTTACAGAGGTCATCCTATATAAAATTTTACTTTAAAGATAACAAGCCATAGAGGTAAACCAAACGAAAATTTGAGTTACAGAGGTACAAAATCGCTAAATTTACTCCCCACAGCCACTACAAAATTAAGAATAACTTTATTAGTGTATTATAGACTTGACATATCAAGACTTTACTTTCAAATGTCAAGACTTGACTTTCAAATGTCAATAATAAATTTAGTTTGCTAGGAAATAGACACCTGAACATTAACCAAATCTGAAAAAAAAATATGTTAAAAAAAATTTATATATAATCAAAGTCTACACATTGTAACCTACATACTGAGGGTTTCACCTAACAAAGGTCTATTGAAAAAGAACTTGGAGATGCATAGGTAAACTTTGACTATTGGTGGTAGAGGGAAAATTAAATGACGACTTATCTACTGAATTTCGACTTATAGAGGTAATTTTCGGGTCATTTCGACTTCCAGAGGTAAAATATAACCACAAAATTATTTAGTGTTATGCATGGTTTTTTCTTCAACTTGGACAGGTTTTTATAAGGCTACTGAAAATAATTCAATATATTGAGGATCTTGAGTTATTGAGGCTCGAGTTATTGAGAGTCGACTGTATATATACATTTATACTAAACCAAAGAGCTTTAGAAGGCCTTTATTGTGACAGGAAAGTTTAAACCAGAGTCCATTTGCAGCTTCTAGTCCATGCACAGAGTCTCTCCAAAGTTCAGAGAATACCTAGTGCTAAAATCCTTGTTGTCGGTTATAATTTTCTTAGAGCATTCAGAACATATTTAGAATTCACATGTGTTTGAAATTATTAGTATCATCCTGTACCCAGGCCACTCATCATGTCCCCAGATGGCGGATAGGGGAACACCCTACATATATATAGAGTACCTCCATAGGAGGTGTCGACCAAGGGGGTACCTTCTCCCAAGGGGTCCATTATAGAAACATGGGCACCCTCATCTGGGGGCCAAAAATACAGGCAGAGGAGGAAGAAGGCCTCCCAAATGTAGTCTCAGCAGGGTCAACCGGCGTGTGGATACGTCCCATGAGTAACAAAAATTCTCCCAGCAATAAGTTAACTCGCATGGTGATGCAGAACACCATCATGGGAGGATCCTCTACAGGGGGACAACTGCTGCAGGGCGTAAGATCAAGATCTATGGAGAATGGCCTCTGCAAAGGGTTGCTTGAATTTTATATTTTGATTATTAGACTTGTTTCCAAAATATTATTTTACCTTATTTTTCTGACCTTGGTTTTTTTTAAGTAAACTTAAGTGATTCTGGTGATGAAGAAACAATACCCATAACAGTTCAATTTTCTTGAAACAACCGCTTATGTATCTAGGCCAGGTTTACTTGCCCCCTCCCCCCTAGGTTTTGAAAAATACCGTTTTTAAGGTAAGTTCCCTGCAGAAAAAAAATGCAGGAAAATAGCTAGTTCCAACATGCATGTCTTTTTTTTTATTTTTTCATATACCCCTTGATGAAGAAAAGTTCCACTTAGCTTTTCAACCCTTACTCAGAGCAACTGTATTCTGTTGTACAATGAGCAATTTTTTACTCTCAATCAACTATATCTCTACTCAAATATACCTGAACTCTAGCCTTTTTTCATAAGCAATTTAAATAAAAAAAAATTTTTAAGTATAAGGAACTGCATCAGCATCATGGATACAGAACCAAAATTTCAGAATGGGGTCATTTTAAAATTAGGGACAAACCAAAAGAAAAAAAAACAAAACCAGGAAAACTGAATTTTAGAGTCTAAGCTGTTGTAAGAGGTCAAACCTTAAAACAAAATTGCTTTTACATCTTTTCCTTTGTGTACCTGAATATAACATGGCATTATTTCTTGAAAACAATTTCCCTACAGTCTCCCATTCCTCAACAATGTACTGAAATAAACATATTAAAACGAATGATAAAGAGGATATTTGAGTGTTAATGTTCACTCATAGTATCAGAGACCCTTCTCACTCCCACAACTGCCAGTCCAATTACAGTCTTTCACAACAAAGAGTCAATCCTCAGTAAGTAATTTTGTGGCTTATCTGGGGGAGTCAGGAAATATATTATGAATTATATATTTGATTTCATACCTGAAGGAGACCATTAATTGCCACGTCTTCCAGTAATTCTAGCAAGTCAAAGGGATAGTTAGACTTTCCTTTATATTCTTGTGTAGAGAGCTTCCTTACATTTTTAAACTTCAATTTGAAATTGTCATTCATAGATCTAAAACCATAGAAATCATATAATGGTATCCAAAGATTTAAATAAAAAATTTGGTATGTGAATAGAAATAATATATCTCACCAATAAATATTTTTCACGAACTGGAAAATATTTATTTAAAATCCTTATCACAAGCCCTGAAGGGGATGGATTTGTATTTTGGGGTCAAAAAGAAAAGAAAGGAAAAAAAAACTTTAAACAAAAGTTCAAAAAAATAATACATTTCAAAAGGCTAAAGGATGCAATTACAAAAACAGGATGAAGAACTTTTTCATTGACCTGAACTTTGATATTTGAAATTTTGACAGTTCTAAGCCAATTGGTTTCCTCTTAATTTTCCTTCAATAGCTTTTTGGCCCTATTCAGAGCAAAATTATTACTTTGCAGGAAGGAATCCAAGAAATCAGCAGTTTGCTGGTGACATGATCTTTTTGTTACCTAATAAGTGCACTGGAAATTCAAATACATGTAAAAAATGTTCCTCTTCCAATAATCTACAGCCAAATGGTTTATGATGATCAGATATCTTAAATTTTATGGTATAGTTTCCTTTGTTCAGGTTTTACATATTTGGGGTCAAAAAAAAGAAATCAAATACATTCTCTTGTTGTATAACCTTTTGTGATATTTTTAGAGCTTCATTTACTATTCCAAGGTGTGGTGATTAGCTACAGTTTGTTGTCACAAACTGTTTTATTCCTGTTTAATCAATACATCCTGTTTCAGCTTATTGAAAGATCTTTCTGTCACTTTTGTTAAATTTTGATCTTTCAGAAGGCAGCTAATTACTGGATAGCTGCTTGTATTTAGGTTGTGACTTTGTATTTTTCAGTCCATCAATAGTTGCTGAATAATAAAACTTTTATGTAAGACCATTTTGATGTAATTTCCTTTGTTTCTTTTTTCAGTCCATTTTACTGTTGCTGTGTAGTTTTTAAATATAAATTTTTAAGTTAAGTTTTAAAGTTTTTAAGTTAAGTTTTTTTTAAATATGTTTAAAATGTTTATACTCATGTCCAAGTCCAAGGCATCACAGGGTTGCTTATTCATTTTCTATAGAAGGTTTAAGTAATCATTAGATCTTCAATATATTTCTTTTTGTCAGGATATTCCTTAGTAAGGCTGTTAATGATAACTCAAGAAAGGATAGGACCTAGAAGAGTACCGTACCAAGGGGGTACTTTGCTGTTGGCAGGAAGGGTATAAGAATAATGATTCAGATATTTGACTGCTTGTGATCTATTTGATAAGAAGAAAGCAAACTAATTTTACCAGGAATCAATATATTGAGCTCAGTGACAAGTTTATCAACTAATATAAAGTGGTTGACAACATCAAATGTTTTTGGGGATCAATGGAAATTAAGTTTAGCCAAGTATTGGGTTTTTCAAGAAATTTCACCACAGAGTTGATAAGACAAATAAGGTAATGGGAAGTTGAAGGAGATTTGAGGTTCCCATTAGCCCAGGACAGATGAGCTGTAGTGAAAAGCAGGAACTTTTTTCCAAAAATTTTGGAAATGTCAAATATCATACCAAATTTGGGTGTTTGGCCCTAGACCTAAAAAAGGAAGGTCAAATTTGTAAAGAGGGTGGTATGAGCCAGAGGTGATTGAAAAAGAATGAGAGAAAGAGTTGGAAACATTTTTTACTCCTGTGTGGAGCCAAGAGCTGCAAGTAACGTGTTTAACCCAGTTAGATGTGGCATATAGTCTTTAATCTAGACAGAATGATTTTGGTCTTGCCATTATTGACACACTGGGAACATCACCATAAAGTGAAATGCCAACATTCCAGGATGATACTACTACTACTACTAACAACTCACTGCAGCACCAAGCTGCCTGAAGCCAACACAGCTATGCATGCTTCTCCTCCATCCCAATCTATTAAAAGCCTTCCTCTTTACACCCTCCCAGCAAGTTGTCATTTCCTTTAAATCTTTCTTTATGACATCCTCCCACCCCAGATGAGAATGACCTAGATAATTTCTAAAACCACTTTGACATGCCATAGCATAAAAAAGAAAAGATCAAAATGGGGCTTTTAGAAACCCCATTTTTGATTGTTTTCTTTTTTATAGGATGACCAACTTTCCGTTTAGCCATAGACAGTTGGCCAAAAATGACAATCTTTGGCAATCTGTCATCCTTCATCTGCAGAAAATGCCCTTGCCATCTCAACCTTCCTTTCATTATAGCCCTAGAAAGTGGGATTGAAACACATTTTTTGTGCAGCCTACGGTTTGAAATACAGCTGGGTACCCAGAACAATCTGTAGGCAATTTCTCTGGAAAACATCTAGTAAATCTTCATCTGCTTTTCAGAGCACCCATGCTTCAGAGCCATATTTGACCACTGTCATCACTGTACCTTCCAATATTCTAATCTTACTTTGCAGACTAATTTTCCTATTCTTCTAAACTTTTTTTTAACTGTGAAAAAAAACACCCTGAGCCTTGGCTATTCTACTTTTAACATCTTCACTGCTCCCACTGTCTTCACTAATAATACTATCAAGGTAAGTGGAGCTGCCCACCTGATCAATCTTTTTGTTATGTACCCAACATCACTGAAGAATATTGACATGCTATGCTTGACGCCCTGCTTATTAAGTGCACTGCATGTGCTTGTAATTTCTTGCTTGCTTATGTATGATTAGTGCCGTGCTTACAATTGCTTTATTGTTTATATATGCTATATATGCTGGGTTTCCATTAAACCATTAATCTGAACGAAAGATATTGCATGGTGTCAGAAGTAAAACAGTAATCTGGATAGTACACCACATCCGTCTTTGGACTGGTCATCGGTAAACCTTAAATCGGCCTGGAAAAGGTTCAAATAACACTTTAAATTAATGTTCTCTGGACCCTTGGAAGGCAAATCCTAGGCTGTCCAGTGCTTGTGTTTATTGATATGGGCAGGTGATAAGGTAAGAGACATTTTCAGCACATGGACTCTAACCAATGCTGAGACAAACAGGGTTCAAACTTACCTTAATAAATTTGGAGCCCATGTTGAACCCATATCAAACCCAATAGTGACAAGATTTACATTCCACTGGTGAGACCAGGGTAATGAAAATACTGAACAACACGTGACCAATCTCAAGTTAATTGCTAATGACTGTGACTTTGATACTAGTAGAGATGACCTAACAAGAGAACGCCTTGTCTTTGGGGTTAGGAGTGACAGGATTAGAGGGAAATTGCTAAATAAAGGAGGGACATTCACTCTTTCCAGAACAATAGAGACTTGCCGCGCCATTGAATCTGTACTGGAAACCCAAACGCAAATGACAGCTGCTAATAAGGCTTCAGTGCCTGTGATGAAACAAGAGATAGATGAGTACAGAACAAGGAATGCAATTTCTGTGGTGCACCTTATACCAAGAACCACAAATGCCCAGCCAGGAGCAAAACACGTTAAAAATGCAACAAACTGAAGCACTTCGCCAAATTATGCAAAAGTAAAGTTGTGAATGAAATAAGCCAACAAGAGGCAGACACAAATGCAAATGAGTTCATGATTAACACTGTTAACTGCAGGTTACTGAAACATGCAGATGGGCCAGATGCTGTAATAAGAATTGTTGATCAGTAACTAGACTTAGTCTTCAAGATAGACACAGGCACAGAAGCAAACGTTCTTCCAGTCAGTGACTATAATAGCATGGTACCTAAACCTCGTTTAAAACCAACAAATCCATTCTCACAAGCTACTCTGGAGAAAGATTACAGGTTTTGGGGCTTGTAGAGCTATGCATCTGCTACAAAGAATGCAAGAAACAGGTTCACCAGTTTCATGCAGTCAACACTGATTGCAAGCCAATCCTTAGCAGAAAGACAAGTCAGAATATGAACTTGATCAAATTCAGTCTGAATGTACATAACGAACCTGCACCCACAGTGAAACCCAAAACTGCCCTACAAGAAAAACTCAAGGAAGAACTTGATTGCCTTGAATTCAAGGGCATCATTGAAAAGACGACTACAGCAACTGAATGGGTGAACTCAATTGTAGTCGTCCAAATACCAAATGGATCTCTCGGGATTTGATCTAAACAAATGGGTGCAGCGTCCTTACCACCCAATACCATCATTTGATGATGTTGCAGCAAAATGTTCAGGAACTAATACATTTTTCAAATTGGATGCAAGACATGGATACTGGTCCATGCAGCTAGATGAGGAATCATCTCTACTAACCACCTTTAGCACTACTTTTGGCAGATATCGCTGGAAGCGATATCCATTTGGAGTCAAGTCAGCACAAGACAAGTTCCATCAGAAGATGGAGGAAGTCTTCAAAGGACTCGATATTGGACTCATAATAGATGATACTGCTGGAACTGCAGCAAATACAGAAGATCAGGACGCCAAGTTGAGGCTGGTATTACAACAAGCCAGAGAAAAGGGAGTAAGGTTCGACCAAGATAAATGTATTTTTAATGCTGTAAGCATTCCATTCTTTGGGCACTTGCTGACAAGCATATCCAGAGAAGACAAATGCAATTGCAAACATGCCAGCACCAGAATCACACAAACAGCTACAGATGCTCCTTGGCATGTACAACTATTTAGTAAGATACATCCCAAACCTCTCGACTTTAAACCACCCTCTGCATGAACTGTGTAAATCCAAGACTTACAACTGGACAACCCAGCATGAGAATGCAAGGAAGCAAATCCAAGCCTCAATCTGCAGGAGCCTCTCATACTTTGACCATAAGAGCAGAAATATGGAAGTCATAGTAGATGCCTCTCAACATGGGTTAGGAGCCCAACTAGTTGTTGACCGCAAAACAGTTGCCTTTGGATCCTGCTCCCTCAGCAGAGCAGAAAAATGGTATTCACAGATTGAGAAAGAAATAATAGCCATAACATACACTTGCAAACACTTTCGCCAATATATATATATGGTAGGACAGCCACCATAACTACCAACCACAAGCCTCTCAAGTCCATACTTAAGAAGCCAGTATCCAAGGCTCCACTGCAGATTCAAAGAATGATGATTGAGGTTCAGAACTACAACATACAAGTCATATATTGCCCTGGCTCTGAGATTCCGGTTGCAGATGCCCTTTCCAGATTACACTTGCCTGAAATAGACCCGGACACACGGCATAACCCTGAATTTTCAGTACTGCGTTTTCTCAAATCTGTCCCAATTTGCGACAACAAGATCAAACAAATCATAGAGCAAACAAGGATAGAACCAAACCTACAAGTGTTGGTCAAGACCATCACTGAGGGATGGCCTGTTCATCGCCATGAATGCAACACTGTAATACTTAAGTTTTGAAATCACAGAGATGAACTAACATACATGGATGGTGTGATTCTGAAGGGCAACAGAATTATAATCCCAGAAACACTTCAGAATGACATTTAAAACCAACTACACGCTTCCCATCTAGGAATGGTCAAAACTAAAGAATGAGCCAGGATGGTAGTGTTCTGGCCAAACATAACAAAAAACATTGAGAACATGATTGGCAGCTGCAATACTTGTGTTACTATGGCACAAAACCAAGCCAAAGACAGTATGATAACATCCAAAATCCCCACCCATCCATACAAACATGTTGGAATTGATATTTTCAAATTCATGGGATTTCAGTATTTAGTCACTGCTGACTATTAAAGCAGGTTCATCAAAGTCGATAAGTTAACAACTAGCACATCACAGCAAGTGATCACCACATTGAAGGTCCACTTGGCCAGACATGGAAGCCCAAAAATACTGATGTCAGACAACGGAACTCAGTTTTCGTCAAAGAAATTCAGAGAATTTGTAGACAAATGGAGCATTGACCACAAAACGTCAAACTATCCACAGTCAAATGGATTTAGCAAAAAAGCAGTACAGACGGCAAAACGGATCATGTCCAAAGCTGTAGAACACGAGTCTGATCCATACTTGGCCATGCTGGAGTACCGTAACACGCCAGTCGATGGGCTAGCCTCACCAGCAGAGTTACTGATGAGCTAACAACTCAGATCCATCTTACCAGTTCTTCCCAAACACTTAGATTCCAAGGTCATTCCACCTTCATCTTTCCAACAAGCCAGAGAAAGACAACAGAACCTACAAAGTGAATCATATAATAGACACTCAAAGAACCTAAAACCACTGCTCAAGGATCAGACTGTCTGGGTAAAGCTCAACCCCAATGCTAGGTGGCAGAAAGCACTGATACTGGAAAAGTATGAATACGCACCACAATCCTACATTCTTCAAACAGAGAAGGGAAAGATCTACAGACAAAACAGGCAACAGATCAGAGAGAGAAACCAAGGTATGCCCACCAAGCTGCATTTTGAAGCAACATCCCCAGAACCCAGCATGCCTGTAGACCAACCCCATGCATCTCCTTGAGCCCAAATAGGAATCAAACATCCACATAACACCCTGTTGAGCCCCACATAGTTCCCAACACCACCTTGTGCTGCAACAACACCTGCCAAAAGATTTAATACCCCAATAGCAGAATCTGCCATGGCAGAGTCTCCTCCACAATCCCCTCCAAATCTAACCCAACGACCAAGACAGCCGCTACGCAACACCACGCGTTCTGGCCAAATCACAAAGCCACCCACCAGGCTCAACCTTTGAAGTTATCAAAAGAAGGAGGATGAGGAATATTGACATGCTATGCTTGACGCCCTGCTTATTAAGTGCACTGCCTGTGCTTGTAATTTCTTGCTTGCTTATATATAATTGGCGCCGGGCTTACAATTGCTTGATTGTTTATATATGCTTTTTGTTGTAGGTGCTTGCTTGGGTTTCCATTAAACCATTAATCTGAACCAAAGATATTGCAATCACCTTTTCATCTTAACTTATTCCTAGACTTAGTGAATTAGTCTTCTTAACATTTTTTCTCAAACCTATTCTAGCACCCTGAACTTGCAAAACCACTAAAAGTTCATTCATTTTGCTAACACTTTCATTTAGGATGATTCATCAACATAATCTAAGTTCAGGATAGTTTTTGCTCCCCATTTGATTCCATGGTCTCACATTGCCTTTCCTGTATTCCTTAAGACAAAGTCCATCAAAATGATCCATATAAAGGGGGATAGCACACAACCCTGCTCTATTCCTGATTTAATACAAAACCAGCTGCTAACCTCATTTCCTACCTTAACTGCAGTAGTGTTATTCTTGTACATAGCACTAATCACTTTAATAGGGTAAAGGTACCAATGATTTGACAGTTTTTGCAGAAAAAAAAAAATTTTTTCTTCTCTATAAGTGCCAATTCAAATTCTTTGGGTTTGAAAAGAATCTCTGTATGTAGGAAAACCTTCTTGGATAATAACTCTTTGTGAGAGGTTTTAACTTTTGTCAGAAAAGGGTAAACAAGTCCGATTTTCCAAAATTAGAGTATTTGACACAAATTTGACACAACAAAAAAGTTACCTGTTTCTGACACAAGTTGGAACCCAATTCAACACCTGTGAAAATACTCAGGGAATACCTGTCAGCAGAACATAACATGTGTTAAAATACTTGGTGAATACCTGTAGGCAGAGCCTGGTGCATTCAACATGTATATTCCTGTTTCTTTGTTTTTCTTGAACTTCTTTTAATGTATAAAAGTATAAAACACAGTTCAAAAAGTAGAAGTAATAAAACTAAAAAAAATTGTTTCAAATATGTAGCATTTAATATATCACAATTGGTTAATCATAAGGAGTGTGATATTATAGCCTAGATCACTTAAATCTTCCTCTTTCTATGTGTTGCATATATGCCACAGGAATAGCATCTCCAAAAGCCATCTAGAATGGCCCACTTCCTGTCAGTTTTAATGGCCCAGCAAAGATTGTTTCATTGTTGACAGTGCAAATGTTGTCAACATTTGGCCATTTCAAAGCATGATCTGCAATTCTAATCCACTTGAAAAATTTTAGTTTGGACTGTCCTTTGTCAGGAAAGTCCAGAAATCTAACAACAAAATATGGCACCTCACTTTTATTGTTGCTAAAGAAAATCACAAAGTTTCATTGATATTTTCATAGGCAAAGTTTCATTGATAAGTGCTAAGGAAAGGGAAAAATGACTTCCATGTGAACCTGCAATTTTTGGCAGTAGTGGGTACCCATAAATTTGACAGCTATATTTTCATCAGTGGAACCTGGAATTTCAACACTGATTATTTCTCATTTGTTTTACATGTTCAGTGAAGATTTGACAGAGTCACCTATATTTCAACAGGGCCTTTTGCTGTCTGTCAAAAATTTCAACAAGGTTACTACAAGATATTTGCAAAAGAAATAAATCAGTTTATAGAAGCCATTATCTACGTTTGAACTTGACTGAAGGAACATTTTTAATGCACCTGGCACTCCACTACTTTAAAGAAGAATTTTCGGCACTTGAAACCTAGTTTTGACAATGTAATATTTGTTGCCATTTTAATTTAATTTTATCAAGAAAACAGTAATGTGACTAGAAATCAGATAAAATATGATGTATCTTGATGCATTGATGCTAATCTCAACTCTTTTTTTGCAATAGACAACAGCAGTAACTGCAGTTTGAACATTGCATACCTGAAAAGTTGTTGGTAGCTCCTTTCTTGTCAAAAACAGGAAACTGACTGAATTAAATGTTCTTTTCTTATCTGGGTGTACTGAATATTGTGTCAATGTTTCCTTTTGTTGAAATACAAAACGGCTTCAGGAGATGGTGCTCTAAGTCATGACTAAGCAACTATTCTGTTTTGAAGGAAAATTTCAACAGGGGTTCCAAAATTGGATGGTCATATAATTGGTACCTTTACCCTATATTTGTCTGGTATGTCATACAAGGATAAGACCTTTGCTAAAGCTCTTCTATCAACAGCATCAAATGCTAGCTTATAATTTATAAAACTGAGGACCAAAAGTGATTGACAACTAAGGCCCTTCTCAATCACTAACCTAGGAGTGAAAATTTGGCCAGCACATCCTTTATCTTTTCTAAAACCACACTGTTCTTCTCTTAAAACTTTGTCTACAACATACTCTCAGTCTAAAAAGTATCATATTACTAAGTAATTTGCTACCTAGAGAGAGCAGACTAATGTCTTGATAATTACAAGACTTACTCTTATCATCTTTCTTATACAGTGCTTTAATTGAGAATTTCCTAAAATGGTTAGGTACTTCCCCTTTTTCAAAAATCATATTCATAATCTTCAGTAGCTTATTTCTAACCCTGGAGGCACCATATTTCAGAAACTCATTTACCACACTATCAGCACCTAGAGCCTTATTATTTTTTAATCCTTTTAGTACTGTCACTAATTCTTCCTCACTAAACAAATTGTCCTTCACACCAAGGTATCACAAACTTTTTCATTTTCTTCTATATCTTTTCCTGTAACTGGTAAATAATAATTACACTTAGAGAGGTGCTGACAGGACAAACACTGAAAGAATACTGAATAGTGCAAGAAAAGATTGTTGCTTTAGTTTTGAGAAAGAAAAGAATATAGTTTTGTTGCTTTAATTTAGTTTTGAGAGAAACAAAAGATGCTGTATATGCAGAATATCTTGGTTGTAGCCACTTGTCTTAATTTTCAAGCCAATATATTTTCCTTGTTGTTCAAGCCAAGAGACAGTAAGTTTTCTATATAGGGGTTTCAGAGAACAGCTGTTTTAAAAGTGTACTTCTTGTTTTGATCTGACACTATTTTTAGGAGTTATGGGCTATTGTATTTCTTAGTATTGGAGATGATTGTCTCTTACTAGGTTGCAAGTTACTGCTGCAGCCCAGATAAAAATAACACTTGCTACTATGGTGTTATAGAAAAAAACATTTTTTTGTAAAAAATTGATTCTTGTAATTATGTATTTCTTATATTATCTTGTCAAAAGATAAGTATGTATAAATATTGTATTCACATATTACATCATATATGGTTATGACCTATACAATTATAATATCATTCATCAAGCTTGTACACAAAAATGCAGTTTTTTTGTAAAAACTGATTTTACTTTAAACACTATTTGATTTTTTATTACATAAGGCACTAGATGTACCAATTTCCTTTAAAATGAGCCATTAAAAAGCTCTCTATGATTTTCCAGTGCCCAACTAGCTCAGGAGAAAAAAAAAAACAGAAAAGAAAAGATGCCATTAATGCAAAATATTGTGGTTGCAGCCATTTTTCTTGATGTTCAAACCAATATATTTCCCTTGTTGTTCCAGCCAATGGACAGTAAGTTTCCCATATTGGGGTTTTGGACAAAGCAGCTCTAATAGTGTACTTCTTTTTTTGATTTGACACTATTTTTAGGGGTTATGGGTAATTATATTTTTAGTATTGGATGTGAATATCTCTTACTAGGTTGCTAGCCTAGCTACTGCTGCAACCTGGACTGGTTTAATTGAATAGATGGTGAAAAAAATTGAGGATCAATAATTGCATGGGAAATATATAATATGGGCTATAGCCTATATTTGGATGTGGTTAGACAGGCTAGGTTAAGGTAAAATTGAATTTGCAAAGGAAAAATATGTCATAAGCCTATTTGGATTCAGGATAAGATCCTGATTCTTGAGGTAAGTTTGCTTCTTAGCTATCTGAATACACAGTTAATCAAGATATTTACCAAATCTTAGGCTACTGATTCTTTTGGTTAGCATTATTTTTGAAGGCCTACTTAGCCTAATTCTTTTCAACAGTCACTTTTTAATAGAAATCAGGAAAAACTATGGATAAACCCAAGGACTAAATTATATATTTGACCATGAGAGGGAGGATAAAATAAAATGAAGTGCTCTTATGAATGATATAAATATTTTTTTAAAGTGAATACGCTAGTTTTCAGAACTTTATAGATATACGCTATTTATCCAGAATAACATATTCTGGAATTTTTGTTACCAGTTAATTCTACCTTTTAGCAGTAGCTTCTTGCAAAATATTATATCCAGAATCATTTGCGTTCAGTAGCATGTTTGACTTTCAAATTGTGGGCAATAATCTTCCAACGTTAGCAATTTCAAAACACAAATTACACCAGTTTTTTCAAAAACAATTATGTTACAAGAGATTAAACTGTACCCTTTGAACTGCAGAGTGTTCAGACAAGCAGAGTGTTTGCCACAGACAAAGTGTAGGTAATACAGACCTCCAAATGAAATAATTTTATCATACCAATCAATTTGCTGCTTGTGCTCGTCTATAGTCAGTTTGTCAGATTTCTATCACGCATCGACATCATCATACATAGCCAAAAGGCACCCAGATACCAGCCCCTATTTTCAACATTGTGGGACAGGGCAGATAGATGTTTGTATGTTGAACTCTTTGCTTATGCAGCATGCTCAAAATTTTTCGCTTTCGTCATTTTGAGGTGCTTGTCAGTAAATAGGTTTAATTAATTTGAAGAATGCCCCTCAAATGTACACTCAATAGAGCCCACTGGTGTTTCTACAAGTCCCATGAGTTATTAGCCTTCTCACAGTAATGGGTTAAATTGCATGGTGATGTAGAACACCATTGCGGAAGAATCCTCTGTAGGAGCACAACTGCGACAGGGCGTAAGATCCAGATCTATAGACAACGGCCTCTGCAAAGGGCTTCCTCGACCCTTTCGGGGTACCTGCAAGACCGGGGACCTTGTGGTCAACTCTATTCCCGGTTAAGGAGTGGCACCCCTCGAGCAAATTACAGCCTAGCAAACGACACAGCATTCGCACGGGATACTCATTAATGGAAAATTCTTCTGGGCTTGGTATGTTTCGATGGGCGTCTTCGGGCTGAAAAACCTCTTCCTAGCTAATTTATCTACTATGGGCTACCTCCCTATAGTAACATAATATTTGTAGGCATGAATATATTATGAGTCGGAGGTAATAGGCTTGAGATTGTCTGTTCAGGATTTTGACTCTTCCTAATAGAAGAGCATCACCAAGTGCTGAAAACCATGTTGTGACCAAGAAGGGCCCAGGATTGCACAAAGCCTCCATTCATGGAGGTCCCAGGGACCTCTTGCTGCCCAGTTCTAAGCCGGCTTAATCAGTTCAGTGTAGACTATAGAAGATTTGTGATCCCCTTCCTGCACTGGTATCCGGGATCATTGCTTTTCCTGAGGCCAAACTAATTTCAATGAATATAAAGAACATGAAAATGGGAATTTGAAATGTTACGACTTTAAAAAATGACCATTGTATCGACATTGTGACTGAAAAATTCAGACGATTCAAACTAAACTTATTAGGTGTTTCAGAAACTCATATCCCAGGGGTAGGAAGCATGAAATTAGGTGATATAGAATTTGTTTACTCAGGCAGGAAGGATGTGGTACATAGACAGGGAGTAGGGCTCAAGGTGAATAAGGAAGCTGCTAAGTTTTGTTTACACTGGGAAGGTATTAATAATAGAATACTAATTGCTCATTTTATGACTAAAAAGTTCAGGGTATCAGTTATAGTAGTATATGCCCCTGTAGAACTGACTGATGGAGATACTAGTGACTCAGATGAATTTTACTTAAAGTTACAGGGGCAAATAGACAGGGTCCCAGGTAGAAATATGATGATTTTGATAGGAGATTTTAACGCCCAGGTTGGTAGAGATAGGGATAGATGGTATCCTGGCCTAAGTAAATTTGGTGTAGGAAAAGAAAACAGTAATGGATACAGACTTTTGCATTTTTGTAGGTATAACAATCTACTTATAACCAATAAGGTGTTTGGTCATAAAATGGCTCATAAGTTAACTTGGTATTCACGTAATGTTAAGACAGCCAACATTATTGATTATGTTATAGTAAACCGAAGACTGGCAGAACCGCCAGTCTTTCTATGATGAATGTCGTTTAAAGTAAGCTCTGAAATTCATATGCTCTTTCCCATGATGAACTCAATACTTTTCAGTATTGAGGCTGTGGTTGTCAGCATGTGGCTCTTGTTGTTTGAAGTTTGAGCCTACAGAGCGTATGCTGCTTTTCAATAGTGATATTTATAAGATTTGTGAAGTCGATAAAACTGAACAAACAACTGATCTAGTCAATCTAGATAATATTCTAGCCTCCGTTGAGCCTTAAATTCCTTAGTGCCTTATGGATCTAAGTGCCTTTCTTTTTGCTTTTTATTTTTTTACTTGAGCAAAAAAAATGTGTTGGTTCGTAGTAGGTGTTCTTTTGGCTAGCCCTGCCCTGTCCTTTTCTGCTTTTTTTCTTTTTTCTTAATGATCCGTCTTTAGCTTCCCGTATTATTTAATCTTGGGATTATGAAGGCTTTTGTATTGACCCCGTTCTTACATTTCTTTTTCAGGCCTTACTTTCCTTATAAGTTATCTTTAAATAATGTATTGCAACTGTACCAAAAATTTGTATGCGATAACAAACCAAAGATATTGTATATCTTTATGCAATATCTTATCAAATTTGGGCAATTTTAGCAGTCTATGAACTGACCATGATGACAGTCCTGGTTTTCACAGGCTCGGGCGTATTTTCGCGTGTTTTTTAAAGGCTTTTGCTTCTTTTTTATTTGATTTTCTGGCAACGCTGTGTCTTACTTAAACCATAATTCAAATTTGTAACATGAGCAAAAAAATCCATCCAATTATGGAAAATCCTATTCTTAGTCCTGAAATAATTGGTCAAATAAGATCAGCAATAGAAAAAAAGAAACCAAAATCAGTAAATGATCTTATATCTGAATTTTCAGAGTAGGTTTTTTCCAATTTTATCTTTGTTAGGCCTATCATTTTAGCTGATGCTTGATGGAATGGGGTAAATATATACCAAATCATATTATTGAGTTAGGAATAAAGTAAATACACCATTCGATGCCTTTTTGGTAAATATATACCAAATTATATTATTGAGTTTCAAATAAAGTGAATATACCATTTGATGCTTTGTTTTATGCTGATTATGAATATAACAACCATTTCTATTGGAAATGAATTTTAGCCCCCCTCCCCTATATATGTGAATTCAGGATATGTATTAGCACATATGGAGGTGGGGGTTAGGTTAGGGGGGTGGGCTAAAAATCATTTCTGATAGAAATGATTATTATATTTCTAATCAGCATAAAAAAGGCTATAAATATTTACCAAATCATATTATTGAGTAACAACTAAAGTGAATATACCATTCAATGCCTTTTTTATGCTGATTACAAATATAATAATCATTTCTATCAGAAAAGAATTTTAGCCCCCCTAACCCCCATCCCCAAATGTGCAAATATATAGGCTATCCTGAATTGACATATATAGAGAGGGGCTAAAATTCATTTCCAATAGAAATGATTATTATATTTGTAATCAGCATAAAAAAGGCATTGAATGGTAGGCCCTATATTCACTTTATTTGTAGTCAATAATATGATTTGGTAAATATTTACCCCTATGCTTACTACTCATAGTCTAGGTAGGCCTAGAAGGTAAAATTGGTAAATTTTTTGCAGTTCATATTAGCCTATTGACTTGGCTACCAATAAAGTAAACATACCACTTGATGCCCTTATTTATGCTCTTTCCAAATATAGGCTAAAAATCATTTGTGTCAGAAAGGAATTTTACCCCAACCCTATATATACCAATTCAGGGTATATATTTGCACATTAGGGGAGGGGGGGGGGTAAATTTTATTTCTGATATAAATGAGAAGGGTAAAAGTCTACTTTATCTACTTTTAGGTATCTTAGAAAGGGGTTGGGTTAGGAAGATAAAACTCTCAGAGATGAGTCTACAGGCTAAAGTATGCCCCAGGATGGTATTTGAAGTACATACCTCCACTCCTCCTTCTAGAGGGTCCTGATACCTACTGAAATTTTTACAAAACAATATTTTACCTTGATTTTTAGTTCTCAGTTTCTTTTTCTCTGGCTTTAGTTCTGAAAATGAAATTCCTGTTATTTGAGCAGAATTTTAAGCCATACCAATGTTTTTTTTTCTAAATCTAGGAAATGTATTTGCATATATATAAAACCTTATAAATTGGGATTGAGCAAAGTTGTGAAGCTGAAAACAAGTTTGTTCTACTTCATTTAAGCAGAAGATCTATTTTGCAAGATTTCACTTTTATAAACACAGATTTTTAAAGGTCATGAAAGGTCAGGACCCTATAGAGAGAGAAGGAGTGGAGGTAGGTACTTCAATGTACCTTCCCAGGGCATACTTTAGCCTGTAGACTCATCCCTGAAAGTTTTATCTTCCTAACCCAACCCCTTTCTAAGATACCTAAAAGTAGCTAAAGTAGACTTTTACCATGAGGAGTAAGTTTGAACTTTACCCCCACCCTGATGTGCAAATATATACTCTGAATTGGTACATATAGGGTTGGGGGTAAAATTCATTTCCAACAAAAAATGATTATTATATTTGGAAAGAGCATAAGAAAAGGCATTAAGTGGTATATTTACTTTATTTGGAATCAATTATATGAAGTGCAAAAAATTTGTAGGTGGCCCTATAATTTAGCTAGGATGAAAGTGAAACCATCATTTGATGCCTCTTTTATTTCTTTCATAATTGATATAAATTACCTTTTGGGTCTCTTTAAGGGCTCAAGATGGAATTAGCCCAGAAGCAGTTATTGAATTAGGCCTATGAAATATGTTCAAATCAAGGCATCAAATGATGTTCTCACTTTCATCCTGGCTAAATTATAGGGAAACCTAGAAATTTACCCATAATAATCCTAGTTAACATATTGCCCAGGGTGAGCACCTTTATCCTCACTATTTTCTCTGTTGTACAATTTTTTTAACAAAATTGTGAAAAATAAATGTGCTTTTGTGCTGCAATTGTTATGTTATTTTTTTTTATTTGCTATGGGCTATGTTTAGTTATTGTTATATATGTTATTATCATGTGTTTTAACTGTATATACAACTGTGTTTGTTTTTGCCATGGCCCAAAGAGGCTTTTGTTTTGCTATAAATATCTATCTATAAGGAAGTTGAACACCATCACTGCCATCTATCAAAAAGATAAATAGGCTAATATGAATAAATTTAGGTTAGGTTAAATTACCTAGATGAATCTTGGGTGTTTGTTTTAAAACAAATGTTCAAGACTTGGAGAAATGACAAAATATTGCAAAATATGATCGTAAAAATAGAAAAACAAGGGAAATAGTGAGGATAAAGGTGCCCCCCTTGGATAATACATTAACTAGGATAATTTTGCATATTATGAAGTAAGAATTGCTTTCTTGGCATGTCTCCTTATGACCTGGTGTGGTCATACATTTATACCCTAGCTTAACTTGTACTTGTCTAACCTTTCATTTATGTTAACATTTTGCTCCTACAATTACCTTATCTATTTAGGCTTGCTGATAAAATAGGTTTGATGGATCAATGCCCAATTAGGCAACAATGTAATAAGCAACATTCTATCTGATTTCAGTTATGGGGACAACATTGAGTTTGACAGCTGTAAAAGTGTCAATGATTACATGTGGAGTCATTTTTGCCATTTCTTTAATAGAAATAGGGTTTTTTTGTGCATTGCTTGCCCTTGCCATTTCTCCACAAGAGATCTATCAGATCTGGTGCTAAATTTATACACATTTTGCAGGAGGAGAACCTTTATCTTAACTTCTTTCCTTGTTTTTTCAGTTTTTCTAAGAAATTTTATGAATTTCTTAGAACTTATATATTAACAGAATATATAACCCACCCACCCCACCCCCCCCCCCTAATGTCCTAATATATACTCAAAATTGCATCCTGAATATATCAAAATCAGGGTATATATTTACACATCATGTGGGTGGGGGTAAAGTTCATTTGTGATTCAAATTAATGTTTTATTTAGATACAGTATAAATTTAGATCCAGTCCCCATCATAAGGAGACATGTTAAAAAAAAAAAATCTTACTTCATGATATGCAAAATTATCCTAGTTGACATATTTTCCTGGGGGAGCACCTTTGTCCTCACTATTTTCCTTGTTTTTCCAGTTTTCCAATCACATTTTTCAATATTTTGTCTTTCTCCATGTCTTGAAAATTGTTTATAAAACAAACACCCAAGAGACATCTAGCTAATCTAACCTAACCTATATTTATTAATATTAGCCTATTTGTATCTTTTTGGTAGATGGCAGTAAAATAACAAAGTCAAATAGTTATCCATGTGTAAAGCAAACAAAAATCCCTATAAAAAAATAAATAAAACTCAAAATAGGCAGAAATTGAACTGGATATTCAGGTCAAACTTACAAAAATTACCACCAACAGGAGTAGGGCTGATGCCCCCTGAGCAGGATTTTTTTTAGGGGGGGGGGGCTATAAAAAAAAAGCAGGAAATTTTTTTTATATGTATTTTTGTTATGTTTTTACATGTTGGACAAACACTTTGGGGGGGGGGGCAAAACATCATTTGTGCTTTACTGAAAACAAATTTCATACTAATCTGTTTTATTTGTAATACAAAATTGTTAAAAATTTATGGAATGATTATCAATATATATTAAACTATTAGTCTACATTCTTTAGCTCTCTTTACTAATCTTTGCTATTATGATGATCTTGTGTTATGCTTCATTTTTTTTTTTTTTTTTTTTTTGTCGTGACAAGTAAAAACAAACACCTTGAAATAAAAATTGTTTTCAGTAGAGTGCAAATGATGCTATTGTCTTTAAATGGCTTAGGGGGGGGGGGGTAGCTCTACCTATGTTTTAAGTAAATTCTATGTGTTTGAACTTGATTATTCATTGTAATTTCTGTTCATTTTGGATTTAATTTGGTAGTTGATAAGGATTTTGGTTGGTTTTAAGCTTTAGTTATTCTTTAACTTTTATTTCTACCCAGTTTTGGTTTGATGTAGCTCTTTGGTTTTTTACCTTGTTTTGTGGAATTAAAAAAATTAATCTATAAAAAATGAGGAGAAAACAAAGGTAAAATGACTGAACTCTATTTTTCTCACAAGGCTGAGCCTGGGTTGGAATGGCTAAATACATTTAGCCATTCCTTTGATATCACATAGATCTTTTAACAACCTTGTATGCATGTATAGTCTTTTGATTTAGTGAAATATCTCCAGCAACATGCTATAAAATTTCCAAAATAATACCCTTATCTGTTCTTGGAATACCACATAGATGCTGTTTTGACAATCTGGGTATACATAGTATCTATTGGTTTAGCTTTACATCCCCCATAACTATCTCTGTGAGTTACAACTTAGTACCCTATTGTGTTACTGAGATATGGAATCTGTGTCATTTTGACAACCTGGGTGTACTTAAACTCTTTTGATTTAGTTTGATAGTTGTAATAGAAGTTGTAGTAGCAGCAGTACCAGTAGTCATAGCAGTCACAGTCATAGTTGGGATTGCATTACACAATTGCAAGTAGTTGTAGTTGTAAGAAGTCACAGTCTTAAGTTGTTGCAGTCACAGTTGCAATTTGTCATATTAGTAGTCAAAGCTGCATTTGTAAGCACTTGCAGTTGCAGCTAGTTATAATCGCAATTGCAAAGTAGTCCCAGGCACAGCAACAAGTAGTTATAGTAATTGTTACAACTAATTGTAGTCACAGGTGCAATTAGTGTAACCAAAGTTCAAATTCATGTAGTCATGCCAGAGGAGTTGTAAAAGTGAAATTCTTTGTTCCCAACAAGAAATCCAGTAGAGGTTAAACTCATACCGCAATATTTGTGAGAATGCTATACAAAAAAAAAAAATCAGGAACAGGATTACAGATTAGAAGGTTTATGAGGATAAAATTAGAATTTTGCCTAACTTCATCTGTTTGGCTAGAGGTGTCAATTGGGAGTGAGGGCCATTTGCCCTCCCCCAAGATGTGCTCATTCCCTCCCTAGATTTTGAAAAATACCTTTTTTTGAGTATTTTCATTGCAAAATTGATCTGTTTTGGTATTTTTTAATTGAAAAAAAAAAAAACAGAATTGTCTACTAAAATAAAAAAAAAAAATAAATTTGGCCTCACCCCATACATTTCTATATACTTGATGCCACTCTGCTAAGTCCAAAAATTTGATTTGAAGCCAAAGGGTCAACAGTGGCTAAAGGTTACTGAATCTGTATAAAAACAGATAAACAATACACACAAAAAATTGGTGTTTTATGGGTATTAATTAAAAAAAATTTCCACAAAATAAGTTTTTCAAAGAAAAGTAAAGAACTCCATTAAACCAAAACTTAGCAAAAGTAAAATAATATAATCTACAAAGCATGAAACTAATGCAAGTCAGCAATAATAAATAAATGAAACCCAAAACGAACAGAAATTACAATAAATAACCGAGTCAAACTCAAAACAAGCTGAAATTAACATAAGTTGGGCTCAAAACCCTTATGCCTTCCCAAGGCCAGAACATAATTTGCACTTAACTGAAAAAAATTTAAATGTTCTTACTTTTATAACTTTAATAAATCAAATAATATTAACATTATGATTACTAAATATCAGTATTATGTATATTAAACTGACAATGCACATTCATTTGTATTTTTTTCAGTAAAGTGCAAATTATGTTCTAGGCTGTTGGGTGGTTGTCATCCTCAAAGACCTAATTTCCAGAACTTAAAACTATGTTGAATAAAATGGCTATCTAAAATTTTGGTTGGATATGTTTGGGGAAAAGGTGGGCGTGAGAGGGGGGTTAGTTGCCCTCCAATCACTTTCGACAATTAAAAAGGGCACTTGCTCTTTGAATTTCCAAACGATTGAGCCTTTTTTGAAATATCTACAACAGCGCCTTTTATAAAAACCTTATATGCACCCAGGGCATAACTTACAACCCTTGCCCTGAAGGCTGTGGGGGAGTGTCCTCCTCAAAAACATAATTTCTATCTGGAAATCAACTACACTGAACTAAATGGCTATCTCAAAATTTTGATTGGATGTGTTTCAGGAAATGGTGGGTGTGGAAGGGGTGTTATTTGCCTTCCAATTACTTTTGACTATTAAAAAAAGGACAAGCCACTCCAATTTCCAATTGAATGAGCCCTTTTCAAAGTTTCTATGATGACTTTTTTGATACAAAGTGCCCTGCTCTAAAGGAAAAAAATAATAAATAATACACTGTGCCAAGATTGTTCTTATATGTCCTCAGGGCATAACTTAAAACCCTTGCCCTGAGGGTTGTGGGAGAGTTTCCTCCTCAAAAACATATTGTCTATCTGGAAATCAACTACGTTGAAGAAATGGCTATCTCAAAATTTTGATTGGATGTGTTTGGGGGAATGGTGGGCATGAGGGGGGAGGGGGAGACTTGTTGCCCTCCAATCACTTTAGACTATTAAAAAGGGCACTAGCCACTCCAATTTCCAATCGAATGAGCCCTTTTCGAAGTTTTTACGACAACTCCTTCGATACGAAGTGCCTGGGTATGGAGAAAAAAAAAATAATACATTGTGCCAACATCGTTCTTTACTTAGGCAGCGCTATTGAGCTGCCTATGGTTTGAAATATATAAAATTCATCAACTTTAAAGCTGTGATCTTGATGAAAATTCAAGTTCAAACATTTCAGAGCACTTTTAGAGTCCTATCACTGATGTGTTTTTATTTGCTAGTTTCTTTTTTTTCCAGGGATCATTTTACCAAACCAATAGTCCTAGAAAATTGGGGAGAAGACTCATTTGAACAAAAATTAAATGCTCAGGTGGCCTTTCTGCATAGCCAAGAAGATAATGCCAAAGCAAAGTGATGTTATCTGTCATTTTGTGGCACAAAACTCGAAAATTCTGAAATAGGCAATTGACTAGAATTAACAAATAATATATTCAGCTTCTCAGATTCAGGGGCAGTAGAGTTACTCGGTGGCACATTCGTTCCTAGATAGTCACATAGTCCATGCAAAATAAACAGTTAAAAAAGAGCAAGGAGTTGAAAATAGGGCAGTCTCCTTCATATACAGAATAATTTTTTGATTTGTTTAATTTTTTTATTCTTTAATTTTCAGTGTCACTCATTAATTCCATTAAAAAAAAAACTTGATCTTTATATTTAATGTTTGGACAAAGCATACAAAGATGCATCATGGTTGGTTTTTCATTCAATGCTCTTTCCAAATATAGTAGTTTCTGTAATCATAATTGTGTCTCAGCCTCCTTGATGAGGTCAGGGTAATGGTCTAGTTCATCCCCTCTTCTGAAGGAAACACTATAGACCTTTTAAAAATAAATTGTTAGTTAAAACAGATTAAAAAGCAGAATTTTTTTCTCAAACATCTATGTCATAAGTGAAAACAAGGAGCGCAAGATTGTCTGGGCTTTACATAACATAGATATGAAATCAATCTAAGTTGCAAATGTATAAATGAAAAAAGTTGGTGTATTGAGGGAGTTAGAAAGATCATGTTTTGTTAAACTTGATCTGTTTTGTGTCCCTCATTTTCACTTGTATTCTTAGATTCTTACGAATTTTTTTTTTTTTTATGTTTCAGGCCTCCTATCCACCAGAAAATGTTAAGATTGGTTTTGTTTCAACAATGGTTCTGTCATGTGCTGTAATTATTACAACAGATAAAAATCAGAATGTATAAATATCACCCATTACTAAGCCTAGGAAGCCATTAGACAAATATCCTTGGAATTTGTCAAATTGTTCTGCCCTAACAGATTTCAATGAGTATGCCTTTCAAAATGATTTAATTTAATTATATTCTAGTTGAAAACTTGGAAATTCTTTGCAGTTGCTGATGCACTCAGGTATGTAAATATACCTTTTTTATTGCAGTATCCCCAAGAAAACCTTGATGAGTGTGTATTCTCTAGAGATACAAAGAAGAACAAAATACCAACACTTTTTATTGTCTCAACCAGGAACTGTCCAAGCTATGTACAATAGGTAAGTACCCAAATCAGTATCAGTGTCTATTATCTCAGTTTAAAAAAAGGAGAACATTCTATAAAGATCAAGAATCATTTCAGGAAGGACACTCAACTTTCATAGATAGGCCATACTGTTAAATAATTTAAGCCCACAATTTCTTGGGCCAAAATAAACACAAAAATTATTTTTTTTTTTTTAGATGGGGGAGGGGAGGTGAATGGGGGCCTTGTATCTGTAAAAATATATAAGCAAAAAGAATAAAGTCATGCTGTCCCATTTATTACTGAAATCTACATTGTTGCCAATAGGTACACCAATTAATGAAATAGTTACAACCAATTCATCATTTTCTATTAAATTATAATTGATCTTCTTACACAAAAATTGTTGTCATTAAGATACAATCATCTTGTTTATTACAATAAATTCATCACTTGCACAAAAGAAAAAAAATGAGTCTTTAATTGGGCCTTCACAAAATATCTGTTCTTCTAAAGATTTTTTAACACTGTGGATTGACCAATTAGTTTTTCAGTTGTGTTCCAGAATTTAATTTTTCGGCTATTATCTGCTTGCAAAAAAGGTTAAGCAAAAATAAGTCGTTTAGGATTGGTAGTACAAAAGAAGCTAGGAAGAAAAAAGTTTTAAACTCTTAACATATATAAATAATTTGCTTTGCTCTAATATAATTTGCTCTAATAATAATTTGCATAAGGCTACAATATGTCTGTCGGTTGGTTCTAGAGTACATTATTATAAGCTTTACCCCCCCCCCCCCAACTTTGTGCATATTTGAATTATGATTGTGCAGGAATCAGGTAAGACATTTTGTGAGCCTTCTGTCATTGTTTATTTCCTTTATTTGCAAATATTGGAAAGCTGCCCAACTGTTATTTGGGAGACGATAAGAATTGACTAGAGTTTGAAAGCAAATCCAGCTTGCTTGTGGATAGCGTTTTTTGGCTTTAGATTCAAACTATTAGTTTCATGACTTCAATAAAATTTGAAATTTTGATTTTTTTTTCTGCATTCATTGTCAATTACTTCAAAAACAGATATTATTTTTGAAAATCTTGCAAAATTATGATTAAGACCAATTGTTAACCTAAAATTTGATTATATACTTGGAAGCATGGCCATTTTTTAAACAGCTTGCTTTGCTACTCGTTATTTGTGACTAGCCAGTATAATTCTCACAAGCCTTTTTTTATAGGCCATCTTTGTTTTCCATTGGCTTTTCGTGACTGGTACTTTTTGTCACTAAGACATAACCTATTACAAACTTGAAGTCATTGATTTCAAATATGGAACTGAAGTTTTAATTTCAGCCATAAACCTACCTTCAGTCCCTTATGCAAGGGATCCAGATTATGAAAAGAGCCAATCTTGAGTTAAAGCATTTATAGATGAATGTTAGTTGAACAGTGGGAATGTTATGCCTTTTCTAAATCAGGATTATAGACACATGGTATACATAGCTGCAGGGCCCATGGACCCAACTCCTACCCCAAATCCATGTGTGTAAGCGTGTTGCACCTCTTACAATTTGCCATGTGTAAGCATGCATCTCTTTACAATGTGTTTAGAGATCAGTTTAAGCACAGCCTTAAATGATCAGATAAGATTTTGGTTTTGAAATTTTTACTTTTTTTTTAATCTAAGAATATGATAGGCTATTGAACAGGGGCATATTCAGGATTTTTTTTTGGGGGGGGGGGCTTATAAAAAAAACGCATCAAATTGTTTTACATGTACTTTTATAACGTTTTTACAAGTCCAACAAAATCTCGGGGTATGCGTTCGAATCCAGTAGCAGTCTTTCTATTCAAGCATTTGTACAAGAATTAGATTTCCTCTAACTAATTAACGTTTTAGTTCAATTATTTTAAAAGGCAGTCAGTAAATAAAAGACTTACAATTATGAACTGGTTGCATTTGCTGTATTCTACAATGCTTTCTGAAAAAACACTAGCCAAACCTTTATTGGTGGGCTGAGGAAGTGACAACCTTTTTTCAAATATAGGATAATTTCCATTTGTTTAAGTGTTTAAATTATTATTTACTTTCATTTGAGAAAAAACCCTGCTTTGTCATTTAATCAGTATAAAAATCAGATTATTTTGATGTACACATTGTTGTCATACTTCCTTTTTTAGTTTAGGTCAATTTACAATGAGATATAGCTAATGTTGAGCCAGTAATTATTTTTACCATTTGCAATTGGTAATGCTAAGAAAAATAAAATCTGTTATTTTTGACTGGCACAGATAGGACCTGTTGACCCTCAATTCACTATTCAGGTTTTCTTCTATGCTGCTAGATTTAAAAGTGTTCAAAAAAATTAAAATTTAGAGCTGAATTAAGACAGTTAAAGTAGGATAAACATTGAATAAAACAAATGCATTCATATTGATGACTTATGCATTATCATGAGTGACATATCATGAATTTGGCTAAATTTTATTATGAATTGGTCATGATCTTTTCAATTCCCAGTTTCAGCATTAGCTATATCTTGGGGGTTTAGGCCTGTTATATTGACAGAGATTGCTATATACTTGCAATTCATTGAAATGAATGGTTCTGTTTGGTACTATGATCTTAATCAGTATGAATGTATTTATTTTATTCAATGTTTTTCCTTCTTTTATTGTCTAAATTCACTGGTCTCTAAATGAGCAAATAGGTAGTAATCTCTCTTTAAAGGCCCACTATAGTGGACACAAAAACTAAAGGAGGATCTAGGACAAAATCTGGGGGGGGGGGGTGAGGGGGACACTGTAACAAGGGTGCCAATAAATGACCAAATTGACAAGTTTATTTAAGAAAAAGAGTGAAAAACAGAAAAAAAAAACGAAATAAGGGCACCGGAAAAATTTTTGAGCTATATCAGTAATCAAAAGAAAACAAGTTTAGTCTGGATGGCAAAGTGATTTTTCATATATTACTGCTTTACTTTTTCAGATATGTTGCAGCTGTCAAGAATAATGAAGAACCAGGAGTTTTTCTGAGAATAAGTGCAGAAGCAAAACTCCCTCCGACTATGGTAGCTCGTCGGATCTTGGAACATTACTTACTTACTGTAACTAATGCAAGCAAAGCAGGTGCTGTAGACCATGCTATAATTCTAAGTTATCAATAATAATATTTCGAATCTTATAGTTGAATTAATCTAGTGGTTTCTATTGCCTTTCATTTAAGAACAAGTTGAAAGAAACAAAAGTTCATAAAATTAACAAAAAAGAGTGAAAACAAACACAATATATACGTTTTTTGTATTCAATAATTTTTTTCAAGTGGAAAATAAGATATATAAAGGACTGTTTCGTTTTAAACAAACCAAAAAAGTAGAAAGATGTACAACTATCCACATGAAACCTCTATAGCAGAATTGCATTTCTTGATTCTGAGGATCTTTTCTTTTTTTTTTCCTCTCTTATTTTCAAGCTTTTTTTTCTGGCTTGAAGTGTAGGTTTTTGTTTCTCGTTCTTTTATATTTGGTTTTCCTGCTGAAAGAAACGGCAGCTATTTAGAGGAATGTGTAGGGCCGATAAAAGGAAATATGGAGAAACAAATTAAGAAAAGAAGAGGTATAAACGACCTCTAAAACGCAGACTAAAAACCTGCAAATCAAAGAAAGGAATAGGCTACTGAAAGTAAAAAAAAAATAAAAAAATATGCACTTACTTAATTGTGTCTGATATTGAAATAGGAATAGTCTTTTCTGTATTGATATAGAATTTTATTTTTGCATCTATTCAACTTTTAATTTGAATACAATTTTGTATTCTAAACTTGTCTGAAAGTCAAGAAAAATAAGGTGTAATCTGAAGGTTGCTAATAAGATCATCTTAAACGAAATGAAAATTCTAATGTTTTCAATTCTTCTTCTTTTATTACTCAGTGACGCTTCTTGGCTGCAAATGTCTTTGCGTCGGCCCTGCGGCAGTTGGGATATGACTGGGCATTGTACCTCTAGTTAAAGATTAATCCACTGTGCCATTACAGGACAACGTTCTCAATTCATTTGTTCTAGTTGCCGTTTGGACCCTGAAAATGTCTGGAGGCGGTTCATTTGTATATAGATTAAATTATTTAATGCGGTGTTATATATTTTCTTTGGTTTTAGTTGTTTTTCTAGGCTTTTAGTTCTCCTTTTCATATCGCTGGGTTTTTAAGTTTTTTTTTGCAAATTTTTCTCAATTTTTTCTTTTTTGGCACTGAGGACAGACCGCAAACATCGGACAAAATGGGTCCAAAATATCTGCCATTTTTTCAAAATATCTTCCAATTGTCTTCTAACGTATAATTTCGGATTCTTTTGTTGGTTGTGACTGGCCAACTCAGTCTAAAAAAAATACGCATTGATGTCGAATTTAAACTTGAATAATCAAGAACTTTTCACCGCCAGTTCAAATCGTTGCTCTGGCTCAAGATTTGTTCGTGTAGTGGTTGCAATCCAAAGTAGTGGCCGACTCTTGCCGGGGTTAACGCAAGTAATAGATTAATTACACTCCCATATACAGAAATAAGTATATAATACAAGGCAAAGACAGACATTATTTTATTTTTCTTCTAGTGATCAAAGCAACAGTAAGTGCTAACTTGAAGAATTCCTCTCTTATACAAGATAGGGACTTGGCGCTGGAGGTTTATCTGGTAAGTTTATTCATATTAATTTATAATAACTTTTACCGCAATACTAATCTGGCTAACCGTACCCATAATAATGCTAATTACAACAAGAGCAGCTACAGCAGCAGAATGAATGATAGTAGCCAATGGATTTTGCCCAACACTCTTGCTTTTGTTCATGTATTTGTGTAAACCTGAAATTTCCTTCTCTATAACTTAAATATAGGAGAACAAGCGATTTCAGATGAAAGTCAAGAGCAAAACTTACTGAATTTATCTCATAGATATGGAGGGGGGGGGGGGTATCTCATTAAACCACCCGCTCTTCACGTAAAATTTACGTAGTGCTTTCCTGAAAGCGTTTCAGATTGCAGCAAGTTTATCCAGCTACTAATTTTAAGGTGTTTTTTTTTTTTTAATATTACTTTTAAAAGCATGAACTGAAACATTGATCTATATAATTGGTTGTGTCGGTGACTCCCAGCCAATCACTACGGTTCTGAACACAATATATCAAGCAGTCAGTAAGTTTTATAAAAAACTGTAACTAGTTTTGAATGTAGTTTTGGTAAGTTTGCCCTATTTTGTCTTATGATTGGGGGGGGGGAGGAGTGGACACTGAACCCCTCAGGAAAAGATATTTTGTTTAGTTGTTTGTCTGTTTGTTTTTTTTTTTGGGGGGGGGACAAAGAGACTTTGAAATTTGAGTTGAGAGGGGGGGGGGCATATTTTTTCATCTTATTCTTACGATAAAAGGATATTTTGCCTGTCATCTGACGGGCTCTTTGGCTTTTTTATTGATAAAAGCATATGCAACTCACTGAGTCCTTTCAGTCTTTTAGCACTGTGATGAAATAGTAAAACTTTGAATAACATTGCACTAGTTTTAGAGCATTAAGTCCTGTAGGTCTGAGATATAAAATTCAAACTTTGTAGTAAAGAGCGGAGTGTAGGGGGAGGGGGTCTCTACGTATATAATGATTTCTATTCTTTTTCAGTTTAGTGTTCTTCTTTAATTTAAATTGAAAAAAAAACTATTTCACTTAAAAATTTTTAATTTCTATTCGTTTCTAAGTATCCTCTTCAAAGTGGCCCATAAGATGTGTTTGGAGAGAGAGAGAGAGGGGGGGGGGGTCTGAAACTGCCTCAACCTCCCCCTTTTTATGCTTGAGTAACTTTTTTTTTCCTTGCATTAAGAATGTAAGCGCGGATTAATGTGTATTTTCTTTACACAATAAAATAGGTACTAATTCCTGTTGATCAAGACTATTCTTCTATTTTGAACTCGATATTTCTGCAAAAAGAGGGAAGCTTTAAAACTTATTCTAAATGGGAGGATGCTTGGGTAATTCTCTCCCCCTCCCTAATCCTTGAGTAAAATACTGCAAAATTGTCTGAGCTTAGGCTCATCGAAAAAATTTGCTCTTGTAGGAATCCCCCTCCCCTCCTATCCATGTGAAGGTAAGCATATGAATGTAATCTTTACTTTACACTCAAAGTTTTTCGGCAATAGGTGAATAGTTGTCCATAGCAAGGGTAAAAAAAGCGTATTGCAGCGCAAAATCGGGGAAATCGGTACTTTGTGCTATTTTTTCTTTCTTTTTTTAGCTTAAAAACCGCATTAAAACTTGAATTCCTATTTGATTGAGCTTTTTCCTGATATCCTGGAGCCAATGGTTCGGTATAATCACCCCTGAAAAAAAATGTATTGTGAACATCTTTCATGGGAAAATAATAAAAAAAACTCGTGTTTTTGTGCATACGAGCTAGAAACTTTTGCTCCAGGGCTCTCAGAAATGTTAGGTTTAATAGTTTAATTTTCGCCAAGATTACGCCCCTTCTTGTGGCTGAATTTATTAATTTTTCCTGTTCTGGAGTCAGCATAAACACTAATTCCGTTTTATTTTTGTTTTTATTGACAGCGCTGCTCTTTAATATCCGTTCAGTACCATGAACGTTCAGAAACACGCTTTTCTCCATTCTTACAATCTTAACATACAGTATTTAAAGAAAAAGAAAACGTCTAACGACCTTGTGTGTGAAAATATGAATGTCTTTTGATTTTTACTTATTTTATTTCAGTGTGTATTGAACGATGATTGCTATGGCCCAATCCCAGACGTTCTAAAAATGTATGTATTTTTGTACTTTCATTCTTTTATTTATGTTAATTGAGGATGAAAAATACGAGTACTTCATTTTCTTTTTTCTTAATTTTTTTACTTGACAAAAATAGTCTCACTGCAGTTTGTCAATCAATATACTTCTCTCCTTTCGTGATTAGAGCGATTATTTAGTGATTAAAAGTAAATAGAGACTACAGAAAATATGCGACCAGATGAGTGCTATGGAGGGGGGCGTTTTGCCCCTCCCCCTCGTCCTTTGATAAGTGTAGTTTTTTTTTTACTTCCAATTTCTTATATTACAAATATTAAAAGATAATTGATTGAGGAAAGCTGAAGCGAAGTAAAGGTTCGGACGTGGAAGATGGTAGAATTTAGAAGAAGGTACAAAATATTATTTTGAGAGACCCAGACCTTCAGATATAGTATGCAAAGAGGTAATCAGCAAAATCTTTGGAAATGTATTGTCGGATCAATAAGACTTTGATCAGATCAAATAAACATTCCTAAGAAGAGTTTTAAGAAAGAGACTGTAATATGGTTACTGATTTTGAGATTGATTCTTTGCCTCTTGAGAAAAGGCCTCAGAAAGCGAGTGCCATTTTCATATCCAATATGCGGGTGTATGAATGAAAGTGTGTCATTAGATGCATGAGTTTGCAACATTGAAGGATTTAAGTTGCCATCTTGGAGAGTGTGAAATGATATGAAGAATGGCTGATTAATGTGATTAGAGATGAATGTTATGGTACTATTAGGTAAATAATAAGATAGTTCGTAAATTCCTTGCTCTATTTCACAATCCTTCCCTTTGTTAGTAAATAGCACGTTTGGCACTTCATTCTTACACAGTTATTGTTGAAAAAATATGCTTTTCTCTTTAGGGCTCTCAAAAAAGAATAAAGATCCTCCAGAGCCGTTACTGGCGCATATGGCGTCGAATCGACGTTTCAGTCACTGGGTCTTTTTTACAAGAATAAGTAGCAAGCTAGTTGCCCAACCTTGCTGCAGCGGGCTTCGAATCCTGGGCCCCATATTGGCAAGCAGAGCATCAATCCACTGTGCTACGACAGGGTTTAAGGCTCTTACCCATTCTTTGATTAGCCGAACTCGTCGCTGTTGTCTTAGCAGCTCAAGTTTTAAGCTTATTCCAATTCTTTCGCTTCCCCATGTTCTAGAAAAACACTTTGTGGTTCTGCCATTTTATCTTCGTCATCTTCCCTGTACCTCCATTTTTAGTCACAACACTGGCCGCTAAATAAACTTTTCAACAGCTTCAACCGTTTTTGTATCCACCTTTATGCAACTTCGGTAACATCCTTCTTAAATTTTTCTTGTGTTTTATATTTGCCTCTGGATCTAGCTTTGCACCTTGTTTATTGAAACTGTCATAAAATCAATTATAATCCCTTAAACTGTTACCAAGTAATTTGATCCTGTCCGCATAATACTACTACTACTTACAACTCAATGCAGAAACAAGCCGCCTGGGGCCAGCAGCTACGCACGCTCCTCCTCTATCCCAATTTTTTCAAAGCCTCCCTCTTTACATCCTCCCAGGAAGTTTCCATATCCCTTGAATCTTTCCTTACAACATCCTCTCACCCGAACCGTGGACGATATGCTTTTGTTTGGCCCTAGACGGTTGGCCGACAAGGACGGTCTTTGGTAATCTGTCATCCTTCATCCGCAGAACATGTCCATTTGCATAATCCAAGTCGGATATCATCTGGTCCTTTCATCGCAATTCTACGGCGTTAGTCGCTCCAAATTCTGAATCATTATGCTTGAACTAAACTATGATTCAATTTCTGCGAGAAAATACCTGGCTATCTAAAACCAAAATAAATCAGCTGTATAGTGTTGTTCTTCAGGAAGTGGTGTTTAAGATAATTAATCGCCATTTATGTTGTCACTTTGGTGTAAAAAATTATAGAGTCGGTAATCTTATTTGACAAGTATTAAAAAAAAAAAAATTATAATATATCCCTTATGTTTCATGCTTAAAAAAGAGAAGTTCAGCCAAATAAGTGGTGTTTTTTTTGCTACTTTTTCAGTGTTGCCAGAAGCCTTAACTTTGTCATTGCACATTTTAATGAAGTCCTTCTGTGGCCTGTTAAGATACTTCTTTCTTGTTTTTAGATTATCGAAGCCAAATTTACACTATCTAAGTTATTTACCATTTGTTCTGTTTAGAAGTCGGTTAATTAAGCTCTGTGTTGGTGTAAAGGATGAAAATCTTGGAAGCAAAAAAGATACAACTTTTAGGCTAAGCAGGGCAACGTAGATCCAATAGATGAAGCAATGCACAAAACTGTTGTTTCATTCAGCGAGTCTCTAGTTTCTATTCCCCGAAAATAATTTCTTTCTTTCTCTAGGACTATAGGCCTTGAATACGAAGTTCTTTTAAAAAAGAGACTAATGGAAAACAACATACCCTTCTCAGATGAGCATAAACTACGGCGCCAAGGCTTTGATAAAACACCCGATGTCAAGCTTGATATCCCCATCGGTAAGGTTTTAACCTTTTCTCTTCGGTTTCGATTTCTTTTAAGTCTACTGTGGATTCCTTGTGTCTTTCAGCATATAGCAAACATGTTATCTGTCAATTTCTTTTAATTGATCACAGGATTGAACGTTGAACTAATTGTCGGTTTTATTCTTATTTCATTCTTCTATTTTCTTGTAATTATAATAAGAAATAGTAATAATAATATTGTATTTCATAGCTTTTAGGCCATAAATAAAAATATATATGTTGCATATAACTCTAAAATTGGTAGCAACAGATACATGTAAAAAAAATTATTTAAGTTGAACATTGAAAACAAGCCTGTCTGTTAGAAATTTATCTTCGCCTGAAAAAACAAAACAAAACAGGAGAAACAATTCTGTCAAGAAGGCAATCTCCATCATATTTTTCGTTTTTCCCGGAAGGGTGGAAATTTTTATCTTCCCAGGTTAAAGCAGTAGTTGACGGCGCTAGACTTCATAGTCCAAACTGGCGGTACTAATCTTCGTTTCATGGCCCTTCAGCCAGGAAGTGTAATGAGGGATTTGGGGCCAGCCATCTTGTGCTTTCGTACACTTTCCCCGTTTAGCTTTCCCAGATTTCTTTATGCACCCATTTAGGACTGGGTCGACTCTGGCTGACTTTACAGAGCTTCTGAGCTTGCACAGGTTTGCTTCACAGTTTAAAGAAAATTGCTTACATTAATAGCGTTTGCAATACTCTCTTCAAGATCCAGTTCAAATGCCCCAGACAAAAATTTTTATATGAAGATGGTTGCCTACAGGAAGTGGAATATAATTTAATGATGCATCGATAGTTTCGGTTTTATTTTGTAGGTTTTTTTTTATACGTTAGTGATACACTTTAATAATTAAGGACTAAAAGACTATCAAAGACCCGAACACATCCGAAGACCGGATCCGAACGAAAGACCCTAGTAATTTTTAACTGCTACTACTAGATCTATGTAATATACAATTTTCCTTGTATATTTTTCTAAGCACTCTTACGATAGTATAACTTTGAAATCCTTTAAAAACAATCGATTTATTTCTTTTTTTTCAATTTTTTTTCCCGTTTTTTGGCTGAAGCTTCAGTAATCTATAATAATTGATAGAAAGATTATAGTGCATTTTATGTGCTAGAAGAAGGGGGTCTTTGTACATGTTGAAGTTCAAAATGTTACATTTCCAGGTGTCGATGGGCGAGTCATCAATTGGATTGAAAGCAAAGCCCTTTTCGCAGATGAAAAACTTCATCAGCAGTACCTGAAAGATCAGTTATGGCCCTATTGGAATAGATTTGGACCGGGTATGGTCATTTACTGGTTTGGTTATGAGTCGTCGATACGAAAGAACACTAGCAGTAGCAACGCTGCTAGAATACTTGTTCGGCATGACTTTCCTGAAAAGTGTCTTGTATTAACTCCAGATCTTATATTAAACAGACGTTAGTTATATCTAGTTTCTGCTTTGAATACCAGCTGTTTTTAATATTTACTGACAAAGAGAACATGGTTTAAAATGTTGTGAATACAGCAACAAGTTTATATCTGTCTATATGAAGCTAATCAGGGTAAAATTAATAAAATACTAAGCAGAGAAAACTCATGAAGTCAAGGCCGGACCCAGGTTTTCTTTCGGAGGGGGTTTTACTAGAAAAAAAATTTCGGAGGGGAGGATTTAAACACAAAAAAACTAAAAAACTCATACAAAATTCGTTTATATCCCTTTTTGTTACGTTTTACGAGTCAGAAAAAGATTTCGGGGGGGGGGGGTACACGTCCCCCCCCCCGCTGGATGCGGCCTTGCATGAAGTAGGTTACTTTGAATAAAAATGACAAGGTTATGCTGCAAAATTTATCAAGATGTTTCTGGAACATAGCTTTTAGTTTTTAGTGGCAAAAATATTTATAGTTACGATATTACTATTTATCAGCTAAAAGGCGTGTCGGACGACAAGCATCAAATATTAAAAAACCGCCTGTTCACTCTCCTGTGAGAAACCTACTGACTATGACTGTATAGCGTATATTGAGGAAATACTCGCTTCGGGTACCCGTTATATGACATAATTCGACATAACCAATTATATGGTAATATTTAAAACCTCATTACTAGCATACATAATTCAATATGGTGCTCCGAAGGTAGAAATTTAAAAAAGATTAAAAGAAAGTAGACTTGACCTCCTTGACCTCTGAAAGGCTCGTGCATTTATAAGATTAAGTTTTTTTTTTGTATTATAGCTTCATTTTTGTCGCCAGACTGAACATCGGGGGAACACTAACCCTAGGTCTCAGGTTGATGCAATAAGTTCGCAAATAAACAAAACTAGGACTAAAGAACTAGTGAATTTTAAGACGAATAAAACTAGGAATACGATGACTAATGTTGACCGCCTTTAGTGTGTTGGATTTGAAAAGAAAACTTTTGGAAAAATGGTATAAAGTGAAGACAAAAGAAGGCAAAATCAAAAGTAAATGAATATTTAGTATAAAATATAAAGTCAAGATTTAAAAAAAGGAGAAAAGTGAATTAAAACAACAAATACTGCACGAACAGGAACGCTAACTCTTTCCGGGTTTTGTTCAAATTACAAACGTTTTCAGAAACGGAGTGTTGCCTCCCTGAACTGGTAATAATAACGAAAAAAATTAACATCAACCATGTTTTCATTTACAATTTAAATATAAATCTAGTTTTCTTCCTAAAGGTCCAGAAAGGCTCAATCTGAGCTCCTGCGGTCATACCAAACAGTTGTCACGTAATTGTTTTTACTAGCGAACATAGGTCGTGAAAACTACTGAAGATTGTTATTGAAAAAATGGCCATTAAATTAAAAGAAAATCCCAGTATATTTACAAAAGTCTATACTTACCAAAGCTGATTTGCTAAATTTCTTCATTAATACAATAATCGAACTGCCTTGTTCTTAATTTTTACACTTGTTTTGAACTTATAAATGTTGTTTCAAATCTTGCTTATATTTCAGTGGTTCTATTTTAAACAAGCCATATTTTTCTACGAATAGTTGATCAAAAAGTTTATAGGATAACATTACGTTTCCATGCATTTCAAATGGTTGCCGACAATTTTGAGCAATTTTTAGGATGGTGGAAACACACCTCTGTGTTCAAACGGCTCAAATTTTTTTTTGAAGAACGGCCGTAGAACTTTTTGAAAACTTGTTTGCAGAAGCAAAACTAGATCTTTTCTTTGCTATTTTGTTACAGTATGTGGCATATATCCTTTATATTTTATATAGGAAAGGTATATAAATGAAATAGAAATCTACCTCATTTAAAAATTCTACTCTCATTTAAAAAAGATAAAAAATTTGTCTGTCAATTCAGCTTAGTTGATTCTTCTTTGTCAGCATCATGACCTCTCTCTCTTTTTTTTCCTAGCCCATAATTCTGTTTACAAGAGCTAAAAGGAAAGAGGAAAAAAATTTAGTAATAATTTCCTTAATACAAAGGTTCAATCCTACTTAATGACTGTGGGTTAATTTTATACGGCTATTAAATATACAACAAAATCTATTTTTTCAATCCGATTGCAATCTCTTATTTAGCACTGTAATTTTTTAACTAGACTAGGATTTTTCTGGGCTATAGCTATAGAAACTACAATACTAAGTAAGATATTGCAATCGCTTTGAGAAAATAGATTTTATTGTATATTTCCCAATTACTTGATTAGTGAATAATTTGAAGAAGACTTTTGGGAGCTGGTTTCTTCTCCGTCATTATTGGGATGTAATTATCAGCAGAGAGTCGCCATCCCCAGTTTTTCGGTTTCATCGCAGTAGCCTCACTTTTCCATTCCATTACCTGCAAATACACACGAAAAGAATGGAACTTCTCAGTTGAGGGTGTGGGAGGCATCCGATCAGGACAGACAACTGCGGAAGAAGAAGCGAGCTTGGCCAAAAACAGACGAAGTCTCAAGAACCAGAGAGTTTCTCCATGATTTCCTTTATAAATTTTCAAAAGAGCTAGTTCACCTGCTAAAATGAGATCGTCCTTCTTAGCGTTCGAGTCTATAAAAACCTTGGCGGCCCCACGGAAAGACGGATCGGACCGGTACAATCACAGTCTGACAGATTTACCAATTCCTTGTAATCTCGATGTGGTTTCACAGCCTAGGAAAGCGTGCAGAAATAGAATTGCACCACACATGTCCCTTAGTTTTTCTTTGATGGAGCAAATATTCCATAGCTTATGTTCGTTTGAAGCTTTCGCCTCGGATCTGAAATATATGCCTTTGTAGGTGGCAGTGACATGATAGAGGAGAAGGATAAGGAGGTCAGTGTCGTTGCCGATGAGACACGTCAACTGAGTTCTTGCATTATGAATGGCTGTGGTTACAATCAGGACATCCGCATCAGCAGAGGCATTTTGTGCCGAACAACCTGCAGAGGACAATTTTTCTCCTATCGCTAGAGTTATCCGCTGCTTGTTTGTGCAGTTTTGCAAGACCTCTTCTTTCTTTCTTGTTAGCTTTGTTGTACCAGTGAATTCTACCACTGGGCACTGTTTACCCCTGGAACGTTTGAGGTGAGCCATACCTTTCGTCGAAGTACCATTGCCATATCCATCAAAAACTACCGAAGCTTTTCCAAATCTAGTGGTGACATACTTGACGTAACTTTCGCAAATGAAGTCAAATGTAGAGTTGGGTTGCCAAGTCAATTTCTGGAGCAGCCAGCCGCCATCAACGACATAGTGGCACGAGTCTCAGCGCTCATCCGAATGGTCCCCTGGCGCCTTTCAAATTGTGTTTGACAGAGATGGTTTGTCAGCTGGACGCTGAACTTCATAGGATCCAAAATAGGATAGGGGATACGTACAGAGCTCATGCGACAAAACCTCTCGAAGATCGGATTCTTCCCGTTTCACCACCGTAGCTAAACACTGGAACAGAAGCCCTTAATCTACATGAACCAGTTCACCATCGATGTTAACAACTGAGTTGGATGCCATTGTAACAGCCTTGTCTTTCTTCCGGAACGAAAATGAATCAGCTGCCTTCCCAATCATTTCGTCTGGAATTCGGGCTCCAACTTCCTTCCCAGTCATTTCGTCTGGAATTCGGGCTCCAACTTCTTTCGCTTTGTCCGCATCTACATTAGCTGATGCAGTTACGCGGTAACGACGTTGAGGAGCCCTCCGTGTTCTCTGAACGGAATCAGGGTTCGCAAAAAGTCTAGGACCGCCTCCGTGTCATCAGTATCTCTCTTCATCCGCCACTGGAGCGTTCAATGATCACTTGTTGAGTAACTGACACGTCCACCACTGGACGTGTTGATCACTTGTTGAGTAACTCAGGCTAATCAGACCTTGCATTGAGGCATTTACTTCAGCACAGGTCGGCATCGAAAAAGCCCATATTAGACGCTCAGTTTTTGTGATCCCCCGTCCACGAGTTAGTCCACCTGTTGTCTTCAAACTGCGCATTAGAGCTTGCTCAATGACTAGATCCGGTGACAATCCAGCCCAGTACCGATCACTTCTTCTTATAACAAACCGACCGATTTTGAAATTGAGTAAAGCTCTGGATTGTTTTCTTGCAGGTCAACCGTAGCCTGGATATGAAGACGAGCGGACCTCGCTTAGAGGTTGTGCCCTGCTGCCGCAAAATACGGAAGCATCTGTTTAAGGCTATCCAAATACAGATCCCAGTTCCCGCAACATATCAAGTCAATCAAGTCTACTTACTCATAATAATGTGTCTGCCAAACTAGCTGATATAACAGTCAGGTACTTTTGAAGATAGATGGCGATCCTGTTGTGTGCGCTGTGCAGCCTGTGTTTTCGAAACCTAACTGTACCTAGTCTTTAATGAGCCGTATAGACTAGAATATTCAAGTTTCTATGCGTCTATGCTTAGTCTCTCTTTTTCTAAAGTCTAGTTTTCACAAATTTGATTCTCATCAGATAACCAGGTTCCCGACGACTAGCGAAGCAAAAATGAGTGAGGTACTTCTCTGCTCCTTTAAGCTCTATATTCTCCTCTATTGCTTTTCGCAGGCTGTTCGAAGTATTTCAGGCGTCCATTGAACTGATCTTTCTGTAAAACTTCGGAAGAAAAGCTACTTTCCTTTATTTTGGCAATTGAGTTATTAAAATCTTTTTTTTGTAGTTTAATATAAGTTAGAGAAGTGTTACAATAAAAGTGATATCATTTTCGGTTTCAGCGAGTTGATTTATACCAGAATCGAGTCTCCGAACGTACCAAAATAACGAAAATCGAAAGAAGGATTTTTCACCCCCCTTTAAGCAGCCCCAGAGAGTTTTCCCGAAGGGAGATTTTAGCGGATTTTGGATATGTTGTTCAGTAATTTTTTCTGAACATTTTAGTGTAAAAAAAGCTTCCTAAATGTCAAAAATGTAAATACCTAATTTTTCGCCCCCTAACAATCCCTTAAAGCCACCCCAGAAGGTTGTCCCGGTGGGAGGTTGGAGCAGATTTTCGATACGATGTTCAGCGATTTTTTCTGAAAATTTTGGTGTAAAAAAACCTTTTGTTGCAATTTTGTCCCGGTCAAACCGTACTTTTACTGGCCTATGACTCCTGTTTCCATAAATCAGGCCAAATCTTTCTTTATTACTTATTTTATTATCAAGTTAGTAACGCTATCCGGCTTTTTACCTTTTCACTTTTATAAAAATGAAGAAGTTGGAATAGAAAAAAAAGAAGTAGTTTCATAGTTTTTTTTTTTATATATGCTTACTGAATGTGACGTTCAATCATCACTTAAAAAAAATTAACAAAAGATTACGTACAATTCTTGCCAAATATGCTATTTGCTTCTTAACGTCACCAAGAAAAAGCTACACAAGAAGAGAAAACGACTCCAAAGTATCATTCTTTATATAATGAATACTGAGAGTGTGCAAACATCGTTGGATAAAAAAGCCCAGATATCAACTGACACTAACAACAATGTCCCTTGCAATCCCCTTGCAATAATAATATCACATACTTAACATCAATCAAATCACTTTGAAAGATGACGTACGACCAGCTAAGTACAATGTTTTATAGACTAGGTTTTAACATTCCTTTGTGTACTTTACAGTATAAGGTAACGATGTTTGAAATAAATTATACTCTATTCCATATACGTCAAAAACTAAATAGATAATTTGGTTTTAAAAATGGGTAGCTGAAGTATTTAGTAGTGCTAAAAATCAGCATCCACAAAGGGGACCAAAGAAGGAAGCTTCTCCATCCAAAACACCAAAAATTAGAAGCATTTTCAATATTTTAAAAAATAACTGTTTCCTGAAAAATAAATTTTTAAACTCCTTCGTTATTAGGAAAAATTCTCCGTGGGTTTGCTACCCCTATCAAAAAATCACGAGGGCGCCCTTGCCTAGTGGTATCGAGAAATCAAATTTTTCAGATAGGAAAACAAACAAAGCACACGAAAAATTTCAGTTATTCACTTAGTGATTACTTTTTGTGCTTCTTCTTCTCTCGTGGATGTAATGAGCTGCAACCTGGGTTGAGGCGCCACTACTGACAAGGGGTTGGCGTTCTTCACTTGGGCTAAATCTTCCTGTCTCCATGATATCGTCTTCATGGTAGTCACGAAGCACAACAATCTCCTAAGATAGTTACAATAGAGACAGTAGGAGGTAAACACAATTATAATATAAACATATATTCATCGTGTACAATAAACACGTTTATTTCATTCGTAATTACGGTAGCGTAATTACGGATGGAACTAAGACGGTAAGTCTCCTTCGTCCTACAGAAAAGCGTAGCAAAAATAACGGGAACTTCGTTTAACTATTTAACTTTGGTAAAAAACTTATTATAAAGAATATTGATAAAATATTTTGCAACATTTGTCTTGTGTCTTGTTTTTTTAAATCTGTTTGTTGATTAGTGATAGTGATAGTGATATATTTAATTAACAAAAAGTTTAAATACAAAAATCAATATGATTCACCCAAAACCAAACGGTTGACGTGGGGTGAAACAGTTAAAAAAAAAAATAATACATACATGTAACATAATTCAAATACACCATGATAAGAAAGAAAGATAAAAAGAGAGAAAAGAAAAGAAAGAAAAAAAATAAATAAAGAATAATAATAATAGTACAGGGACAGCAACTACATACCATATTCATGTTGTGGGGTCGCACTCACAAACCAACAAGCAATTACAACTTAATTTAAATTAAATCAAATCAAGTCACCTCCAAAAGAAACAAAACTAGAATTCATACTTACTTAATAATTTTTCTTTCAATTTTGCTTTAAAACAACTAAAATTTTCAAGTTTCTTCATATCATTATCCAAATTATTCCATAAATTTATACCCTTTATAACAATTAGAAGTAAGTACATTAAATGCATTTCCTCCAAAATCAGGTTTCAAGATCGAGTCACAGTAAATATCAGCATTCAAAATCGTGTTGCAGCATGGTTCTGATTTAGAATAAATTAATGGCATTATTCCGTGGCCGGCGTTTACCCCCCGGAAAATACCCCCCCCCCTCGTGGAAAATAGGGCTATCAAAAATTGAGATGTTTATTTGAATTTTTTTTATTTCCTTAGGGGGGACGGAATTTTGGTACTTTTCTATTATGCGCCACTCACTCAAGTTTACGCTGTGAAAAATTCGAGAACTCCCCAGTTTTTTCGTTATTTTCTTCGCTACTTTATAAATAATTTGGGCTATAGATTTGCATATTAGGGGGGGGGGGGTGAAGTTTAGCGGGTCTGCATGCAAATTTTTTTTGGTAAAAGTATTCTGCATATTAGACAGATAGATAGAGAAGTGTATTTTAAAGCCAAATATACGGCCATAAACATAGTAAAATAACATAAATGAAAGGCACAGATAACAAACTTTGATCAGCGATCATCATAAGACACATAAATGAAACATAACATTAACCTAATAATAGCACTTAATACTTGGAAAACGGTCAGTGAAAAAAAAACACTTAACGCTTTGAAAAAACCCTTAAGTTAAAAACTACATATACTTTACAATTGGATTTTTTTTATTTTTTTTAGTTAACAAAATTTACAGATACCTCGCTATTCTTCTGTAATTTTTTAGTGGCCATATACCTATAAAGAATTGTTTTCTGACTTCCAACTGTCCAATTACTTTACTCCCCCATAAATACCCCCCCCCCCCCATGTGGAAAAGAAGCCTTTAAAAATTTTAGAACTTTATTTGAGTTTTTTTTTTAATTTCCGTAGGGGAAAGGAGTTTTGGTACTTGTGTATTATATACAACTCACTCAAGTTTTCGCTGTGTAAAACTCAAGAACAAACCGGTTTCTTCGTTAGTTTTTTCAGCTTAGCGCGAGACAAGACAAAGACAAGTGACAGAATATATGGGAAATACCGTATATAATTTATTTCAATTTTCAATTTAATTCAATTTATTGAAATAAAAAAAAGATGAAACATAACACCAATAATAATATGGATCCTGGAAGCGAAATTGTTGAGGACCATAACAACAGAAAAATTGAAAATGAACAAGAGAAAAAAAAGAAGAAAAAACAGAAAAAAAGAGAAAACACGGGTAAATTAAAGCAAATTTATTAAAAATTTAGAGATTTATAATATCAAAGTTTAGTAACATTATTATACAGCGTGCGAAAACTTGTGGATAGCTCGATACTGGAGGGTATTATATTTCATTGAATTATAGATTTATAAATGGAGGATCGCTGGGCGAAACTGGAGACATACTTTGGTACAACGAAGGAACGGTTGAATGAACGGAGACATAGGCCTTCAGAATTATTGCAATTAAAATAAGATAATAATTGGGGGGGGGGGGGGGAGGTTTTTATGGTAAGCGGAGTATGCAAGGGATAGATTTAATTTTTTAATGATTTGTTCAAAAGAAATAATACCAAAATCGTAGTACAAGTCCTGTGTGGGATATAGTCGGAGTAGTCGAAAAACCGCTTTGACGGCACGGTTTTGGGCAGATTTTAATTTATTAGTAACTGAAGGATAAGTGTTGCCCAAAACAGATCCACAGTATGAGATGTATGGGTAAATAAAAGAGTAATGAATGAATGAATGGTTTTTATTACCCATCTTTAGCAATACAAAAAGTAAAAATGGAGTAGAGAAAAAATGAAAAGAAAACAACAAAAAACATCGAACAAACGAACAACTTAAATTAATACTTCAATAACTAAAAAAAAAAAAAAAAAAAAAAAACCAATGGCGAAACTATTTACATAAAAAGACAACCATTACACATTACTGACTATAGCTTCAAACATACTATACGTTGGGTCTAAAGATTTCAGGAACTTTTCCCTCCTGGTCGCGACCACGACGAAGGGGTCCTCGAGTCCGTAACGTGCTGAAATCTGGCGCTAATAAAGGGTGATAAGGATATCAGGGGGAAGAAAATTATTCACACGATTAATCATACTTACCTGTCGCAAGATTATGGCTCTGATGTAGGATACATGAGTTGCAAATGATAGAGAGGAGTCTATGTGGACACCAAAAAACTTGGCAACTTCGACCTGTGGGAGGAGATTGGTGGAATATTTTAGGCAGAGTGCTTGCTGAGCTTCATTTTTTTTTGTAAGGGGTTCGAAATAATACAACCTGACTTTTCTTGCTGTTAATGGTCGTGCAGTTAACGAGAGACCATTCCTGTACTCTATTCAGAAGGATTTGAGCAGAGGTGACGACGGATGGTAAATTAGGGCCGGTGATGAAAAAGTTGCTATCGTCAGAAAAGAGTGCTGGGTGCACTGATGGACCCAGGTCTGTGATCAAATCATTATTATAAAGGAGAAAAAATATTGGACAAAGAACAGAGCTCAGCGGGACGCCCCTCCGGACAGGTAGGAGATGCAAAGTCATGCCGCCAAGACTCACACTCTATACTCTACAAGAGAGATAAGAGCCGAACCATGAGAAAGGAATTCCACGAATCCCTATGTTCTTGAGTTTACTTAATAAAACACTGTGATCAACCATGTCAAAGGCCTTAGAAAAATCCAGAAATAAGCCCATTACTGTATTTTTAATGTCAAGTTGGGAACGGATAAACTGTGTGGCGTCGATTAGTGCATGAGCAGTTGAAAATTTGGAACGAAAGCCATATTGATGAGAAGAAATCAACGAATCTGAAGGATTAATCCCAAATAAAAAGGAAGAAACACATCGGAAGATAATTTCCGAGCACTTTGGATACAATTGGAAGAAGTGAGATTGGACGATAATTACTTATCTCAGACGGATCGACTTTTTTATGAATCGGGATAACAATTGCTGATTTAAATATTTCTGGGAAGGCTCCATTGTTCATAGACAGGTTTGCTATATGCACAATGGGTTCACAAATATAGGAAGATGCAGTTCTAAGAAGCTTATTACTTATCCCAAGGAAGTCAGGTGTACTACTATTAGAGAGAGATTCGATAACTTGAAGCACCTCATTACTATCAGTTGGTGAGAAAAACATGGATCTGGGATTCTTGCTAGGGTGTACTGACTCAGAGGGGGAACAGGAGTTAGCATTTGGAATATTGGTGAAATAATTATTAAAAGCATCCGGTACTGAAATTGGGTCAATTATTCTGCCACTGATGTCCTTAAGGTTAATTAGGCATAGATCTAGAATTCTTTTTTTTTTGAAAGAATTTCATTTATTGTTGACCAAATTTTTTGCAAGTTCCCTTTGCAGTGAGTGATTTTTGAATAATAATGATTTTTTTTTGCTTCACGGATGAGTTTGGTATATAAGTTTTTGTATTTTTTATAATTAGTTAGGTCAATAACGCTACTGGTTTTGCAAGCTAACTTATATAGGTCATTTTTACAATATGAAGAGATTATCAGGCTATTGGACAGCCAGGGGTGTATATAGGTAGTTTTTCGGTTTGATTTACAGACTGGAAAGGTTGAACTGATAAGATCACTCAGTCCCTGTGTAAAACCATTTGTGGCTGAATTAACATGCTGACAATCCAAAACCTTGGACCAGTCAAAAGATTTCAAACGATCCGTGAACAGGTTCATATTCACAATATTATATATTCTATTAGACGTAGGGGTATTAGTTCTAGGGTGTTTAGTAGCTGGTTGGAATGGTAGGGAGAGATAGATTGGAAAGTGGTCTGACAGGTCAGAGAATATTATTTAGGAGGACAAGTGGTTTCCCAGAGAAGTGGATACAAAAATGTTATCAATTACAGTAGCGGTAGACCTGATAGGATCAACTCTAGTAGGAAAGAGGATTGTAGGAAGAAGACCACTTGAGGTAAATGTTTCAAAGGAGGTTTCACAATCATTATTATTGTTAACATTTAGTAAATTACAATTGAAGTCCCCAAAAACTATTGCCTTCTTTTGTGGTAAATTAATAAAACTAGAAAAGTCGTCGAAAAGATTACAAAAGAAAGGTGTCGGAAATGAGGGTGGTTCGTCAACACTTATATTAACAATTATTGAATAAATGCATCTATTATTTATAGGTTGCGAGAATAAGGATTCACAGTGTAATAGCCTGGTGAATTTTAGACTTGACCGGATGGAAAGAGAAATACCACCAGAGGACTTGGTTAATTTTCTTTCAATATTAATAGCTCGAAAGCTAGGGAGGGAAAATTCATTGGTATCACCAATTTCTGAAAGCCATGTCTCCGTTATTCCAATTACGTCGAAAGGGCAGTAACCGTTAATTAAAATTTAATCTTTAAAATTAGTCCACTTATCTCTTATGCTTCTGATGCTAAAGCAGATTATATTAAGTTTGGTCTCTTCCATTAGCTTAGGTTTTACATTTTTTACAAAATCAAAAGTGTCGAGACATTCACAGTTTATATGGCTAAAAGGGCTATCAGGGCTAGCTAAGGGGTTGTTGCACAAATTATTTTGGTCATCGTAATAGTTAAAAACAACATTATTGCACAGTGATACTTTCGTGAGAAACGTAAAATCCTGCATAGTACACATTTAAATATCCATTGTGGTTAGAGTTTCAACATTTGCTTGATTTGAATATTGAAATTCTTTTTCAGCCAACGAATTATCATTGGTGGTAATTTTAGACTGGGATGGAAAGTTTGTCGTTTTTTCTTAGATTTCTTGCCTTTGACTAGGGCAATGGCACCGATTTGATTTGCAGTTGAGTCAATGGGCTTAACTAGCTTCGATGTGGAATCTATGTCCTTTTTGATGGAAGATAGTTGAGCTATAGCTGTTTGCAAGATGTCATCACCTAGGAGTTTGGTGATAGCTTTCTTTTTGAGAATATTTTTGGTTTCCTCAGGTTCATTACTAACCTCAATTAAGTGACTGATTGTGAGATAAGTTGCAAGTCTTTGCCATTCGTGGCAACTTTCGGATGAATCTTTTGGGGGGCAGGATGTTGAAGTAAACTTAGGTAAGGGATGGGGGGGACTGACTAATACCTTGAGTATGAACATTGTTTGCCTCTTTAGGAGATGATACTGTCTTTGCATCTTCTACAACAACTTCTACATTTGAGCTATATATTTGCACATAAGGGGCGGGGTTAAGTATTTGGACAGTTTAAAGTCAGAAAACAATTCTTTCTAGGTATGGTCACTAAAAAATTACAGAAGAATATCGAGTTGTCTGGAAATTTTGTTAACTAAAAAAAAAAAAAAAAAAAAAAACTGTATAAAGTAAATGTAATGTTTCATTTAAGTGTTTTTTTCCAAGTGTTATGTGTTTTTTTTTTCAATGACCGTTTTCCAAGTATTAAGTACTATTATTGGGTTGATGTAGTGTTTCATTGAAGTGTTTTATGATGATCGCTCATCAAAGTTTATGTTATTTGTGCCTTAAATAAAACTTAAATAAAAAAAAATAAAATTCTCAAATTTGGGAAACCTTATTTTCCACGGGGGGATATTTTCCGGGGAATATTTTCCGCGGGGTGTATTTTCCGGGGGGGGGGGGGGGTAAATTCCTAGAACCACATGATTCAGTTGTTCTACCCAAACAATTTCTTGAAGAAATATTGCTTGTTTCGGGTCGCGCTCATTAAAAGTGATCCAATTTGGCAGGCTTGAAATATACTTTCAACAATTTGCATTTTTGACCACGCTCCACAAGTACTTAGCATTTGCCATGAGCCCAGTATCTATTTCGTAAAAGGGGGGGGGGGGCGTAAATTTTTTCGAATAGTAAGAAGAGCATAATAGAAGCAGATCTTATCATATATCAAGAACAGAGCGACACAAAGCAAATATATATTTATTCATTGTACCATGCGTAGCCTGAAAGACAAATTCAGTTGTTTGTGGGATTCAACTTTTTCTATTTAAATTAAAAATGTTGAGCAACAATGGAGCTAATCTCTTAATAATTATATATAAAAAAAAAACATATTTCACGGATCAACAACAAAATGTGACGTACCTTAAGAAGATACAGCCAGCTTCAATGAAACGCTCATTACCAAAGGATACGTTTTCTTGAAACAGACCTGTCAGGCTTAGGACAGGGGAGGTTTCAATAAAAAATTGTCCCTTGATAGAATATCAATAGTCACGTAGAAATATCTTAAAATTACAAGCAAAATATTTGTTTTCATTAAATGTGATAGACGTCAAATTACCCAGAAATTGACAGTGACGTCAATTCACGAAAATTTAAAGGGGAGAGGGGCAAAATTGTCCTTTTTTTAATTCTCTTTAATGACAAAACCAAAAAAGGGATTCTCAATGAAAAGACCACAAAAAATAGGGGGCAATATACTCTACACCACCCCAACTAACGCCACTGCTATACCATGCACACTAATATGATTTACACTATCCGGTTCACACTAAAAAAATTTGTCATTGCATCTTCTATGAATATTCACAAGAATAATTTTTCATGCCTTATCTTCTTTTGTTATGAGTTACCCTTACTCTGCCATGACTTAGCTTAAAATTTCAATTGTTTGTCAAAACGAAAAGTTTGAAATAGTAAGGTAAAGGTAACTATATCTTACTTGTTTAGTGAGGATCTCGGCCTGATTGAATAGCAAGTAGTGATTTTGTCTTGGCAGTTTAGGATACAACCTGTCTCTTGGCATTACTATAGAACAGAGTACAATGTATAGGCAAATTATATTGATTCGACACAAACTTTATAATCATGAAAAAATTAGTATTTCTCAGTCACCAGCAAAAATTAATACAATAATTCGTACTAAGACAAAATTAAGGAAACCCAGAAAGTTCGAAATTGTAAATGTGTTTCATACTCACTCTTGATTGACGATGTTTATTAATATATACCTCAGAATTCACATTAATATTGTATATAAAAACTTGAAAAATAGCGAACAAATTGGCATCAAAACAGAAAACAAGTCACTACTGTAGGCTCTTTGATTAAAGCGGTTAAATTAATTAATAAGACAGTAGGATATACCATCAAAATAATTTACACAATAAAATACATACAGGTGTAACATCAATTCAGTAAGAATGGGAAGAAGTGCTTTTTTGTTCCGCTTTTATAGGAATAGGCTACTCGATAAGAAAAGTGAAATTTCGAAAATAAACAGCATTTAAAATCTTTTGATCAGTGTTTTTTCATGATAGTATCATCTTTAAGCATTTACAAGGTTGGGGGGGCGGATAACTCTAAGACATAATTACAAAAAAGGAAGGAAACAAAGAATACATACTTTGAATCCTAGCGCATATAACAAACAACAAAAATAATTTACTTTTATGCTTCCTAGACATGTTTTAGGTCAGATATGATTGCAGAAATTATGATACAGGCGTAAAGAACGAGCTGTCAGCTCCAATTGTGATTCCTACGAGGCCTAAGTTCTCTTTTATTTTTCAACGAATAAAACTACAGAACAGTAATGGTAACAAAATTAATGAAGTAAAAAGGTTTGCAGAATTTAGAAATGAATTTTAAGAGAAAATGCATTCTAATTATGATTTCCTACTTACTATTTGAATCTTTATTTGTGGTTGATGAAAGTGTATGGAGGACGTAGTATTATGAAATTTTCGTGTTTTTTTTTTCTTATTATGGTGACTCCAGTAGCAGCTCGACAAGGAAAGGTGTATGCATTGATTTGTATTATTAGCACTGGTTTTGTAGTTAATTCATATTTATAACCAGTCTTAGGAAACTTTATTCCTGGCACTCCACTAGAACAATTTGTTTGACCAAGTTCATGGGCAGGTCGGAACATTTAGTTGAGAAGAAGTTATTTTCCTCTAAATACATATTGTTTAGTAACGCTTTATCAGTAAAACAAATTTAACTTAAAGAAAAACTTGTGTAATCTTTCACAGAATGTGCAATTGAAATCAATCTCCAGTGAGAAAGCCCATGAAAACACAGTATCTTTTTCCAATTCAGCTAAATGAAGCAAAGAAAAGTGTTTGAAGGTATCTCAATAAAAGTATTCGTTTGAGATATTCCCTTGAGTGCGGGGATTTTTCCGTAGTTCAACTAAATTAACTTCAAAATACCTGTGATAGAGGTCTTCTTGTTAAGCGATCATGCGTCCAGGAATTTATGGACTTGCCGGGTGTCATCATTGGTACAGCATCAATGACACTCTTTTGCGACGCCGCTCGAGACAAATTTTGATGTGAAACTGAATCTTGCCAAATAACTTCAGTTACAGTTCTGTTGCGGGCAGAGTTCGTAGGAGTAACTAGACTCGTCGTTGAAGAGCCAAGATCACTAACGGCTCCAGCACTGGATACAACTGGATTGGTTTGTAAGAATAGAACACCGGTTTCATCTGAAAAACGAACAATATTCCACTTGACGTTTCGCATTCAGTAGGAATAAACTCCTTGAATAAAGATGTGGTACATGGCGGCACAGCAAGAAAAGGGCAGAAGGCACGAATCCCGCGGGGTAGCTTTTCTTTTAAACTGGTTTTATTTCATGAAAATGTCGGCAAGTTTGTTTGAAAAAGCGTAACACATTTACATTATCAATGTTTTTTACTTCAAAATTGCTATTTAATTCCAAACTCCAAATCGACATTTTTCTGTCGTTAAAAATATAGATCTTCAAGTAATAATCATTATGCAATAAGCTCTTTTCTCTACACAGTAGAAAAGTTAAGCTGGACCACATTCTCCCGGCAATAGTTTGAACCATCTTAAGAATAGCATTCTAGTTACACCAAGGGACTGGTAACTTATATCCAGTCATACTAGGTAAAAGAGGAAAAGCTAGAGACAGACACGTCTTCCATGAAAGCTTTGCCTCTTTCATGATCTAAAACTCCCATTTAGAATGGATGATTTATTTATAAATTTGGTATTTACGAACGAAAAAGCTATCCTAACCCCAGAAGACATTTTGTATCGGGCCGTAGCCTTGAAAAAAGGGAACATGCACTCTTTTGTCACCCTTTGCACCGACAATGACAACAAATATTGTTACTGTCTTCTAAGATGGCTAAACTTAAGCAATAAGGGCATCAAATTCTGGGCAACAACTTCCGGAAAATGCTTGATATTACTTCTCTATCTGAGTCACCTAAATTGTTTGCGACCACGGAGAGGGAATTTTTTGGGAAAAGGGTGAGGGTATGTTGGAGTGTCAACAGCCCTGCATCTTGCCTCCAATCATACTGATTTTGCAACCCTTGTTTGATTCTGGCTTTAAAAGCATAAACACCCTCAAACTACAAACGTGACAGAAGGGCGGAATTGGACATTTTTGAAGAGGCGTGGCCCCACTTTGTTCCTCCAGTCATTCATATTAAAAATCATTCTATTTTTGCGTCTCAAACAAGATGTAATATGCGTGCTTGTTTCCAAAAAGTCAGCGGTGGGAGGAGCGGGAAGAAATTAGAAGCCCTCTAAACCACTTTGGTTCTCTATAAGTACAAACTGAAAATCTTTTTGTAATTCTGGTTCAAACAAGATGCAACATGACAATTTTTCTGGTAATAAGTCGTCAATAGAATGAATAGGGGAAGTTGGAGGGAGCAAGATTTTATGCCTCCGAAAGTATGGACTGAGAACCATTGCGTGATTCCACTTCACCAAGGTGCAAAATGCCTTTCTTTGTGCAAAGAAAAAAAGATGATTGGGAAAGGGAGAGGAGGGGCCATAATACACTTAGTTTCTGCTTCCTGATAAAACAATTCGAAAACCCACAAAATTTTTGTGCTGATTTTCTTTACCAGGAAACTTCTAAGCACAGTAAAGTGTCGATTTCTGTAATTCTGTGCTGCAAATCAAAATGTTTGGCCCGAACAGAACCAAAATGTTATCGAGTAAACGCTTAAAAGATGGCCAAACGGCTTAGGATTATTGACAAGATATATATACAGTCTACAAGTTTCAGATCAAACTGACAAAAAGTGACGATTGCTGCCATTCTGTGCTGCCAAACAGAAATTAACAGGGTCAAAATGCTATCGAGCGGAAATTCTGAGATAGCTTATTGGCTTCGAACTAAAGGTATATAAATATTCTCCCAGGATCAGAGCTCACACCGTCACATGGTACCGCATTCATCCTTAATGTAGGCCCTTTAATATAGAACGTATATAGTGTTGCTTACGGTTATGCAGCATTGCTTTGCTGCACACTTGTTATTAGGGTGATGAGGAAGATCACTTAGGCTTTTTTTTAGGAAGTGAGCGTTCTCGAACCCAAAAATGCGATTTTTTGGGTCAAATTCCCCACCTTTTTGTGAGCAGCCCTTCCAATCAATGTGATGAAGGGATTCAGCCTCGAGGACCCCTTATTTTGAATGGTCAACAATATATTTAAACTAAGTTTTTAATTTACATACTAAGGGAAAATGGTTCCCGTTTATTGCAAAAATATTTTTAGGTTGATGTAGAAATTTCACCAACATGATACTATTAGGCGACTGAGAAAACTTCTCAAAATACGCACGGACTAGTTGAAGCTAGTTTAAAGCGTTGCCTGAACTATCAAAAATACACTGAGAGGTCCAAATTTTCGCGAGAGGTCCTGTTAATCAATGTGGAGAGGGATTCCACCTCTATAAACCTCTTTTTTGAAATACTATATTTGGACTATATATTTAACATGGATGCTAAGGGGAGAATAGCTCTGTTACTATCGTAAACATATTGTTAGCATGAAGTAAAAGATTACATTTAATATTCGGTTTCTTGGGAGACTCCTCAAGATGAGCATGTAGCACCTTCAAAACTGAAGAGTATTGTAGGATAGCTTTTGTGTAAATCTATTTATGCTGATTAGACATTCTTTTTTTCGCAATTGCTTAGTGTCGGTTTCTTGTTATAAAGTCGTTTCATACGCTTAACTTTGCAAATTCCGAAGAGGGGGGGGGGAGGAGTTTACCAGGAGCCGCGCTTTTAGCATTTAAGGCCCCCCCAAATGGATCTTAAGGGGTCATCCTTTCAGGGTCATTTTCATATTCGAAGCAATGTTATGCAAGAACTAAGCTTCAGCGTAAAACCCAGGTACAGTTGGGACGAGAGCTCCGTTCATATTTATATTACGCCGAATAAGATATTAAAAAAAGAACAGAAATTAAAGGAAAAAGGATTCTCAAATGAAAGAAAGGAGTGACATTAAAACACAAAATGGACAGACATTATCTTGTATATTAGGAGGGCTACCACCCCTACACCCCCGCTCTTTATGCTAAAAATCAAGTTTTATTCCATCAATACTTAAAGAACGAAGGCTGTACTAGAGGGGTGACATGACAAAAAGTCATTTTGTCCCACAATACCTGGAGAATGGAAGAGTTTATTTGTTTGAAACAATAAATTTGTTTTGCTTATATTTGTTACTTTTTTATATAAATGGCTTTATGTAATTTGTTATGTTTATATAAATTTGTAAAGAAACAATTTTGTTTGTTGTTTAGTTTGTTACAAATTTATAATTGGCTTTATGTAATTTGTTATGTTTATATAAATGTGTTTACAATAAATTTGTAAATAAACAGTTTTGTTTAGTTAAAGTGTTTTGCCAGATAATCAACAAATACAACACATACAATGATTGACTGGCTACAGTTTTTTTCACTCTAAAATTCTTTCAGTTAAATACTAGTTAAGAATTAATGTAAAGGGAGGGGATTGACGGGGTAGTAGCTACCTTGTACAATAAGAATTGGTTTTGAGCTTTAATGCCGCTCCCTACTGTTATTTGAGAGCTTATTGTTGATGTTTAATATTTAATAAACTTTGAACAATATGGGATTTTTAAAATTCGTTATAAAATCGTTAACTTTACCTGAATTGACTAGGTCACCAGTGGCAGCTGAAAGGTCTTATTCTATTGCATTGTCAGTAACATCTTCGCTCGCCTCTTCATTTAATATTTGGAGGCCGCCGTGGATAGACTGCTCCTCTAATGTTATCTTAGAAAAGAGACACAATTGTCAACTGTTACAAATGTTTAAACATTTTTATCGTCTAGTTTCCAGTAATCTCCCATGTTATTTATCTTGTTTCACTAATTGAAAGGTATCTTACAAGCATCAACTATGGTAAAGACTGAATTAATTAAATAAGAACGATAAACCAGCACTTTCCTTATTCAATCGTAATTTTTTTCAAAGTAGTTTGTCATCTTGTGTAATATTGCATGAATCATAGAAACTAAAAGCAATACGACCATTCCTAGGGCAGAAAAGACGGGGTCAGGCTCTAAAAAAAATTTCTCAAACTCGGAACCTATCTAGATCATTTTTCAGGACAGAAAATTTCAGGGTGCTAATTTTTCAAAAAAGAATTAGCTTCATAATATTAGAAAAGTGTGCTTAGAAACAAGTTCACAGCAAAATGACACGTCTTAAAGAAAGCAACAAAAGTTAATTTGAGAAACTGCGACCGTTCTCTACGTTTTTGTTAGTTCTAATCCTTATTTGAGTAGTATGCGCTCTTTTCTGCTTTTAATAACGATCTTTATTTTCCTTGACAATTTAGTTTTTTTAATTAGCCTACTTAAAGTGGATTTTAAATTCTTAACTATATTGAAATTTTAATTTTGCTTTTTAATTTCATAATTAATTTTATTGAATTTTATTTCTCAATATAAAAGATTGTTAATAGGGGATGTCAAAAATATTTCTGAGTTATTATGGGACATTAACATTAATTTATGAGAAATAAATTTAAAAACAATAAGCTTATATTAACTGGATTCGTAATCTGAAAATAAGACATTTATTATTAGGAATGAATAAAGTTCTATGTTGATCAGAGACTGTGACGTTAAAATCTAAGAAAAAATAAAAAACCGAATTAGTACATTAAGATTCTAAGCAGCTCATATCTGTCTACTTTTCTTCATAATGAATATGTTTACTTATATACTTCTAATACATTAAAAAATAATCAGACGACATGTTTATCAGAAGCGGAGGCGTTACTGTAATGCATTACAACATATCTATGGTTTATCAGTGGTTGATCGATACTCCTATGGGCGGAAAGCGAAGCCTCTCTGTTTCTCAGGGCAATACAAGTTATTTGAACAGCTCACAGTCTCAAAAACTCAGATTTATACCCTTTTTTAAGTCTTAAAGGCTAAAAAGAAGTAGAACACGACCTCAAATATTATTCAACTTCAACAAGTCAGCCATTTCCTGCAAGTTACTAGCACTCATTCCTTCTATTAACTGGATGCCATGACATAAAGTTTCTGTGGACAAGTAAACAATACGATGGTTAAGCATGACGTCATGAAAAAAAAAAAGTAAAAATTTTTTATTTATAATTGTAAAAATAATGATTCTTTCAAAATCTAAATTTCCTAAAAATTGAAAAAAGAATATGTAAAATAAACATAATCATAATAAACTTAAAAAAAATAACTAGATAAGAGAAAAGCCTTAGTTACTGATTTACAACATGTGTGCACTAATAATTTCTACAAACTCCCGAAAAAAAAAATCGAACTTGTAACAGACAGAACAAAAAAATAGCCTGTAGAATACAGCTAAGACTATGCAAGGCTTCATCTATTTTTTTATTAGGCAGCTGAACATTGAGAGAACACTCCATGTTTTCCAACGAAAGACCTTAGGACTAAGGATGACGGGTCGTCCCAAGAGCCCCTACCTCACACCAACACCTAGACCACTGCACTTTTAACATACATCTGCAGTCCGAGAGGGACGATATGCGGTGACAACAGGACGCGAGAAGACTGCACACTCTTAGCTCAATAACCTAGTTGTCTCTTAAGGCACAGGAGGATCTGCGACCCTAGTAAGGATTGTTTTCTCAGTTTTATGTAGAACTGATTAATGATATACTAAGAATTAAACATACCACTCGATTTGCCGTTTAGATTATACTATGATTACTCGGTTACTCTAAATAGTATAGGCATTTCCATCGAAAATCTGTTCGATAAAGTTATCAAAATCCTTTGTACTTTCCTGTATTCTCTTTTGGTCAATTGTCATTTATGTGTTGTCTGACATAAAGTTTAAGTTGGGTTTGTTTTGTTTTGGCTACGCTTGCAAGACTGACAATACTTTTCTGTGTGTTTTGTCCTTTCATTTCAGAAGTTAAATGTAAAAGAAATTAAAAATTAGTTTAAACAAAATAAAATTTAAAGAAAAATCATTGTAAAAATCAAAAAACAATGAGTGTGCCACCTCCAGGTTCTCACTCCCGAGGTAAGAAGAGAATTGTCCCCCTTGGGGGGCACAAGCACAAATGGTCGAAAAAACCAAAACAAAAAAAGTGTGCCCCCCTCCCCCCCGGTCGGTCGAATGGGTTGAAAGACATGTTTATTTTGGGTTTTTTGTCCTTTAAATTTATTTTTAAAAAAAGAATGTATATATTAGAATATTATTATTAATATGTCAATCAAAAATTCTGATTTTTTAAACACATGTATCAAACTATGATTGCAATCATAAGAAAAGGTAATCAGTCGAAATATTCAGAATTTCGCAAAATATAAAAATAACATGGAATCTCTTAGATTACAATCACAAAGCATGAAATTTTTTAATGGTTTCATAAGCTCTCCCATTAATGACGTAGTTGTTCAAGTAAACAGCTTCTATTGAGTGCCCATCCAAAGGCTCAAAAAGCTGCAATTATCATGCAATTATTGCTTATTCAAAATCGAAAAGCGAAATTAATAAATCTCAATTTTCCATGAGAAAATGTTTTCAAATTCTGACCAAATAGTTTTGTTTTAGCTACTGGCGGAAGCAAAAAATCTTAGTACAGTTCAAGATTTTATTAGTATTATTAAAACTTTGTTTTGAAAACCTAACAGTGATAAAAAAGCAGAATCATACCAAAATTTAGGCATAAAAATCCGTTTTGTCAGGTTGTGACCGAAGAAGACCGTACAATCTTTCAAGTCTTGTGAAATAAGGAATGAACAGAGATGGAAGCTCACAAATAACTGACCAGTGTTAAATTTAGTCCCTTGTTTCATTCCTGAATGTCTCATTTTCCTAATTCAACTACTTTCCATGATAATAAAAAGCCTACAATTTAAAATTTTAAGCTTGGGTTATCTATGTAGGCAAAGTTAATTTGTCTTTTACTGATGTACAAAAAATCAAGCAAGCAAATTTTCATAAATTTTTGTTGCTCTTCAGCGATGCAGGATTCAATTGCAAGCACAATGTGTGTATGAACCATTGCAAAGGATCGTGCACGTAATATGCCATCGATTTGAAACATTCAATCAAATATAGATACTGCGTCGAAGGACAGGATTAACCTATATACTAGACGAAGTTAGTGTGCATAAGAAAAGAAAACAGACAAGGAAAAGGCTTAGCACAATTATAAGTTTTTGACTATTTCTAGTTTGTGCAATAATTGTGTAATTTGTTTTTCAAAAAGAAATATAATAAATAAAATTAATTTTCTATTTTTTAGATATTAACTAACGCAATACGACGATGAAGATGGTTTACATAGCCTTTTATGATGAATTATTTTGCCAACCTTGCTAAAATGAATAATAAGTTAGCTTCAGCGGGTCCCAAATACTTTTAAACTGTAGACAAATAGTCTGCGTAGCTTATTGGTAAACCCACTGCTGCACGTTGTCGACATATTTGATATAAATACATGTACAGTTATTGAACTTATAGAATAATTCCTAGAGACACTCCTGCGGATAAAAACTGAGCTCCATCCTCACCAAAATTTTAAAAGCTGACAAATTAGTTTGAAGATTTGTTGACAGATGTGACTACATATTCTGATATAGCTACACTAAATAAGGATGTAACAGAAATATCGTTACTTACTGGTATTAGCGGATGTAAGCAGACGCTACCAGCAGCAGCAAGGCAAGGGCACCTACTTGCACGTCCTGCATCTCTGATATTCCTATCAGAGCCATTATGTCGATTTATTTCGACGTCTGCTCGATTGGCTGGTACAAAGATTGATTCTGTATAATGTTCTGAAAGTAAGGGAAGGAGCTTGATTAGAAATAGAACAATGAAGATTGACTGTCCAAAAAGTAAAAATGAATTAATAGTAGTATTTTTCAAAACGAAACATCTGTCTCTACAGGCTGTGACATAGTGATTCTAGAACGTCCAGCCTAACATTAAATATTAATATTATTCTTTCGGTTAGACTCGGGGTATGTTCTGTATATCTGAAAAATCTCGATCGATCGTTACCATAATTTGGATGACTGTTATGTTACTAAATCTAACTATGTGTTGATTATCTTAAAAATAAATCCAAACTAGCCTTAAAACGGGCAAGTCAAGACCGTTTAAAATTATGAGCCGCGATTCAAACAATTTACGGTCGCCAAGTTGAAAAACCCTGAACCTGAGCGAAAATCCGCAGAAACTGTGCGGAAAAATATTTCAGCGTGAAGCTCAAGATAGTGTACCGGTCATGATTGCTGAGGCAAAAGACAAACTATTTCATGGATAGCTGGGATCTGTTGAGGAAAAAACAGTTGTTGGATTATTAAGATTATTTAAGAATATAAGCCTAGCATCTTGTTACCAAATATGAATTGAGAGGTATATCACTGATATTCGAAAATATCACTTTTATCACTTAATTTTTATTTAGTAAAGCAAAAACATTAAATTCGATTACTTTCTTCATAAGCCATGATGAGTATCTTCCAGACTTGATGGTGTTTGTGTAACATAGGCTGATGGCAAATAATAAAAGATAAGTATAAACCCTAGTGGTGTTAACCCAGTTTGAAGTAACATGTCATTAACAAATTGAAAATCGACAGACTGTCTATGTTTGAATTTTTACAAACGAAAAGCATCGTCAGATTTACCAAATTAGTTTATGCTTATTTTTGTCACGGTTCAGAATGACAACAATGGTCAAACTTACACAACAAAAATAAATTTCCTAATCTTGTAACAACCAAAAGAAAAATCATAGACGACACCAGTTTTCGGGTATGAATAGACCAGGGGCAAAAATTGTTTCATTTTGATGTCCTTAGCACTTTAAATAACCAATTATAAAGATTTAATTACCCATTAAAGTTGCTAATCTTGGCAGACCTTTTACCAAGGCAATTCGATGGAACCAGCACAACTGAACTTCAAAGGCATGGAATTAACACTTGATTACCTGACTATGAACTGCAGACTGAAGTGTCTTAACATCAACCTATTATTTCATGTTATACAGAAAAGTCAAAGATAAGTAAAATGCAATGCATGGTAAAGAAAGTGCAGAAGATCCTGAAATTAGTTAACTTTACTAATTAACTTTTAACTTTACTAATTACCTTTTGACTAGTTAAGTTCAAAACCCAAAAGGTACCAAAGCTTATTTGTCCCAGTGTCATTAAGCATTATCACACTGAATACACATTCTTTGTTAGTATAATAATTTATTTCGCTTTCATTGCTATCGTGTTGGACAATGAATTGTGTAGTGGAATTTCTCTTAATTTAATCTTACTGAACTTATGATTTTTTATGGAAATAGTTACCGAACACTGAATTTATTTTCCCATAAGTTACTTTTACTTTGTATTTTAGTACACCCTAAGTCGGTGTCCAAGCTTTGGAGCTGGCGTTGGACAACAATGACGTCTAACATAATTTGATTTAATAATAAAGGTTAATAAAACACCAATATTCCCCAATGTTTTCAACGTGATCGGTGACTACAAATAATTAAGAGTACCATTGTACTCTAATTATGTAATTTCTAATTAGTGTAATTTCCCTGATTTGGCTTCTTTCTTAAATATTACCTAAGCTGATTAACATATATTTAGTAGTCGCGAATTATCTAACAGCATACTACCTTATGCGGGGTAGTCTGGACAATCAAAAATATTCTTGTGACCTCAAAATCATCTCAAAATAAATAAAATAAAATCTTGATTCTTTTTGGAAGATGCGTTATCATAATTACTTGTTCTATGCAGTGCGGATCCACGATTTTTTTTTTGGGGGGGGGGGGGGGTAATAGGTTGATCCAAAAAACTTGCGTTACAAACAAGGTTAATTAACGCAAACTTAAGTTAATTAAAGAAATTACACTACTTTAGACTATGTTAGGGGGGACGCCCCCCTCGCCCCTCCCCTGGATCCGCCACTGGTTCTATGGGTAATTACCTCAATAATTGTTGCATCAGTAACAATAACAATGGTAATTTTAATTTGAACACTGTTTTGACTTGACAAGACCATTTTTAAAAAGTATGAAGTAGGTAATTCATTTTGAAACAAGAATCTTGCTTTTATTCAAATAGTATATGATAACCAGATTAAGATAGGCTAAGCTAGTAAAAACTGGCAAAGAAAAATACTTTCTCCTAAAAGCTAGTTATCTACTGCTCGTGTTACTAACAACTCATCTTAGTGGAAGTAGAAAGCAACACCGAGCCAATTCTCATGCATAAATCTTTACATAAAAATTCTGTTTTTCAGAGTTTCAGTTAAGTATTGGCATGGACGGCTCTTTTTCTCCAGTAGTTTTAACAAACTATAAAACAATTGTAAAATATTTCATTTTACTGACACATATTTAGTAGCCACGAATTGTCTATTAGCACACTATAATATTTTCTAGATTAATTGCAGAAATAACATTTACCTTTAATATGCTTTATAAGGAAAGGATCCATGTTAATTGTAAAAGGGATGAAAATTTTCAGATGAACAAGCTGTAGGTTATTTCTACTTGATGACAGTAGGGCTTCAAGCTTTTTAGGGTCTTTGTCCAAATCAATAAAAGGATCGTTGACTAATGGTACAAGACCCTTGACCCTAAAAACAAAACATAAATTATAACACAATACTATTTAGAACATTATACTCACTACGAATAGACTCAATGAATCTCAAGTTGAAGATTGTCCAGTGCTAGCAACCACTGATCTGTTATTAACACTTGCAGCGACAGATCTGCCAGTAGGACAAATATGTCATTATCCTAGGATCCAATAATATCTGAGGGTCCAATGAAGTTAGCCCGGTGCAGTATATAGTAGACATGTCGGACTTTCTATTTAGCTGGACTACATTAACTATATAATATCAATTTGCGGACTATATTATAAAAAACAGAATGAATGAAAGAAAGCAAGTTTTCAGTTTCAAACCAAAGTTGGAAATACACAATAGCGTATGATGACAAAATCATAGCCATATTAAAAAAAACTAATGATTATAATAATTTTGTTCTTTACTATTTTATTAACAGTAACCTAACGCAATAGTAAATGGTTTGTGTTGTTATTCATAAGAACTCTGTAAAAAAAAATTTCATCGTCAGAAACTTAGAACTTAATCTGTATTGTTATTTTAAGCTAAAACCTAGAAAGTGTGGTCTTCCAACCTTTGCTGAGGTGAGAAAACAACTCTTTGCATTATAGATGGGCTAAAAGGCTTTTTTACTAATTTAATTTTTTTTTTGTAAGGAGGTTTCTTGATATTTTGTTACTTTTGACTAGTGGAAGCTTGCTAGACAAAGATTTGCCTTTAAGAAGTCTGGTCTCTACAATACCATGCTAAAACAAACTACTCCAAACTTTAGATATAATCTGTACTTCATACTTGGACAACTTACTGCGCATTTCATGACACTTCTTTCAAAAACTAGTTCTGTTGTAGTAATTCAAAATGCAGTTGCACCTAATTCAGGAAAGACGGTATTTATAAATGGGGTGCAGGTACTACTACGAGTAAGAGAGCTGGCATAGGTGCTTCCGACTGAAGTCGATAATTACCAGGTTAATGTAAGCAGGGTTTCAAACAAAAGAGTTTCAAGTCACTGTAGAGAAGTTATCGCTCATAGTTGAATTTTATTTTACGGTTACCCCTGGAGTTTATGGCTGGGGATTGGGTTTGGATGTTTGTCCGAACATTTGTTATTTTTGTTTTATTGAGTGGATGAATGGAAATCGCGCTATTCCTTTGCCTAGCTTTTGATTTTGGGAATTTTCGAGGTGGGAGATTAGATTTAGTTTGTGTTCATATTTTGTTGTTGACATATTTTTTCATTGCTCCTTACTGGCCGTGAAGCCTTAAGGAGGCGATTAACTCGAAATTACTATTTTTGATGTAAATTCTATTGTTAAACAAATCCATTCACGATTGAGAATAGTAGCAGTAGTTTTCACCTTAAATGAACCAACAGGGACATGGAAGAGTTGGATCATTCTTTTTTTATAAAAAGTTTCAAGAAGTAGGGCCGAAAGTCCCTAATAACAACACACATTATCTACTGTGAGATTTCAAAACTCAAGTAGAAACAAATAGGAAATAGACTACACCCGTCTTTGAGATCTATGAAGATGAGTGAGAAAAACCAAACGGTAAGAAGATACTTGTGTTCTGCCAACTGGATAATTAAGTAATCACTAAAACTGTGTTTAGACATAGGTAGATTCTTAACGTAAAACAAGGTTCACATGATAAGAAAGGGTCCGTTTAAGGAAAAAATGTAGGGTATTGAAATGAAATATTAGCTTATTAACTATTCAGGTCAAAATTTGGGGTATCAGTGTAGGATAATCAAAACTTACCGAAGGGAATAGTGACATAGATAAATATGATGCAGAGGCATGTGCACTAGGGGAGAAGAGGAATATATGCAACACATTTTGAAATAAACTACTAAACATTAGTTTTAGGAATAAAACCAGAAAATTGCCATGGACTCAGTGCTTTTTTGAAGGATATATATCACTTTCCGTTGATACCAATCCACAGCTACTACTGTCTCGAAATACTCTATTTTATTATAAAAGTGAAAACTTTTTTGCCATGTGAGGTAGTCCTGAACCGGTTCGACATCTTCCAAAATGAACGGCTTTATCGAATCAAGTGTCTCCTGTAATATAAATGTATCGGCAATGTTCATTTGCGAGTGTCAATTATCCAGTAATCCTATGTCCTTCAGGCCGAGGATTTAGTCTTTGTGTCACCAAACCTCTGGCTTGAGGTGGAAGTAAGTGAAGTGATGCTGAAAGCTCAGCCAAGATGAGTTTGAAGAGCTTACGATTAAACAAATTCCCACGAAACATTTGATTTCAGGTGCCTTGTGAGGTGGAAAACGCCTGGTCAGCAGCAAGTACACTTAAAACAAGAAGTCACCTTTTTACTTCAAAGTTGCTCAGCGGACTTTTTGCTGGTCTAGGCATCTCTTACGACTCTCCGATAACAACAAGACTCGCGAGTTGCTCAATCGAGACCAGTTTCCTGGTCTATAATTAATATATCCAAGTAATAGTTTCAAAATACTCCTCAGCCTGGTGGGCATTCCACTGAAGGTTTCACCAGAATTGGCAACCAGAATTAGCCACACATCGTGGAGGCAAATAACAATAGTCTCAACACCATTCAATGGGCATAAGGATCAAGTCAAGGATGAGATGCCATGTATGTATGTATGTATGTATGTATTTCCAAAAAAAGACATCGGACCATAGGAAAAAAAAACATAACAAAACCAACAAAAAAAACAAAAATAAATTGGAAAAAAAAAAAAAACAAATTAAAAAATAAAATCGTACTTATATATGAATATTCACGAACACATTTATAAAGAGATCTATATTTCACGGTGTATAAGTCCCTCGTCAACGTACTTGGCCAAATTCTTTAGTGCTATTTTAACTAGTGACCTTACAATCTCTTCGACCCACGTTCTTTTTGCCAATACTAACGAAAAACACTCATTTCTCATATCCGCCAATTCCTTACAATTCCCCCCAAAAAATGAAAATATCCTCATCATCTTCCCCACACATCGGACAAGGGACTGGGTTAACACTATGACCCCTAATTTTCTCTCCCTTTCCCCAATATCAATCGACCCTCCGATTAAATTTAAAATCCATTTTATTTCTTCCATTTTATTTCATGTTTAACCCTTTATAAGCGAATTGATTCCATACCATTCAGTATATGTATCAAGAAAGGCCAGCTCAGGTTGCTTGGGTATCCCCACCAAATAGAAAATGGTCCTACTAAAACCACACAGAATTGTAAAGGGAAACACTGGATGAAGCAGATGAGACTATACAAATGGCTTTTGGGGATCTTTTGTGAGGTGGCCAAAGCATAGGCTTCAAGAAGGATGGGACGGAAAGGAAAAGTTGGTCAGTGTTTCGGCTTGCAAAACCCTAAGACTACAATTTCATTTTGGTAAATTCAAAGTAAAATCCATTGTGCGGTGTAATTTTCCCTGATTCTGCTTCATATTTCAATGTACCTATACCGACCAACACACATCTAGTAGTCACAAATTATCAGTTAAGATACCATCTTATGCGTGGCAGTTACCGGCCTTACACGACATGGTGAACAGGTCGTTGGCAATCGATTCCTTAGAGGGTGGCCAAAGCAGAAGCTTTAAGAGGGATGGGATGGAGAGGAAGTGTTGGCCAGTGTTTCGGCTTGCAGTAGGTTAATACTACGATTTCGTAATATTATTAGTGCTATCAAAATATACTAAAAAGAAAATATAAAATAACTGCTTTTGATTGTACCCCAAAATGTTTTTCTTTGCCCTGAGCCAAGAAGAAAGTCTAGAAAATTGGGAGATACTCAAGGTAGGAGGAGCTTATACTTACTTGTCGTACAGAGAGCGGAGAGAAACTGAATCCTCACAACGTTCCCTTTCCTCAACATAGACTACAATCCATGCCATTCTATACGGCCATTGTTCAGTGAGATTTATCCAAGATGCAAGATAAATCCAGTTGAAATCCACATGAAATGCTTTTAGAAGCCTCCCTAAGAATGATAAAAAGTAGCTTACTTCTTTAGGTTCTTAAGAGAGGTTTTTCTTTTGACTGTTTATACAATAAACAATCAAAATGACTGAAAATTAAAAAGAACATGACTGAAAATTCAAATTTTAAAAAGTAAAAAAAAAAACAATGGCTTTCTTGCAAATAGTTCAACTTACAATATATAAATTTTTTTTTACCAAGTATTGATAACCCGAAAGCAATTTTTGGTCCTGTGGTGGGCACGTTACTTTTCTACAGTTGGTGACTGACATACTTTTCTTCTTAAAAATAATACACCATAATTAGCTATAATAACCATATTGAAAAGAAAATATTGGTAGTAGGAAATCATGTAGACGATACCCATTTTTGGTGCATAATAATTTAAAAAAGGAGAAAACTTCTATGAAAAAAAATCTTCTTCAATAAAAACTTATGATTAAAAAAATTCCTAAGAAATCCATTGGTTTTGAATTAAAGTCAAGTATTTTGCAAGCACCAAGACATGACTAATTGTAGTAAAAGCCTAGACATACAGTCCGAGTGATTGAGAGGCAAATCTGGGATAAGCCCTTTTTAGGATATAAATGATTGTATAAACGATTGTATTCGAAACGCTAAATAAATCCAGTAGACATTATTCACATGACTGCCAAAAACTAATTCAATTTGACAGATCCATTTCTTGTTTCTTTTTTGTCAAATGTGTTTTTCCATTTCTTCTCAAAGAATAATCTATCTCACTTACACAAAAAGCCAAGGTATCTTTAAACATTGTTGATAATGCCACATGCTAATAATGAAAATAAGCTTGATTATTTGCTTCTTTTTAAGAGATGAATTTTGGCTATTGAAAGTCACGTGCCTCAAGGTTATTACTTTCAACCAAAGCTTAAAGAAAAAGATACAGATGAAAAAAATAAACACATGTCAGTTCTTATTTCATTCTAAAGCATAATTATGTCACTTCGTAGCTAATTGTGTTTCTATTGACATAATAAGTTATAGTTGTTTCGACTGTAGCTTTTATAGTAATTAAATTAAAAAAAGCTGTTTTCAACTAAAAGTAAGAAGCAACATTAAAACTTCGAAAAAACAAAATTATGATGTAGACGAGGGGAGTCGCCCTCTCGTTAATACCTCGCTCTTTACGCTAAAGTTTGATTTTTTGTTTCAGTTATTTAAGGCTGACTCCTGAATTACAAAGACCGTTTAATTAGAATAACAAGCTGTATAAAAATTTCTTAAAACAAACTTTAGCGTAAAGAGCGAGGTATTGAGAAGAGGGAATTCCCCTCACATATGCCATAATTTCTTTTCGCTTTAAGTTTTAATTTTGCTCCTTACTTTCAGTTGAATTAGTTTCTGATCGTTTTTTAAATAATGCTGGGAAACCCGACTCCCCTTACATGGAAAAATTTCTCCATGGAAAGATCCTCCCACGTAACACCCCCCCCCCCTCCTACCAGAAAAAATCCCCTTGATAACTCTGTAGATTTCCCAATAACCAATACTATATGTAAACAATGGGCAAAGTTCAGAGTTTGCAGTCCTTCTCCCGAGGACTGTGGGGGTCAAGTCGTCTTCGAAGACTTAGTTATTAAATTTTCGAATATCCTGAAAAATAGCTAGCTCAATATTTTGATCGGGCGACTTTGGGTAAAAATTTAGCATGGGAGGCGGGCTAGCTGCCCTCCAATATTTTTGGTCAGTTAAAAGGGCACTAGAACATTTGATTTCCGATCAAACGAGTCCCCTCGCTGTCTTCAATGATCACTGGTTCGATGCGATCACCACTGAAAATAAAGCAAACAAACAAATAAACATGGACCTGTGATCTTTCTTCCGGCAAAAATGCAAAATTCTACATTTTTGTACATAGGAGCTGGAAACCTCTTCAGTAGGATTCTCTGGTATGCTGAATCTTATGGTGTCATTTTCATTAAGATTGATTGATATTTTGGGACCCCAATTCAAAGAAATGTAGAGAGGAGGGGAAAAGCTTTTTCTAATTTTTTATGAAGATACAAACAAACAATATTTTTCAAAATCTAGAGGGGGGGGGGGCATTTGATAATGAAAATACAAAAAGTTTTTTTTTCAAATTCAGGGGGGTAATTGTTACCTCCCTTAAATGGCATCCCTGACAAGTAAATCACCAAGTCTGAAATAAAATTTAATATAAGTTAGTGAATGAGCCAGAAAAACATATAAACTTGGATACCCTTAGGGATAATAGACTTAACAATGCATTACAGTAGCACCAGTTTAGTTACAAAGTGCTCAAAAAGTGAAAACTAAAAGGGACTTGGTTAAAACTTCTATTTTTGGGTCCTGTACAATTAGCGCATACAATGGGTTATACGTTAATGTTCTTTTTTGAATTTAATATTTTAGTTGTTTATTTTTTACTCTTTTCATTGCTTTTTACTATGATTTATTCTTGAAGGCTCTTTTTTTATATATTCTTCTGCCCAGAATTATTGAATTTTTTTCTGTTCAGCTTTTGCCTTGCTAACCTAGAGTGTCTATTTAGCATTTATGCTAGCGAAATCCATTGTTTAACTAATTCTTGCCTTACCTTAAAAGCTTACAGACACATAATTTGAATAACCTATTATTAATTCATTAATAATTATCAATAATTCATTTAATAATAATTTATTGAATTATTAATTTAGTGACCAAAATCTTACCAGATACAGAGACTACATTCATTAGGCGGCGAAGGCTTTTGGGATTGACGTCACTGAAGTAATCATCCGTTAAGAGGACTTTGGTTATATCACTGTGACCAAAGCCCATCAAAGCTATGCCACTTTCCATGCTGTCACTTAAATTTCTGAAATAAATAAACTAGATTAACCAATACATCAATGTTGATCAGCCATATTATATGGAAAATGGTACATTTATAGGAGATAAAGCAAAAAATAGTAGATAGTAAAAAAAAAGATCTTCAATTCACCATAGTTCAATTCAGCACTGCCATACACAAACAGCAATTTTTCTCCCACATAATCGCATAATCAAGATACGCCCTAAGCTAATTTTTTTAACTTTATATTTGTTATTAGTATCATGAATGTTGGTTAGACGGAAAATGTTTTGTGTATATTTTTTAAAACCCCTTTAATCTACACCTAATTCCTTAACGATCCACTCCTTTCCCGTATATTCATCGTCATTAGAGCACAAATATTAAACTCTCATTCCAACAAGCAGTGAAAATTTGGGATAATTCCATAACAAAAGAAAAGCAGCTTCAATTGCACTTCTAGCTTTGATCATAAACGTCAAAGGACTTTCATTGACATTGGTTTAAGCACTAAGGGTCATTCCTAAACAGGTAAAACAGATGATTTTTTTTTACATATCCACGAGTTTTTTTATTGAAATTTTTTTTTTTTATTTCTTGAAAAATGTAGTTTTATGTGTAGTGAATTTGACTTATTTAACTTTATGAATGATCATCTTATTGTTGTTACATTCCTTCCGTATGATACAATTCATATGTATCTATCCTCAAATCTGAATATAATATGATTTCTCTTAGTAACCTAAAAGTTCAAAATAACTGAAAAGTTTCAACCCCAGCTCGAACAAGATTAAATTTGGTGCGGATTAAATCAAAAGCAAACCTGATCATTTTAATTTTTTTTTAAGCAGCACACATCAAAGCTTGTTTTTATTCTGTCACAATACTAAAAGTAAAAATTTACGAATTCAATTAGACGGTCTAATTTGATTCTGATTCCTAAACTACCAAAAATGAAAAATTTTCCCTTGTTCGAGGGATTCACATGCCCCCCTTAGATTACCGATAAAATTTTTCTTTGCTCTGTATAAGATAAAAGGAACGATTTTTAGCATTTGAAGTCAATCAGCAGACAAAAGTTGGATCCTATAAAAAACTATTTCATAAAAATTCCTTTAATTTTCAAAAATATCAAAATTTAATGGTCTTCAATGGACTTCAGTATTTTCTTCAATGCTTTCATTAACCGTATCTTTGAACGAGCTGTTATTGGCTAATAATGATTGTGAAATTATATTAAAAGTGACTAGAGAGTTGTTTATCACTAATTGAAATTTGCCAACATCGATATGGGATTGTACAAGTCGGTATATATCCGTAGATCTTTCCATAACAAATGCTTATTTTCCTTCATTGTTTTTATTTAACTTTCCACATAAATTAAACTCGAAATAGTCCAAGGTATGAGAGCCAGATAGAAACTGAAAAGGAGATGTAGATGGATTCTTACTTATTTCTCACGGAGCCATCACTTTCAATATACTGATACTTTTTGTTCAGATTTGCAGCACTACTTCGATTGTGCCTCATCCCTGCTGAAACACAGCTGTTATCTGATGGCATTCTTTTGGCTTGCTAAAAGAATAAACAAACAAGATTTTAGCAACAAATTTACTTTATAGGATATTCAAACTAATTAAATGTTTTAACTCATTTTAACCATTAATATTCTAAACAATATAATTACATGAAACGATCGCTCAAAAAACTGTGTGCTAAAAATTGTGGATGCCTTTCGGTAATTTGTTACATTAGATACAATTATACACATTTGTTCAAATAAATTGATCAATTCAATTGTTATTTGATCAATTGATTTCAATTGATCTAAATTCAATTGCTATAAACCATACATTTGGGTTTCTAGTAATACGCATTAAATTGTTTTAGGTACTCAGACTCTTCAAGGGTATGAACCATTTCGGAACTACATTGACTACATAAGGCCAATGGCCTAACTTGTGTTATAGGAAGACCTTAAAACGAATAAAATTGCATTAGAAAAATGGATTCGAAGTGAAGTAAGGAAGCTTAAGCTTCTTCCTGGTAAAAGGTAAACAAGGACAACACGGCAGGTGGTCAGTAAGCAAAGAAATGTCCTTGAATAGTTATACATCTTGGCATTTCCGCCCTATAGTTTCATATTTAGTCTAAATAAATCTCAGTATTTTGCTTTGTAGGAAAAACAATATTTGTTTTGATTTTTAGTGCAATTCAAAATAAAACCTTTCTTAAGATTATTTTTCTTTTTAGGACCGGCAGACCCCAGTTTCTTTTTTTGAATGAAAGGTTATCTGACTTCCCATTCTTGTCAGTAAACTCAAATTCTTCTTCCGTTCTTATTCTCATATTCTCTTAAATGACTTCTTTCTTTTTTTCTTTCTAAGAAAGCATTAAGTTCTACAATATAGAAGGATCACGGTTTCCCCAAAACGACATATTAACAGGAATTTCCTGAAAGAACCTTTTCCAACTTTCACCTGACATTTGACCTACATGATGAGGCCAGAATTTTTTTTTAAAAACGACATGTGGGAGACATACCCTATTTACTGAGCCTATTCTAGCACATGGACTATGATTCCTTTTCTATGCACAGGGATACACAGCTAGATATGAATCATAGCAATTGACACCTAATAGTCTTACGAATAATAAATAATAAATGAATAATAACTCACAGACTTAACAGAGCTTGAACCAATTCCCTCATCAGCAAGACCACGTGCGGTCAATGCTGCTTGTTGAGAGGTCTTGATTTTCCTTAAACCTGCATTCTGGAGATAAAAGGGTAGCTGAACAATGTTGCGTAAATAGTTACTGCCAGTAAGAGGAGTTTCACTTAAGACACAGCTTACATTAGATTCAATAGCCTAAAAGAAAGGACACCATTAAAAATTGAATGGAATATATGTTTATTAACTAGATTGGCTACATCAAAATAATAGGAAGCACGGCGATTAAACAATTGTCATGGTTTATGAATAAACCAAACTAGAAACAAAATCAATGGTGTGAATAGCATTGGAAGGGCATTTCAACTAGCAATCAAATATTCACAGGTGAGCAAAACTAACAAATTCTATTGTAGAAAAAATATACATCAGATCATTCAACGGGAAAAAATTAACTAGTAAAAAAGATTGTAAAAGATTTTAAAAGATTTTTACAGTCAAAATGGCGTACTATCAAAATAGTACGCTCGTCAAATAATTTTATACTTACAGAAGTACTAAACTAATGTTATGCCAAATACATAGAGCTGAGGCAAGAACGCAGGGGCCTTCGAGTCGCCTTAAATTCGTTAAATTCTTACTACTCAGAACAATTTTGTACATATCGGCAGTTTTGCAGTTTATGCTAATTTAGAGTCCTAGAGAAGCACCTCCCACCTCTAAAAAATCTCAGGTTGGAATTTCAAAAACGTGTATTTTGCTTTATTGCACTAGAAGACACAACAAAAATAAAACAATTTCCGTGCTGACATACTAATAAATATTGTTGCATATTCAATAGGCCAGTTCTGCTGACTCTGTCAGTCAGTCAACTATGCACGACGCATTTGATTACACCTGTGAGTAAGATAATTTTTTAACTCAAATTCTTCATGACACTGTCATCTAGCCACGTAAAGGTTTACTTCAGAGACGGGACAGATTTGTTAAAATATCAAAATCGGGCGAACTGTTTGAGCATTATAATAAAATACAGAGGAGGGGTTTTTAAGAAATCATGGAGCAGCAGAGAAAGAGCACTTAGCCGTAAGGTGCATACCTGTTTCTGGAGTGCAATCTAGAAATGTCAAAGATGACTGAACAAAGCTTGATTTTATCATTAGTTAATTATTCATACATGTTTTCCCTTTTTTCCAAATTTTATTTTGATATTTGTATATGCAGTCAATTGAAAACTGTTGATTAATGTTAAACTATTCTTTCGTGCATAGATGCTTAATTTTTCTCGACCCACTACAACCGGACGCCAATGGTATTGCAAACTTTCTAAGTGATCGGGAAAGCTAGGAAAAGAAATTATAAGAAACATTTCTAGGAAAAAAATGACAAGAATATAAATTGAAAATCAACTCATGTGTGCTAAGTTTTCCATACGATGTTCATTCCATGATGAACGCTTTCATATCCATTACTACCATGAGAAGTTTTAAAAGACTGAGAAAAAACAAGGATTAAAATTCTGCAAGTTTGGCAAGTTTACTAGCATATTCCTTACTATGAACACTAAAATTCTTGTATGAGGGTTGGTTCAAAGGTTAATGCCAAAAATCACAGAGCGATAAACAAGAATCATTAATGTTTTCCTACAACATACAGTTTTACCACTAATCATGAAACGACCACGAATCAGAAAATATCTCCACAAAACCCGATAAACTTTTTCTCTATCCAAGGAACATTCTCTAGATCTAACTTTCTAAAGGCTCTTTATTTCATGAAAAATGTTTCTGCATCAATGAATTTCGATCTTAAAATATAGATGGCAGAAGCAGGGTAAAAAAGGGCGCAAGTTAAAACTAATTTTGCACAACCCAACTTTCTGTAATTTTGCTTTTGTCGAGATGAAAAGGTCCAAAGAATGTAAGCGGTGTCAAAAATAAATCTGAGGACATACCTTTGACACAAGGTGTGGATCAATGGCTAGTATAACAATAAACGGTGAGTTGGGCTCTGAAAATAACAGGGATACAGCATCTAATATAGCCACTACTTGTTCTTGTCGGCAAGTGTCTAGGCCATCTAAAGCCACAGTCATCCGCGTGGTCCGACCACAGAAACTATCCAACGTTCTCACCTAAAAAAAAAATTGATTAGAGTAAAAGTAGCTTGGTGACAGAGAATAGACTATACTAATACTACCATAATGCATATCATATGACATCTAAAACTGAATTGGTAGCTGTATGTATATATACTTACAGAAAAAAACCTGTTAAATCTGGTATATTTAACCTAAAAATCTCTAAGAATCTATCTGAAAATATACGAAGAATCCGGTGGGAAATTTTATTGGCTACACAGGGTAGTGGATACTGGCACTTGAAATGATTTGTCACTTTTTTATAATAAAAATCAAGTGAACCGCACTTTTACCTATTTGGCTTGATTCTATAAGACAGTATATGGATTATCATAGTCTATAAGCTAACCACGGTTTGGTAAAAGATATATGTTTCTCATGTAAACAGCAACATTCAACCTAAAGTACTTACCACAGCGAGTGAGTTTCGGAATCAACCTAAATTAAGCTTTGCTAAGAGGCAAAAATATTAGAGATCGAGTGAGAGAAACTGCCACCAGGTTAGAGTTACTAGTCATGACTTGGCTCGCTGTCGACTATCTTGTTTATATTCTGCTGTTTTGAGGCTGTGTTCTATGGCGCTTGACATATTTGCAAGGGTAACCTTCCATTCAAATGCATTTTTATTGTATCGTCATTAAATGCAACTGCTCTTCCTCTTTTTTTGGATTCCTTTTTATCTTACTTGTCTAAACAAAAAGTCTGTAACTTGCTGCCAATGACTTACCTGAGAGCAATCACGTGACAATATATGAGTTTGTCACTGAACTATAAAGAACAAATTTTTTATCCTAATCGGATTATCTTTTGTATTTTGTTAGATTGCGCAATTAGAGTTTTGTGAAAAAATCCAGCTGATCTAATTGTGAGGGATTGCTCACTTCATACCACCACTTGTGTTAACACGCTGCGTCCTGAGCGTTGATTTGTCTAAATCAGGAGTCACTTGATAATTCTAGTGCCGGAGCATATGGCTGGCACATTCTAAGGTAGGCCTTGGCGATTTTAGTAGGCAAGCTGAAATAGAATTATGAACGATCAATTAGAGGCAACCCAATTAATATTGGCGAAGTTGGAAAGTGTTGAAAAAAAGTTAAAATCTCTTAATCTCATCTGTCTCAAAGTTGATAATTTATTGACAGATTTCCAAAGTCTGGCTACAACTCTTTCTGGTCAAATTTGTGAGGTACGTTCTGCAGTAGACGTTACTGCAAAACGAATCGAGAGCACTAGCAGGGAACTAGCGTCTAGAATAGCAAGAATGGAAAGAATAGAAAAAGAGCAGAAAAGGTGCAATGTAATCCTATATAATTTTTCTCCGACTGTAAGAGGAAGATATGTAAAAGAAGATTTTATTACGTGTTTTACCCGTGTGGTGCCCCATTAACCGAACACGTTTAACCGAACACGATATTATTGACGTATTTCGTTTACCATCACAAAAAAAAAGTCCGACGTATTGTGATCAGATTCCATCTATAGATCTCAAATTCGCGATCCTGAAATCATTTCGGGATTTTCAAAGATATGACCTTACTGTAGCTCCCGCTTATTGAGCTAGTGAACGGCTCGCTCGAGGGAAGCTTATACCAGTTATTATACAAGCGAAGGAAGAAGGTCAGTCAACTGTAAAGTTGAGGGGCGTGAAACTTTTTCTAGGAAATCGTTTACTTGTGTACCATAAAATAAACGACAAAGTGAAAGAAATAAATAAGATTGAGGAGGCTATAGTCCGTGAGTCAGGGAATTCGGAGGAGAGTAGAAGTGACGTTAGCATAGTGGACAGAGAAAGAAATGAATCAGTGTCATCCCAGGAATCAGATTCTACCATGACAGCTAAAACCACGATGAAAAGAAGCTGTGAGATGGCGGTGAGCCCAAATGACCAGGATAGTCAACCTAGTACAGTATATATTCGAAAGAATAATGGGGAGATAAAAGGAGAGTTCGTATTCGTGGGGGTTATGGTGACAGGGGCGGACGGGCGGCCGTCGTTGCAGTTTGGTGACGGGGTCCCGGATCTTAGACGCTATTCTGTTGATAAAAGTTTCTCTGGTGGACATTTTAAGGGTAATTTCAGTGCTAAGAATAGTCAATAACGGGAGCTGGCCCATGGCAAAGTAGTACGTGCATTAAGTTGTTGCAGTGGAATATCCAAGGTCATAATGATGATCAAATGAATGATTTAGGCTAGACGATTATGTTATCAGCTTAGTTGAGACATGGCAGAATGTGCCAGTATTCAGAAAAGGTTTTTATAAGTTTCCATGTATCAAGAAAGAGAAGTAAGAATAATCAAATTAATGGTGGTGTTACACTGTTGATTAAGAAAATATATTTGGTGCATGTGATAGGTTAAAATCGCTATCAGAGAATGTGATTTGGTTGAAGATTATTATAGGAAGTGTTAAGTTTATGATGTGTGCGGTGTATATCCCTCCAGAATCAAGTAGTTATAGTTGGCAGGATACGTGGGAAATTTTTCATTCAGAGGCGTTTAAGTATAAGAGGTTGTATAAAGATTACAAGTGTATATTTTTAGGTGACTTCAATGCATACACAAGCGAGATTTTTGAGAAGTGGATTGATCCTTTGTAGGCTGAAGAAGAGGATGATGGTATGAATGATGGGAATATGCAAGGAGATTTGAAGATGTATGGAAAAAGGACAAGTAAGGACCATTCGCAGAGGAAAAATAATTGGGGAACTAAACTTTTAGATTTTTGTGGAATTGAGAAGTTAGTAATTTTAAACGGGAGGCTGGGAAAAAATAAAAAAATGGTAATTTTACTTGTTTTGGGGTTGGTAGTCCCAGTGTTATTGATTATACTTTAGTTGATGTAAGCCTTTGGTCGGCATTTGGGGACTTTGGAGTTCTGGGAGTTGTGGGGTCTGACCATCAGCCTATTGTAGCAGATATATGGGTTGATAGAGCTATAAATAGGAATGACGGGAATATTTCTGTTAGTAATAGATCTAATTTCATAAAAAAAAAATTGAGGTTGATAAAATTGGAGAGGATTAGGTGGATAAATGGCTAGGAGAGAGTGTTGTTGAGAGGAATTTGGAGGTAACCCAGAGAATCATAGAGAATGGCCAAGTGGATAAAGGCTTAGGACAATTTTGCCAGACAATAGAGAGTTTAGAGACTTATAATTTAGCAAATAGAGGAATAACGAAAAATAAGAAAAAGAAGGGATTTTTGATGATGATTGTGGAGAAAAAATGGAAGTGGTAGAAGCACTAAAAAAGCTCAAAAAGAATAACGAGGAATCTGCTCTTCTGGTATATCGACAGAAGCAGAGGGAATACAAACAGACACTTCAAAGTAAGAAGAGGGAACAAGATGAAGTCAGGACCTCAGAAATTGAAAAAAATTGTAACAAAGGAACAAAAAAAAAATCCTGGCAACTAGCACGAGGATCTATTAACCTTCTACTACAGAGCAAATACTGGAAGCTGATACCTGGCCAGAATACCTTGAATCACTGGATAACACAAAGGATGGTGGACTGAAGGATTTATCACAGAACATAAGCCAACAGACCTGCTACCCACTCAGAGAGCAGTATAACTTATCTCACCAATAACGCGAGATTGAGGAGATTGGTACAGCGCTGAAGTCTATGAAGGGGGATCCCGATAAAAATTTGGAAGTGGGGAAAAACATATTTTGCTGCAATTTTGATTTGCTTATTTTCAGTTTGATAAGTTCGTGTAAGTGGCCAGAAGAGTGGAGTTTGTCAGTTATGATACCATTATTCATTATTTAAGAAGGGAGATAGGTATCATCGTAATAATTATCGAGGAATTCATTTATGGAATAGTTTACCCAAGTTATTTTGTAAGGTGTTAGACTTTAGACTAAGGAGGTGGATAGAAAACAGGAATGTTTTGGATAAGGTTCAAGCGGGTTTTAGAGAAGGGTTTGGGAAGATTGATCATATATTTAGTCTGCAGGCTTTAGTTAATAAATATACTAGTGCTAAGAAATGAAGGTTTTACACGGCATTTATAGATATTAAAGAAGCTTTTGATAATGTTTGTAGGTTTCTATTAATGGAAAGTTTGTTAGAGATAGGTCTCCAGATCCCATTTGCGATAGCTTTAGTTCAGATGTATAGGTTTACTAGAGTAGTTGTGAGAGTTGACAGGAGAGTTTCAAGGGTAGTTAAAGGATATAAAGGTGTTAAACAGGGTTGAACATTGTCTCCTAAATTATTCGCCCTATTTATAAATTCTGTAGTGGCGTTTATGGAAAAGAAAGAGGCGGTGATGGTGAGTTTATATATTGTTTCCATCTGCATGATGTTGTTCGAAGATGACATTGTTTGGTTGCCGATTCACAAAGGAACCTTCAGAAATTACTTGATATTTTAGAGGATTAATTAAAAAAAAAAACTTTCCGAAAAATAAGTTTCTCAAAGAAAAGTAAAGGCCATTTTAAACTTAAGCTCAGCAGATACAAATACCTGTTAAAATTCAAACTCAAAATGACCAGAAATTACTATTAAAGAATAAATGAAATCCAAAACAAAAAGAAATTAAACAAATAATCATAGGAAAAAAGATACAACAAGAAATAATATAAATGAATAAATAGATCTTAAAGTGAGTAATGCTTATACTGGGATTGGAAGCAAAGCTTAGATCTGTAAAAAAAATCCTGTTGATGAATTCCAAACGAAACTTAGAATGAGAAGAAATTAAATAAACAATCAGTACGAAGAAGCGTACAATATATATTAATGTAAATTAATAAATAAACCTTAAAGCGAGTGAAACTTAAATTGAATATGCAAATCAAATTTGAATCGAATAAAAATAACTACAAACAAGAGTTTGGGTATCGTCTCACTCCAGAAGCCTAAAACCTACTGCGTCATTCGGAGAATTCGGATTCGGAGAAGCCTTTTTCGGATTCGGAGAATCCTTTCGGATTCGGAGAATTCAGAATAAGGATTCGGAGAATCCTTAAATTACAACCCTTGTTCTGAGAGCTTTGGGGGAGTTGTAATCCTCAAAGACCTAATTTCCAGAACTTAAAACTACGTTTAATGAAAATGGCTGTCTTAAAATATTGATTGGATGTGTTTGGGGAAAAGATGGGCGTGAGAGGGAGGTTAGTTGCCCTCAAATTACTTTCGACTATTACAAAGGGCACTAGCCCTCGGAATTTCCAATCGAATGAGCCTTTTTTGAAGTTTCTACGACACCGCCTTCTACAAAAACCTTATATGCCCCCCAGGGCATAATTTAAAACCCTTCCCTGAGGGTTGTGGGGGATTGTCCTCCTCAAAAATATTTTCTATCTGGAAATCAACTACGCTGAAAAAAATGGCTATCTCAAAATTTTGATTGGATGTGTTTGGGGGAATGATGGGCATGGGGGGGGCTAGTTGCCCTCCAATCACTTTCGACTATAAAAAGGACACTAGCCCTTTGAAATTCCAATTGAATGTGCCTGTTTTGAAGTTTCTACGACAACGCCTTCTATAAAAACCTTAAATGCCCCCAGGGCATAATTTAAAACGCTTGCTCTGAGGGTTGTGGGGGAGTGTCCTCCTCAAAAACATATTTTCTATCTGGAAATCAACTACACTGAACAAAATGGCTATCTCAAACTTTTGATTGGTTGTGTTTGGGGGAATTATGGGCGTTGGGGGGGGCTAGTTGCCCTACAATCACTTTCGACTATTAAAAAGGGCACTAGCCCTTTGAATTTTCAATCGAATTAGCCTTTTTGAAATTTCTACGACAACACCTTCTATAAAAACCTTATATGCCCCCAGGACATAACTTAAAACCCTTGCCTGAGGGTTGTGGGGGAGTGTCCTCCTCAAAAATATATTTTCAATCTGGAAATCAACTACGCTGAACAATGGGGGGGGGGCTAGCTGCCCTCCAATCACTTTTGACTATTAAAAAGGACCCTATCTCTTTGAATTTCCAATCAAATGCGCCTTTTTTAAGTTTCTATGACAACGCCTTCTATAAAAACCTTATATGCCCCCAGGGCATAACTTAGAACCCTTGCCCAGTGGGTTGTGGTTGATTGTCCTCATAAAAAATATGTTTTCTATCTGAAAATCAACTGCGCTGAACAAAATGGCTATCTAAAATTTTTTATTGGTTGTGTTTGGGGTAATGATGGGCGTGGGAGGGGGGGCTAGTTGCCCTACAATCACTTTTAACTATTAAAAAGGGCACTAGCCCTTTGAATTTCCAACTGAATTAGCCTGTTTTTAAGTTCCTACGACAACACCTTCTATAAAAACCTAATGTGCCCCCAGGGTACATATTAAAACCCTTGCCCTGAGGGTTCTGGGGGGAGTGTAATCCTCAAAAACATATTTTCTATCTGGAAATCAACTACGCTGAACAAAATGGCTATCTCAAAATTTTGATTGGATACGTTTGGGGAAATGATGGGCGTTGGGGGGGGGGGGGGCTAGTTGCACTCGAATCACTTTCGACTATTAAAAAGGGCACTAGCCCTTTAATTTCCAATCGAATGAGCCTGTTTTGAAGTTTCTACGACATCACATTCTATAAAAACCTTATGTGCCTCCAGGGCATAACTTAAAACCCTTGCTCTGAGGGTTGTGGGGGAGCATACTTCTCAAAAATATATTTTCTCTCTGGAAATCAACTACGCCGAAAAAAATGGCTATCTAAAAATTTTTATTGGTTGTATTTTGGGGAATGATGGGCACGGGGGGGGGGGCTATTTGCCCTCCAATCATTTTCGACTATTAAAAAGGGCACTAGAACTCTCGATTTCCAATCGAATGAGCCCCCTTTGAAGCTTCTACGACGACCCCTTCCATATGAAGTACCTCTGGAAAAAAAAAATAATAAATAATAAAACATTGGAGCCGTATGGCCTTTACTATAGGCAACTCTACATCGTTGCCTCTGATTATTTGGATAGGAAAAAGTTAGAACTTAATATGCATAAAACCGCGGTGTTATTATTCCATAAATATGGTATACTAGAGGAGGATGTTAAATTTAGTTTTAAGGGTAGAAGGGTTAGATTAGCGGAGGAGTGGTCATATTCAGGTGTTAAGTTTAAGGCGAAAGGAAATTTATTTAGTAACCGTATAGAAAGTAGGATCAAAAAAGGTAAGGCATGTTATAATATGGCATTAAGAAGTCAACTTAGGGATATTAAAAAGATCCAAGTAGTTAAAGGTTTTCAGGGCTAAAATCTTAGGTGTAATGCACTATAGTTCTGAGGTTTTCATATTGGGTTAAACTAAATATTTCCAGGTATGTGAATTTCTGTTCTTGGATTATTGTGAGTTTGACTTAAGTTTAAACAGCTTTAAGAACCAAAGACAGTGAAAAGAAATTCAAATTTTAAACTGGTTAAGTGAAAACTCGCATTGTTTTATGTTACTGGTTAATTGTTTTATGGATATCAGAAGCTTGGCACGGTTCCTTCGTCTCGCGATGAATCATAGAAGTAGATTTCTGTAGGATTAGGTTAGGACTTGTGCAATTTCTTTGTAATCGTTCTTTGTTTATATTTTTTGCCAAGGCCTATGGGTTTTTAGTACCAATAAAATCTATTCTATACAACAGCACCTGAAGCCAAGTGAGCTTTTATTATCATGCAATTAATTAAATTCATATTATACAAGCATTAGTGGCTCAGTCAGTATAGTGTAGGTCCTATGATCCTAAGGTTTGGAGTTCGAACCTCACCTGGGGCAACTTTTTCTGTTAATTATAAATGGATGATGCTGGTTTCTAGGAAAATAAGGTTTTATTACAAACTTTTAGTCTCCTAGTAATATTCTGTTATTATAGGCTTTACTATTTTTAATAATTAAAAAAAAAAACAGAAGTGTGAAGCTTAGTAGAAAATCGGTGTTAGAAATCGGACTTGCTTCAATAATCAAATATCTTTGAAAAGACTGCAGTATGAAAAGACAAAAAAATGCAGTTTTTTGTAAAAAGTGATTCTATTTTAATTTTTTTTTTTTTTCTAATTAAAAAAAGCACTAGAACTTTTAATTTCCGTGCAAATGAGCCCTCTCGCAACATTCTAGGACCACTTGGTTGATATGATCACCCTTGGGAAAGAAGGCAAACAAACAAATAAGCACGCATCGGTGATCTTTCTTCAGGTAAAAAATACAAAATTCCACATTTTTGCAGAAAGGAGTTTGAAACCTCTACAGTAGAGTTCTCTGATACGCTGAATCTAATGATGTGATTTTCATGAAGATTCTATGACTGTTAGGGGGTGTTTTCCCCTTTTTTGAAAATAATGCAAATTTTCAAAGGCTCGTAACTTTTGATGGATAAGATTAAACTTGATGAAACTTACATATTTAAAATCAGCATAAAAATCCAATTCTTTCGATGTATCTATTGGTATCAAAATTCCGTTTTTTAGATTTTCGTTTACTATAGAGACGAGTCGCTCTTACTATACAGTTCATTACCACGAACTGTTTGATTAGTATTTTTCTTTTTCACAAGAGAGCATACGTTTTTTTATCCATGTCATCTGACAGGCTTTGCTGATAATATTCTTACAACTCTCTTGACTTTTATGTCAAATATGACACAAGTGACAGTCACTTTCTAATATTGCAAAAATTTCAGCAGCATATAGTCTAATCAAAAATAGATTCTTTTTTGAGGTATATGACACTTTACAGCTTTTTCGCTTAACGACCGTAGCTCTTACTTTGGTAAAGCAACATAAAAGAAAACTAGGTACACCGTGACTAGAAAAATGACTCGTAAATACAAACCCAAAATTTTGTACTAGTTTCATACTGAGCAGATTTTCCCCTTTTTCTTTTGTGTTGAGGAGAGAATGATTCTGGAAAGCTGCATACAATTCAAATAATCTAAAATCCACACTGATACTTAAATGAAAATATTTAGTACTACGGGAGTTATCTATACCAAACAATGACGAGGAAAATATTTCTATAGTTTTTGGAACATCACAAGCCCTTATAAATGGCTTTGCCACATTTAAATTCAAAGTACAAAACTGAAATCGAAATCTTAAAAAACTCTGTATTGCATTAATTTAGCCTACTATACGAGAAATCAATAAAACTACACTTTAAAAGCAAGGCAATATTGTTTTTTTTTCACTTGATTTATCTGATAATTTACTTATCGATTTTCTAAGATGCTGCATAATTTATTTTTGGCGGGAACTAGACGAAATTCTGTCTTGCCCAGAACATGAATCATGGAGCTACTTCCATGGCCCATTCCGATTCACTGGGTTATAGTTTCATAACAATATTCAGCCTCTCCTTATCGCTTCTACGACAGTGTGTCTGAAAGCCTCCCCTATTGTTTTCTTTAAATGTATGCCATATATTCTTTTTCTCCACTCCTATTTTTCCTTCTAGGATGTCAATGACTCTAAATTACCAATAGCACGACATCTTCACCATCAAGGGGATACAGTATGACCAGGCAGTTGAGCCCTTTGGTACTTCAACAGCTACTGACTTCAGTCTTGAAGATTTTTGACCATTTATTGACCCAGAGAGCATAACAAAGAAGTAAAGACTTAAAGAAGCAAAGACCCGCTTCCCTGGCTTGGAGCAACCAGGTTTCAAAAGTATTTAGAAACAGAAATCATACAACCAGTACTTTCACTGTTTTTATGTTGGTCCTAGTCCTTGTATCCTAGTATTATGCTTGTCCTAGTATCAGTCTGATGGTCCTACATGGTCCCTAGTCCTAGTCATGGGCGCCCGCAAAGGGAGGGCAGGGGGGCATGCCCCCTGGAATTTAGACCAGAGTAGGAAGAAAATAGAAGTGTAACAACTAATCAAAGAAAAACAGGGGCGTAGCGCCAGCATTTTTAATGGGGGGGGCAAGAATTTTATTCCAGCTCTACTGAAGAAAAGTTACCATTTACCAAAGATGCTACTGGGTTAAATTCAAAATGGTATACAATATATAACAAACAATAAACACACATTAATTAACTATAAAATTCAGTACTGTGGTGATCAAGCTTTTACTAAAATTATGATCAATGAGTTGCTATAGGCGACAGTAGTATAGTTTAAAAAAATCTTTTGTGTGGATTAAGGTGAATTTCATACACATTGGGCTTTTTTCAGCAGGCCTCATCACTAATGTTGCAAAGCCTATCCCCTTCGACTTCCCTGACCTCGCTTCCCAGCACAGGAAGCTCAATCTTATAGTTGAACCAAGCACCATTCTAACAGCTCCGTATATCGTGCTATTCAGTTGCAGGCAAATTTTGAATCGACTTTGACTCTGTAAGATTAAATTTGTTGTGCTAAACTTTTACTATGCATGATTCATTGAGGTATTATTTGTGAATTTTTTATTAAATTGATTAGATTGTAGATTCACTGCTTTATATTAATAAATAGCATTGAAATAAGCGGGCCACATAAAGCAAAAATACAGGATAATTCCAAGTTTTATTACATATAATTCCAAATCTAATGTTATATTGTAAAATGAATCATATGATATTTCAAAATTAGACAAATTTACATATAAAATAAACCTACAATACACACTAATCCTGGAATAAAAAAAAATCAATGTTTTGGCTCTTTATTGCACAAACTTGTTACGAAAATTGCAGTCGGCTATATTTTTCTATATTAAATTCCTTTATCACTTTATCACGGTCAATTTGTACTTCTCTTTCAATTGCCAGCAGTGCAAGTGAAGATAATTTTTCTTGTCCCGAGGTGTTGCGGCAGTACGGCTTCAACCATCGAAGGCAAGAAAAAGATCTTACACATGGCGCAGAATTCATCGGAATATTGAAGTAGAGTTTAAACAGATCAAATATCAGAGGAAACACATTTCAGGCGTTTTTCAGGTTAAACAGATGCTCTTTCTAGAATGTTCTTGTTTCATATCCTCAACACCGTACAAACACTGTAGCTCAGACATACAACGTTCGAAATCGAGCTTATAGTATTCACACACAAGGCTTACAGCGTCTCTGTTCATTTTGTTTGCACCTAGCATTACGCATAACTTGTTCAAAACGTCCAAACTGTTCTCTTCTAGCCTACTTTTAATTTCTGTAGTTGGAAGGAAGGAATCGTTGGAAAGAAATAGGGACACAAAGCAAAAAGCTTATCAGCTCTACTGTGCCATTACGACCACGAAATTTATCGTCTGCTCAGAAATAATTGCTAGGCATTCTAGCAAGCTCGAAGTAGTCAGCCAGACGCTGCAGGGAGTAGAAGTCGATCTACTAAAAATATCGAGCCACATTCGACAGTTAACCAGCCTTTTTCGATCTGACCGAAGCAATAGTGAACATCTATTCAAAGAAATTATGGTGGTTGTGCAGCGTAAGTACGAATTCGTAGGAGTAACACTCATAATGCCCAGAATAGTCAGTAAACAATCTCCCAGGGCTAATCCACCACGCGAAACAATTCAAGACTGTTTCAGAAAATCAATATTCATCCCATACTTAGATTCAGTTATTGAATCTTTGATGGAAAGGTTTTCTGAAATGAACCAAACAGCATTTGAGGTATTTAAACAGCACCCTAAAATTTTACTAAAAATGCAAAAAGATGAATACATGGGATCAATGAAGAATGTATCCAGAATGTACGTAAATTTTTGGACAATTTTATTGATCAGTCGGCAACACGGTATCAGTCGGCAACACGGATCTCTGGAAAAACACTAAAGGGACTGCAGACCTTGATAAAACGCTTTTGATTGATTTCCTAGAGCACGAGCCCGCCTTCTTTCTACTTTCGATCTCGAAAGCCATTAAAATCGCTCTTTGTCTTCCACCGACTACATGTACCATCGAAAGATCTTTCAGGTAAACAAAAGCTAATTTTCTAATAAGATACTTATCTACCTCACAGATAATATTACTTAAATGTCCGTAGTCAAAAATAATTGCAAGAAAAAAAAATTGTCTTCACCAATGATAGTTTTGTCATGATCGTAAACAGAGCCGTTCAAAGGGGGTGGGAGGAAACTGGGACAGCTGTCCCAGGTGCCATGGCGGGGGGAATTGCAAAATTACAACCCCCATTCCAAAGTATTGCTTCGTTTTTTGTTTTTTTTATTGCAGATTTCTTGCAATTTTGTTGGGTCTGTGGATAATTTGTTTCCGAGGCCCAATTTAAAATAATAAAAATAAGTCAATCCCAACTATAAAATATGACATCATAATACACCCCAGACCACTATTAAATATGTGTACAATTTTCAGCACGCTAAGAAGAGTTAAAACATGGACGAGAAGTACGATGTTAGACGACCGTCTTAGTGGATTTTTGCCTCTTATCTGTCCATAAAGAAAAAGTAAAAACTGAAGGAGAAGCGTATGTCGAAAAAGTGATAAATTTATTTGCCATGAATTCTCGCCGTTTGTAATTTTCCTGAATTTTGATTTATTGTGAATGTAAATAATAAGTTTTTTCATTTATATATCTGTCTTTGTTTGTCTCTGTACTCAGGTGTCAATATCATGATGATAAAATAGTAAAAATTGTCAGAGTCGAGTCTACAATGTGAAATCCTTCTCAAGATTGCAACCGGCTCAATACGACATATTCTCGAACTTTTGCAAAAGCTTTTACCCAGATTCATAGCTGCTTAATCGACAGTATTTAATGCAATGAACAAGCCAAACAAGGCATTATAGAAAGTTGTCTTTTTTCAATGGTTCTATAGTGGCAATAGCTTGTCAACGAGTTTGACATATTAGCTAACTGGTTAAAACTCAAAAATGATACTTAACTGATCAAAGATATACTTCTTTGTATTTTTTTTTTACCACAAAATTTATTTCTCCTCCAATCTCCGCTATTCTGGTATCTGGCTATTCTGGTATTTTATCCGGGCGCCCTTGGTCCTAGTCCATTTTCAGGCTGATAGAGACAAATCAACCCTTTCCAATAAGAAATGACAAATCCCAGTTACCTTCACCATCGACGGTCCTGCAATGCTAATATGGGATACCCTAGGGGCATAAAACCAAAGACCTCTTTGAAACACGCAGCTTTGCGGAAGCAATTCAAATCGGAATGTCTGAATCTAGTTCCTTTTGATAGTCACAAATTGACCATGTGACATAGAATCGTTATTTTGCTTTATCAAGAAATCTAATCTAAGCATCATAAAAACAAAATCCAAGCACTGTTTTAGAACCAGAATGACTAATATCTGTTACATGATATGGATTTAAGGATGTGACATGACCAAACCGAATTAGATTTCTGTCACAATAAACAGACTTCGTCTTAAGGTCCTTTGTCTCCAATTATACCAACCTCAGAGTCCGATCGGTCGAGACAAATTAGCCACTATTGTCACTGAAGGAAATGTCAAGTGCTCACTGCTGAAATGTGTGTAAGAAATCATGAAAGAGCTTAAACATTCAGATGGCTTTATGAGATATTACTGTCAGCCTTAAAGAGGCTAGTTATAAATTACCACCAAAGGTCCAGTAAACAGAGTAAAATAGATTCCAAAATTGGTCTATCTATTGGTGCAGGCAGGACACAGCGCCTAATTCCTGCCGGAAATAAGGCTTGGTCTTCATCTACGTTACGCAGCTCTAGCAAATCCCACAAATTTATTATATTTAAGTTCTTGCTAAAAAAAAGTGACACCCGACAAAAAACCTATTACAATTTTATTTCTTAACTTTCGAAAATTATAAATTAACTTCGGCTGAAAAACAATACATTATATTATATAAGCATTGCTGTTATTGACATAAAAGTTATACGTTACTTAATTTGAATTTAATTCAAATAGTTTTGAATCCAAATTATATCAAAAGAATAATTATTATGGGAACAAAATTAAACTGCTACATTAACAGAACGGCTCCAGTTAATAGTTGGTAAAGCCGAACATCAAAAAGAACATTTTAACACCGGTATTCAGATTAAGTCCTAATAAAATGATGGGAAAGAACCAAACATTAGTAGTTTATTGATGACGAATCGATGATATACAGAAAAGAGGCCCATACTATTCATAGCATAATTCTCGTTTGAACAGAAAATCTCAAGTTAGTAATAGTGATGAACTCAAATTAATACCTGCTTTAATTGCAGAACGCATTGCGGTAACAATGATGAATTTATACAAAGGAGAGAACTTTAACAATCGCGAAAAAGGGGGAAGGGATAAATTAACAAAAATACATGGACCTTTAAGGGACAAACAAGTATAAATATATTACACACTAAGACCGTACACGGAGGGGATACTAAAGTTACATAATTTAAGGTTATTTAACGTCTAAGAAAGGCCTTAAGAATAGCCCTCTCTATAGTAGAACCACTCCCTCCTCCAAACAAAAATCTAGGGTAAGATCCCGTCTGAGAGTGTCTGAATCATCAGACCCCTTTAGTTCACAGTTTTATAGATTATAAACAGGGATTCAGGATTAAAAAAAATACATCAAGCAAAAGATAAAAACAAAAACATTACGAGAACAAAATCAAAAAGATGATAGCTTAAACTAAAAGTTGAATCAATATTATTTTTCAGGGTACTTACAGTATCCACAAGCTGCTTAACTTCCTCTCTAAGCACGTGCAAATGTTGTCCATCTGAACTAAGGTTTGCGAAGCGCGCCATTTCTTTCTTTAGGCGGGAACGTGGAGAAATAGCAAGGGCAAGTAACGCACGAAAAAGCCCACCTAAGCTGGCTATTAAAGAAACGGCGAAAATGACTCCACATGTAATCATTGACACCTTTACAGCTGTCAAACTCTTATCGTTGTCCTCATAACTGAAATCAGTTAGAATGTTGCCTATTAGTAAATTGTTGCCTAATTGGGCATTGGCCTATTAAACCTATCTTATCAGCAAGCCTAAATATATAATTGTAGATAATTGTAGGAGCAAAATGTTAACATAAATGAAAGGTTAGACAAGTATAGGTTAAGTTAGGGTACAAATGTATGACCACGCCAGTTCATAAGGAAACATGCTAAAAAAAAAACAATTCTTACTTCATAATATACAAAATTATCCTAGTTATCATATTTTCCAGGGTGAGCACATTTATCCTCACTATTTTCCTTGTTTTTCTAGTTTTTCAATCACACATTATTTTATTTTAATGTCCACTCTCCAAGTCCTGAGAATCGTTTATAAAAAAATCACCCAAGAGCAATCTATCTAACCTAACCTAAACTTATCAATATAAGCCTATTTGTATCTTTTTGGTAAATGGCAGTGATAGTGTTTAACTTTCATATATAGACTATTTGAAAACGGATAAATGCAGTAAAATCTGTTTATTTTTCACAATTTTGTCAAAAAAAAATTATACCACAATGAAAATAGTGAGGATAAATCTGCTCCCCCTGGAAAATATGTTAACTTAGATAATTTTGCATATTATGAAGTAATAATTGTTGTCTTAACATGTCTCCTTTTGACCAGGCGTGGTCATACATTTATACCGAAGCTAGTAAGGAATAAAAAAGTAGAGATTTTTTTTCCTCGACAATCTGATAATATAAGCGAAAATGAGGGACACAAAACGGATTCGGCTTTACATAACATATATATCGAATTTTCACTCATAGATTAATAAGTGTTGTGTCTTAATAAGTGTCTGAATCATCAGACCCCTTTAGTCCACAGTTTTATAGATTATAAACAGGGATTTGATTCATCTGATTCAAAAGCATTTAATAGAGGTTCAATCCTTGTATTGTATACATATAAGTACATTAAAGTGATTAATGTTTTTTAAAAGGATAATATCACAGCGGTTAATGTAGGAAGCAATATTAACAGTTCGTTCTGTATGGAATCAGGAGTTAAGCAGGGTTGTCTCCTATCCTTGTCTATATGGACCATTATGACGAACTCTATCCCAGGCATAGCAAAAGCAACAGGTAAACATGGTGTTCAATGTGAAAATTGAAGTCTCCTAGATTAGATCGTGTAGATGATTTGAGTGTCTTAGATAAAATGTTAGTAAAGCGAATGAAAACTTGAATGTTTTGAGAATTAAAAGTTCAAGAATGGGTTTAAACATAAACGCTAAGAATATCAAATCGTTGACACTAGGAGAAGACGAGGATGAAGCGATGATGTAAGGTAGGTAGAAAAGTGAACAGTGGATAGATTTACTTATCTATCTTATATAGATTATCTTATCTATATAGATATAATTTCTCTGGTTAAAATTATAAGTAAAGATGTGAAAAGTAAATCAGGCACTGCTCAGGGTATATTTTTTTTCGTAGTTTAAAAAAACTTTGAAAGAATAGACAAAATAATCTTCAAGCTAAGATTAGAATATTTGAAGTCAAGGTAATGACAGTGATTAAGTACGGCTCTAACACGTAGGCACTCTGAAAGGTCGAAGATTGTATGTTAGATGTTTTACCGAAAAGTTGTTTAAGGATGGTTTTAGGTCCCTCAAATGCTAAGAAAGGTTAAAATAGCCAGAAAGAAAGGTGAAAATAGCTAAGCTACGTTCAATGCATGAAGGCTGACATATGGCCATAAATCATGCTTTTGGGTCATTAATCTTGGGAAAGTGAAAAACGGGTCGTCCCTAAATGGGGAGAGAAAATCATATGAAAAGGATCTAACGGAAATAGAACTTCAAGGGGAAGAATAAAGAATGGCGGTTTGATCAGATTGGGGTGGAGGTTAGGTGTACGTAGCTTTTTTGCCTCAGGCAGCTTGGTGCTGAAATGAGCTGTTACTAGTAATACTGATACATTTCTCGCATTCTAAAATGATTCAAGGAAAGCACCAGCAATATCTCAGCTTAAAATTCCACTTATTATTGCTAAGACCAGATCAAATCATCAAGTGATCTAACCTTATTATGGCGAATATAGCACATGTTCTATATTGATAATAAAACCAAATTTGGGTTAAGGTGACATTCGAGCTATTCAGTACAAACAGATATTTCGGTGTAATTGGATGTTTAAAGTGTGTTTAAAATTTTTCAATAATGTTAGTGGCAGTGCAAATTTTAGCCGTTCTAAATTTAGAAAACTGATAATTTTTTATGCTGATTTATTTTTTAATTATTGTCATTTCGAAGTGGTGTCGCCAGTTATTTTCTGACAAGTTCCTGTGCTGAGTCAGAAAGTTTTTCAAGAAAGAAACTCAAAGATACAAATAGAAAAAACATTTTGAACTTAAAAAAGTAATACAATTTTGGAATACACATCCTTATGAAAGTAAGGTGAGCACATAAGTACCTTTCTGGTGAGAGAATGTGCTGTACATAGTTAGCCATGAGACCAATACCGATAAGAGTAATATCAACCAAAGTAACAAAAACTAGAATTGACGGTAGACAGCAAACTCGGCGAAATCTCCAATCCATAGTCCCTTTTCCTGGAGAAAAAGAAAATTTCATTATTAATATATAACCAAGAAGGGTAAAACTCTTTATCTTTATCTCATTTATTCTTCACTTTTTTATTTCTTACCTTCATTTTTTTACTTTTTACTCTTGCTATTCTCATTTTATTGTAATCTTTATCTTTACGCTTTATCCCTTACCATTAAGGAGCTTGAGTCTAACATCCATTTAGTAAACACACCGTTTTTATACCTTTGCTTTTTAAAGGACTAACTTGACAACATGATAAGCGAAGAACTTATTCATTTGTGGGCTAAGAACTTTTGCAATGCAGTCTGGTGAATGGATTTGATTATTTAAATGAGGGTTGAATTTCCTTTATTATGTTTCTTACTCGTAATCTGCAGTCACCATTTCTAACACCCTGGTACATCAAGCTATCATTTAAAGCAAAAGGAAATGCTTCACACAACTATCGGACATGAACTCATCTCTAGCTTGCAACTCCTGTGTGACAAGTGGATAGTAAAGGTTAACAGAAAACATTGTTTCAGATTTTGCTTCGTCCACTTTATGGACAAAATTATTAACATTAATTTTCGGGAAGATTCTGGAAAACCAAATTTTCTTTTGTGTAATTTAAGTGGAACCCTAGAAAATTCAGGAATAATGGAGGCACTGCATGATACGTTCTGCTTTACACTATAGCTCCATAACGATGCGTTTTCTTATCTTTCATATTGTTCTAAAGCAGTTGCTTGTAATCCTAGCAAAGTACTTAAATACCTTTTGTTACCTTTTATATATTGTAACAATAATTTACGAAAAAACCAGTCTGGATTTCAGAATGTTCAAGGGTGTCAACCTGAGCATAGAGTTTTCGTTCTATTCAGATCCATGCTTTGAAAGAAGATAGATAAGTTTTACATAGGGGTTCTTGATTTGTCTCAAACTTTTGACTCAGTTGTGCATCCGCAACCTCTTTATTCTCTGGGTTCTAAAGGCATTTACTTCTTGTTATTTACCTGCTAGAGTGTTGATCCATATTTTTTTCTTTGTCTCCAAACTAGTGATGGTCTTCATTCAAATTATTCAGTCTAATTCGCATAAGGCAAGGCGTGAGATAAGGGCGGTCATATCTTTTTCAATTTTCAAACTACACATGTCAAATAAATTCAAATATCTTCCAACTACTTGTTTTTGTATGTTGCTGATTGTTTACTACTTTTTCTTTCCCCCTATCTGAAATATTCCAAACTTTTATAAATATAAGTTCCTCTCTTTATGTTAATCTTTTTCTAATTTATCAATTTGTTCAACAAACTGTTCTGTACCTTCCATTTGAACATATCGGGCGATTCGGAATCTCGAGTATAAACAGTCTATGATCATTATGATCACGTACACTTTTCTTAATGCTCAATTTGGGCATTCAAAAGTCGTTAAAATAGAATTCAACATAACCATACATCCACAAGGACAACTATTCCTCATATACTGAGACCTTTGAATTTTATTGACACCTAGCTTGTTTACAATTTAGCTCTTCATTAAGAACACTTCCACTTTACGATATGTTTACTTTCCTGGTCGCCATGGTATAAAGCAGTGGGAAGGTTGCCGGTGTTACACAAGGATCTTTCCGTGTATCCTAGTTAGAAATTTAAGCCTTGGAGCTTCAGCAATGTTTCTAATTATGGCTCGTACTTTTTTTCTACACAGTCACTCCCCTTCTTCTCGTTTTTAGGTTTTAAATAACTTGTTATCATTAATTTTACTTGAAAATATTTGGCGGATTATAAGATGTCCTTTTTTGGTGTTATCGTGTCTTTTATATACACCACACCATTGTTATCCACCATTGTAGAAAACATTTTCTCCAACATACGAATAGCAAGCCGAACTATGGACTCTTATTGAAAACAAAGACGACAAGGTTTAAAATAGTAATTTCTCCTTCCATGAAAAGGACTACGTCAATAAAAAAACAAACATAAATTAATTAAAAAAACTTTTCCCACAAAACAAGTTTTTCAAAGAAAAGCAAAGAGCTCCAAAAACCAAAAATGAGAATAAAGAAAGTGAAGTAATCTTCCAAGTGGAACACTAAAACAAACCACAAGGAATTAAGTAGAAATTAAATAAGGCTGACACACCCCATGTCTCCTGAAGAACAGAACAAAATTTGCACTTTACTGAAAAAACAAATGAACATTTTGACAGTTTAATATACAAATACTGATACTGATTCCTCAAAGTCTCAATAACTTTTGGTTTATTAAAGTTAAAGAGTTAAAACATTTGAAATGTTTTTTTTAGTAAAGAGCAAATTATGTTCTGGTCTTCATAAGGCATGAAGAATGTGGATTGACAGTTTAATATACATATACTGATAGTTGTTCTTCAAAGTCTTAATAATTTTTATTTATATAAGTTAAAGAGTTGAAACATTAGTTTTTTTCCAGTAAAGTGCACATTATGTTCAGGTTTTCAGAAGGCATGGGTGTCAGCCCCACTCTTCTTAGCTTCTGCTCGTTTTGAGTTTGATTGTGTTATTTATTGTAATTTCTGTTCGGTTTGGGTTTCATTTATTTATTGATGGTGATTTGTGGTAGCTTTAAACTTGGAAGATCATTTGACGTTACTTATGTTCATTTTTGGTTTTATCGAGCTCTTTACTTTTCCTGGAAAAACTTATTTTGTCGGTAAAGTTTTTTATACTAATTTCTATGATAAAGCCGAGGCAACATAACTACACATACGGTCTTATATGGACTGATTGATTATTTAATTTTTCTAATAAAAGTGTAATACCGTTAAGATTCTTTGAGAACAATTTCTAATCTTAACTATCCCCGAAATCTTTAAAACATTCTTTAGTTCATGCTTTGAAACTCTATAAATTAACACAAAAGCTTATTTATAGCCTAAAATAATCAAAATCAATAGTTTTCTACCTTTTTCTTCACGCCCTATCTAAGAATACCGAAGTTAAAGACCCCCTACCCCTCCTCCCGTTGACATATTGTTTTCATTGTAAAAATAAGCACTTTTATCCACATGGAGAACACGCAAATACCAATTACCTTAGTATGAATAATTTTTGAATTCTCCCTAGGAGTATATGCAGTCCTGGATAATCCCTTAAAAAAAAAAAAAAAAAAAAAAAAAAAAAAAAAAAAAAAAAAAAAAAAAAATCTAGAGTAGCATGTTTCCACGAAATAATCCAACAAAACCATATTCGCCAGAGTTTGTAATTTTCTTTCAATCTGAGCTAACCAACTTACCAACTTTGGAGCGGAAGAGTCTACAGAGTCGTGTTGGGACACCACCATACTTATTCTCAATTTTTTCAAAAAGAGAAATAAATATTCCAAGTACTGAAACTTCACTGCTTCCTGGAGACACTTTAGCGTGATCAGCGAAAACAAACCTACGATTAAAGGAATTGATACTTCAAATTAAGGAAAAGCATTAATGAAATAGAAAAAAACGTCTTTAAGCCAATGTTTTTTTTAATGAAGGGTAAATGAATTCATCACAAAAAAAACTTGATACTGTTTACAGGAAAATAAATTGACATCATTTTTAGGAGAATTGATAGTCATCTCGGAAACAAAATAGGGTTTTTGAAAAAAGTTATTTAAAAACAATGAAAAAGTTATCGTGGGTTAACGGCAAAACTTCCGTGATTTTCTATAGTGGGAAAAAGGATTAAACAATTTATATACGAAAGCTTAATTAAACAGTGATTCATGAGCGAAATAAAAAAACCGTCTTCACGATCAAAAATGAACTCTGTGAAGAATTGTGGGAAAAAACTTTCTGTTCCCACAATAGAAAATTCAGTGATTTTCTGTTGTGGGAAAAAGGATTAAACAATTTATATACAAAAGCTTAATTCAAGAGTGATTCATGAGGATAATAAAAAAAAAAACGTCTTTATGCTAATGTTCTCTTTTATAGAAGAGTAGAAGTGTAATGTTTTTTTAAGCCATATTGACAATTTACTTTCTCATTTAATGTTCACGATCAGAAATGAACGACGGAAAGGATAATGGGAAAAAAAACTTTCTGTTCCCGCAACAGAAAATTCAGTGATTTTCTGTTGTAGGAAAAAGGATAACCAATTTATATACGAAAGCTTAATTCAACAGTGATTCACGAACAAAATAATAAAGTATGGGAAATAAGCTAACCTTTTTAAGAGATTTAGCACCTAAATAACTTCATTAAGTTTACAAAAGTTTTTCCCCTTTCTTTCATGCGAATGAAATTGTCAATTGAACGAAATGAATTCTAGTTTCAAATCATGTATCAAAGTAAGTAAAAAATGACCCAGATAGCACAAAAGGACATATCAATCATTATAATAATATATCTGTATAATAAAACACCAAATTTTTTCTAGCTAAAAACCGTTGTTAAGTCAAATCAACCATATGCACGTTAGAAAAACAGTTTTCCAAAAATTTGCCTGAGGGTCTCACATACACTCCTTTTTCTTCAATTCCTCCCTCAATGTTCATGCGAAATAACAGAAAGTTAAAGGACAGCTGTTGGATACTTACAATAAAAGCCAAATTTGTCCAGTTAAAAACGGCTACTATGTCAAATCAACCGCATTAAAAAAAAAATAAAAAAAAAAAAATTATAATATCAAAAAAAAAAAAAAAATAAAAAAAAAAAATACAGTTCTCCTACAATTTTCATGGGGCTTTCAGATAAACACTCCCGTCTCAAATTGCCCCCTCTTTGGACATTCAGAAAAACAATGACAGCAAATAAAGAAAGTAGAAATTTATTTGGAAACTTACTGTAAAGGCTTAGCATCCGTCGCACTTCTTGCATTCTCGTCAGGGGGATGACAGAAAAGAATCTTGTTTAGCAGAATAAATCTATATAGCCACAAATAAAACTGCGTGAATCGTACAGGTTTGTAGTATGACCATTTTCTAGAAGGTAAACAAGTCTTAATTATTCCTGTAATACTATGACGAATAGAATCCTAAGGAAAGTTCTTGAACTTTGTGGTACAGTGAAATGGAATGGCTTCGCACACTTTTTCCCAGTATTAATCCTGTTACATTACTGAAGAGACTGAGCTTTGTTCTCCATTCAGCTTCTCCGTATCACCAGTTTATATTGATTACCACGCTCAAAAAATATCATAAATAGGAAGCATTTTTATTTATTAGCCTTTTTGGTTGACTTTTATTATTGTTGAAACTATCTTCAAATGATGGGCAAAAGGGCATTAGTTCAAGCCTTTTTTTTCTTTTCCTTTAATGTCTTCGTTGGACATTAAGTTTGAATTACTTTGTAACCGCATTTGACTGAGATATATTGAACAACAAATGAAAGGTTTTTTAGTATATAATCTCTAATTATTCTGCCGACAGCAAACTTTTGTCAGAGGGATCAAAACTCCTGGATAGAGAAACGACGGAAAAAGCTAATCAAATTAAAAAGATGAACACAGGTTCATCTTTTTGATGAACTTCATCTTCAAATTGATGGGACACAGGGCGTTGAAATCGACGTTTCAGTCACTCGGTCTTTCTTATAGGGACAAGTAGGAACCTTGTCACCCAGCGTTGCCACAGCGGAGATCAATTCCTGGGTCCCCTATTGCCAAACAGAACGCCAATCCACTGTGCTACCACAGGGCTAACAAAATTAAACCATTACAAAACTAATTCAAACGGAATTTTATATACTTTAATTAACTCACATCCAACTTCTATTATTTGATTCTCTTCGAGCAATTCATGTTGAGACTGTGGACAAAATTAGAAACTTTAATAAATTTAGGTTTGGTGTCCTTCCGTATTGAAGCGGATAGATATTGAAGCGGATGAGCGTAGACAATGCGATTCCCACTATATATAATTATCAGTCAATTAAAGTTCTGATATGATTGAAACCAAAGAAAACATGGATTATATCTCGTTTCTATTTGTTTAGTCTCGGAGGAAAGTTGTCCAAGCTATTCCAAACGATAAACTCCTAAGTTACCCAACGAAAACAATATTCTCATGATTAATCATTTTGTTGAATTACATTTAATTCTCCCAAGAGTGTTTCTACAGACATTACTGAAGCCACTTCTCACTCGGAAACAATCGACAGAAGCCAAAGGCTATATTTTAAGCAGCAACAGTTCGACTCAAATTATAATTATCTAAACAATATAGACCGAAAATACTATAGAGTAGCCCAATATGGTACCATTGCTGAAAATACAGCAAAGGATACTAAAAAGAAAGGCATCTCAATCATACTCTAAAACAAGAAGATAGAGCAAAAAATAGCAAAATAGACAAACGCAAAAGATAAATTATGTGGAAACAAAAAAAAAATTATGTGTCATCTTAATAGGTAAAAATATTCGTAGCACAAATCAGAATACTTTTGACACAAAGTAGCGGAGATGACACATATTCTCAGTTGGTGTAGAACTTTCATCTTTGGAAATGAGTTAAATATCCATTCTACGATGTGAAATTAAATTTTTGCTGGGACATTCTCGGTATTACAGAAAGATATTTTTCCGTGGGCAGCGTCGTATTAAAAATTGACCGGATTCCCTGATATATCAAAGCAGCAAAAATGTACATGATTTGAACTATAAAAAGAATAAATCATAATTTTAAGCTCTGAATACTCCAATCCCTATATATAGCTTTCAACTAAAATGAGACCCAAAACGCCACAAACTTTAAACCAAATAAATAGGAATTTAGGGGACCTTACCCTCCGGCATAAGCAGAAAGACTAAGAATCAGAGCCAAACTGACAACGAAGATGACAGAAGTAGAAATAATGCCAGAAATAACGTTTTGAAGAGCCAGACCTATAGTTAAGCCAATAACCAAAGCCGTATTCAACAGAAGGAAAATTAACGAAATACTCATTCGAAAGGATAGGTTGACACAGTCACTGCCAAAGTTCTGCAGCTCGTCTGAAAATATATTAATTTACTTCTTCACTTTGAAAATTAATCAATTGCACAAGATATGACAAACAAAATTAATAAAATAACACCTTGAAGATATATTAAATATGAATACATTGCTAAATGTTAAGGATTATCAATTGTATAGCCATTTATTTCGCACAAGATTTCGTTATTTTTACTTAGGAAAGGCAACAAATATTACAGATGTTATACAGCCTTTCAATTAAAGAAATATTTCAGAAATAGCACTGCAAAGTTTCAAAGCCTATTAAAAAAGTAACTTAAAGCAATAATTTACCTTGGAAGAATCGTAATAGCCTATTTGAAATAGTGTGTATTAATAAATTTTTATGTAACTGTGTAAACCTCAAACAAAGACATGTTTCAGAAATAGCACCGCAAAGTCCCAGAGCATATTAAAAAACTAGTATGCAACCATGAATTATCTTGGAAGAATTGCAATAGCCTATTTGAAATAGTCTGCATTAATAAGTTTTTAAGTAACTGTGTAAACCTCAGATTACTTGAAATGACGCTATAATAAAGCTCTCAAAAATGATTTCACGAAAATTGTATTCGAAATTAAAAAAAAAAAAAACTTTTTATCGCAAAACTTTTAAAGAGCAAAACTTTTTATCGCAAAATAGCGATATCCGCTACAATTTCAGGGTATAGCACATATAAAACAAACAGACATATATTTCTAAACAAAACGACCGAAAATCTGTTTGAAGGAAGAGCCCCCGTCTGAAAACTCCCCCCCCCCACATCTCTCCTAGTCATCCAACGTTGATTCTTACGTGTGAATTTAACAAAAGTTTGTTTCTACCTGGTACAAACACGATTCATTAACACCATAAAGCTTTTGATTAGAAGAAAAATTATTACGATCTTTATATAAGACAGAACAGAGTTGAGTTGAAAATAGATTTAAGTCGGTATGTTCAATTTCATAATTACTTTGTCTTTTTTGCTGCTTTATAAAACAGAAAACTGCAGAATTTAAAAACAAAAGCAAAAAACTTCATTTTAATTGGATTTTCCGCTATAATCTTGCAGATTTCACCCAATGGAAGTATGATAACCCACTATTTTAAATTTGACCATTCGTCTCATAGTGTAATTCATTCTTTATTCTGTTTTCATTCTTTTCTTTTTCTCTTCATTCTTCCTAGATGAAATTCTGTCAATTCAGACTAGTCCCTAGACCAATGAAGGCGGGTGTTTAGCTGTTGGAAAAACTTTTATTCGCCTCTTTCATCGGCATTGACTCGTTTAAGCGTTAAATGTAAACTAAACAAAAATGTAGGCAAATCTATAATTAAGCTAAGGTTGCCAAGGAATAATCAATGTAATTTCTGTAACTTAAAGCTTACCAATTTAATTTCGAAAATGTTGAAAAATGGGGCAATGACGTATATATGAGCTTTATCGCGACTGATCAAACATTAGACGAAGCAAAAGTGTCATTAGGCACGTATGCTGGAATCTATTCCACGGAGTTGTGGTTTATTAAAACTGCCTAAATCAGACAAATTGTAGCGGAACATGGGTAAACTTGTACAACCTAATTGGGGGTAGATTATAAATAATGCCGTTTACAGGTAATACTATTTGGATAAAAAAAATACAGGCCCGCCCCAAAATTTCTAAAAATATATTTTTACGTCTTCATTAAAACAAATCTTTAACTCCTCGCATTTTTGTAAATTGGTGCCCCCTGGACCTCTTGATATTATTATCAGGGCGTCCTAGCTAGCTAGGCCGCAGACAACCGTTGAAGCCTCGTCCATGCCCATTACATTGCTCCGATATCCTAACGCACGAGCACACCCTTAAAGCAAAACAGGAGGGAAAGGCTGTTTATTATTAACAAAATAACTGTTAAAAACGTTTAATTATGCTTGACAAAATACTCGAGTCTTACAATTTAGATAATTTTAAACGTTGAATTAGTTCCTTTTTCGGGATGTATTTTTAATTGCACTCTTTAGCTTGTTTTCCGCCCTCCAAGCGTACTTCCCGGGGCGCTAGTCCCACCCCTGCCTCCCTAGATCTGGCTGTGCATTTCAGCAACCCCAAAACGGTACTAATTATATTAAAAATAAATCATCATCAAAGCAGAGAAATGGAAACATTTGATTCCTTCAAAAATACAGCACTCAGAGAGTTGGTCCTGGGCTGGGAAGGTAGCATTATTTTAAATAATCGGTAAAGCCCTTGCTTCTTGTTGTCCTTCAATAAAACAGGTATTTCAAGAAATAAAAAAATAGAACCGAGAATACCACAACTAGCTTTTAAATAAGAGTGCATATAAAAGAGCTGTTGACTATATCAACAGAAACGCCACGATTTATCAATTCAAACACAGCCCACGGATCTAGGAGGGAGTCATACGCCTTGCTGGTATCACAAGTCCCAAGATGTGAAGATTATCCAGACTCAACAGATAATTTCGGAGACCACACTGCCTTTCCATGACGATAAATAAAGTTCAAATAGGGATTAAATCCTTTTAATGGACAGTGATTTTCATAAACAGTGATAAAATTTCACAAAAAATACTAGATATTTCGGTCACATATACAGTGACCATCATTAGTAGTAAAACTAAACTTAAACAATTAAAAACAATAGTTTATATACGAAATAAAATAAAACAACATATTGTTTAATTCTCTAATTCTTTTCAAAGCAGAAGCGGAAGCTAGTCTCTTTGACATTCTTGGAACAGGTTCATTAGTGTTGAATGAACTAACACTTGGACCGGGATTTAAACTGATTTCGGAAATAAGAGCACCACTCTTTTTCCACCAATTGGGTGTTTGGCCTAGCATGACCTTTTCAAAGTGATATTTTGTGAAGAGATGCGTATTGACAACAGCACCATTTTTCGGTCTACCACACTCATTCCACATAAGTAGTCATAGATTGGACAACTGACAAGCTGCTTTACGATTAGCATTTTGTAACCAACCATAGACTGGAGAAATCTTTAAATTTGATTCTGGGCAATGCCATTTTTTCAGCTTGCCTTAGTACGTGTATTATTTGTTCACAGTAAAATTTAAAGTGATGTGTACCTCAGATTCAGCGACTCCAGGGGACTTGACCAAATGCTATGGAAAAGATATTTTATCAAGTACAAAATCCCATTCTTGTTGGTAGAACGCTTTTTCCATGTCCTCCCAAGATTCTATGATCTTCCATGTTTACTCATTTCTTCGGCTAATATCTAGCAAAGGATCTTTTAAATATAACATCAGATATAGCAGTACATGGTTACTATAATTACCGTCTCATCCAACATTAACTACTGAGTCACTCGGGTTTAAAAACCAAGCATGAAGTAAATTCGGTGTACTTTCGGAATGTGAAATGAATGAGTAGTCTTTTTATTTGGGAAGGACAACGTATCCACCTGGTAGGATGGTGTAAAAAGTTTCAGCTCTCTTACAAGAAGCCTTTTTTTTCTATCTTTTATTTCCTCTTCCCTTTCTTTTCTTTTCTTTTTCCCTTTTTCTTTTTTTTCCTTCCTTCTCTTTTTTTTTTTTTTTTTTTTAATCTCTTCTATACACCTTCACTTTTTTCCTTTATGTTTGCCTTTACTTATATTTACTATCCTATCCCACTGAACTCTTACCTTTTTCATTACCTCTGTTGGGTTCGTACCTTTCATTTTCGCTTTCCAAACATAATAGCTGAAATGTGTGAAAATGTATGTCAAATCTTCGTGTTTTTTCGTTTGATTGGTTTCCATGCATAATTTAAATTCTGCAATCTTTTCTGCGTTGACGAGTTCCTCATTTTCTTGTATTTCACTACTTAACAGTTGTTTCAATTCTTCTAATTCTGTTTTTACGCTTGTGCACTGAAGAATTAAATGTTCAAGTGTTTCAATTTGATTTCCACACCTTCCGCACATTCCATTAGACTTGGTGGGGTCTATCCTATGTTTTCTCTCTTCAGTTGGCAGTATTTTGTGAACTTGGAAAAACGCAAGCTCTTTAACCTTCGGCGGTAAGAAACTAGAGTGTATCAGGTCAAAATTTTTTTTCAGTTTTTCATCGTCAAGATCACTCGTCTCTAGAATTTTCGCTGGAGGTAGGTTTTCCTGCGAAATGAACCATTGTTTCATATCCGTTTTGTTGATTTTTTTTGCTATCAGGGTCTGCGATCCTTTTTTCCAGTAATTCTTTAACAGTTCCGAAATGTTTTTTATTGCCGAATTTGGGCAGTCACTCCTTTCATTTCTTACCCATTCGTTATATCAATTTTTCATATGGTTTGTTTCTTCAAAATGGATTTCTTCGATCATAGTTTTCATGTGAAGTTCTTTTATCTTGGCTTCCGTGTTAATTATTTGTAGGCCTCCTTGGCTTTTCAGTAGAAAAATATCTGTAAGTTTAAGCTTTGGAAGGGGTTTTCCGTACCAGACGAACTGATATATCATTGATTTTATTTTCTTCTGGGTGCCTTTTGTGGGGTTTGATACTGAAGCGAAATACCATATCACTGGGCAACAGTAAGTATTAACGTATTGAGCTTTTTGAAATATTGTGAAGGCTCTTCCATAGCCGTAAGTGCCGATTGAAACTTCTGCAATGTTTTAGCCCAGTTTACTTTTTCAGTCTCTTTCCATGTTTTTCTCCATTGAATACCTAAAACCTTTATTTCATCTTTCCTTTCTATCCCGCCAATAAACTGAGGTTCTTCTTCGCTTAAACACAGGACTTAGCATTTTTCTTTGTTTAATTCTAGTTTGAACAAATCGCAGTACTTAGTTATACAATGCAGAGCTCGTAAAAAATTCATGTCTGTTTCCGTGAAAGTCGTGAGGTCGTCGACAAATCCTTCTAGATTTTGTTGGGCTCCTCCTATCTCTATCCCTTGTATCTCTTGCTCCAAATATCGCAACAAAGGGTCAATATATATTTCGAACAATAAAGAGCTTAATGGGCATCCCTGTCTCACTCCTGTCTCTGCTTCAAAGCTATCGCTTTCCATATTACCTATTACAATGGTTTGTTGTATTTTCTCCAAAGTCTTTTTTATCCAATCGATAAACTCTTTACAGAAACCGTAATCCACTAGTATAATAAGTAGGATTGTTCTTCTTATTTTGTCAAATGCTTTTCGAATGTCAAAGCTTGTGATTCTGTATTTCCCTTTTTTCTTCGTTTTTTCTATCACGTGTATTACGTTTCGTATGGCTCTTAGAGCATCAGCTGTTTTCTGTCCATCTAATCCTCCTTTTTGTCGCTTACTTAGCAACTTAGCAAGTACCTTTTTTGGCGGTTTGCAAGAACTTTGGTGAGAATCCGATAGCAGTTTGTTAAATTTACAGGTCTCCAGTTCTTCAGTTCTTCAAGATTTCCTGACTTTGGTAGGAGCTTCATTGTTCCAATGCAATTAATTTTTTCTTCGGGGCTATTTAGCATCTCGTTGAACATTTCAGACAGAATCGGGGCTATTTCATTTGCATGATGCTTATAAAATTCGTAAGGTATACCGTCTCCGCCGCAGCTGCGTTTAGCTGCGTTTGTGAAATCTTTGTTTCTCAGTACTTCAGTATTCATCTTCCATGACAAATTTCTGAAAGAAGATTTTTTTTTCTCTCGTTGTTTTTTAATGTGGCAATCACAGCTTGATGGTCGGAAAACGGTGCAATTTTGTTCTCGATTTTGTCTATTTGTGGAAGGATCTCACTTGACGTGTATATGCGGTCGAGTCTAGCTCCTCCTCCGTACGCCGTCCAACTTATCCTAGTGAAACTCCTTGTATTCCCTTTTTCTTTCAAAACGACTAGAAAGCCTGCATCACGCACGAATCGTTTCAGTGACGAGCAAATATTGTCACTTTGTGCTATAGCATCTTGCTTGTCTGTTATGCAGTTAAAATCTCCAAGGAAAACTGTATTTTCATTATCTTTAGGTTATATGGGGCTATTTTTTTCTTCGAAGAATACTTCTCGTACTTTTTTGTTTTGCGACGCAGATGGAGCATATATGTTGACAGATTTGCACCCACCTATATCACACCTGATAATTCTCCCGTCTGTATTAGTTCGAACATCTTTTACATGGAGCTTTTCTTTATATATTATCGCCACGCTTCCTCCATCCTTATTGCAATTCGTAAAATACTTATATTCAGGTTCTAAACCTTTTAATTCGCTTGTGTCGTTCTCTTGTATGTATGCTAAGTCTATTCTTCCTTTTAGTAGATATCCTTTTAGCATTACTTGTCTACTTTTTTGCTTTTTTCAATTTACGTTTAAAGTTGCGAGTTTTTTGTAAACTCTTGATGACTAATCACCACGTCTTCTGCATTTTCTCTAGTTCTTGCTTTCTTGGTTTCTAATCCTTCTACTGACGAGAAAGGCGTCTCAGCGTAATCGATTAGTTCCAATGCCTGGCTTGCCGAAGGGCTGTTGCTGCTCTGTACGATTTCTTCCACACTATCGATCATACCTTCGATACTTTCAAGTCGGCTCGAAAGTTCAGCTTGACCTGTCTGTGACTCTGTTCTTTGCGATCTTTTGTTCCTTTTCATACCCCTAGTGAGTACTCCCGGCAGTGAGCTACTCCTGCTGCGAGCCTCTTGGAACTCTTCAACTTCGCTATCAGTATCTTGTCCGTTTTTCTCCAGTTTCTTTTTTCTTTCTAGCTCGTCCTTGTATTCACGGGTCGTTTTACGCTTTTCCGATCTTGCGAGTTCCTGTTTTATTTTATCCCGTTAGCGATCTATTTTTTATTCCTGATTCTTACGCGTATTTGTCTTCTCCTGTCCAGTTTCTTTTTCTTTGGGTCTCAGGTTGGCTTGGTTTTCAGGTTCTTTTTCTGGCCTAACGTTGCTTTAGCTACTAACGGCATTAAGGCCACTTGGTTCGGATGTTATGTTTCTTTGTGACCTCTGTGAGAAAAAAAGACACTGAGCTGCTAAATGTCCTGTTTAACCACATATAATGCATGTTTTGATTTGGCCATCATACCATATCTGCATTCTTAGTCTATTTACGAAAATGAAAGAAGGGATGTTCTTATCTACTCACATGCTTGCTATTGGCCTTGCTTTGTCTGTTTCAAGATTTCTGTCACTAGAGTAATGCTCACATTTTCATGGGAAAAATTTACCATTCCTTTCCATTGTCTCTCGGACATCTAACAACTCCATTTCTAGTGATATTCTTTCTATTCTTACAAAGGGGGATTTTGTTTCGCAACTTTCGACGTATACAAATCTTTCATCAAATGATAACATCCCGTCTTCAGTTTTCGTGAGGAAGTCATGAAGTTCGTTGCGAGTGCTGAACTTCACAGACATTGTTTTTCTATATCGCAGCCCTGGTCCGTCTATACGTATCAGGTTCTCTTTTTCGACTCCATAATGTTTCAGCCATCTGTGTACTTCTACCTCCAAAGGTACATCTCCATCCGGGAAAGCCAGAAAGCTAAGAAATGCAGTGTTTGTTCGTACATACCTTGCTGGTACCTCTCCTGGTTGTTGCGTCATTCTTTTCTCTTTTTTTACCTTTTCAAATAATACCAATAACTTATTTTTTTTTTTCCCTTACCAACTATTCTATTTCATCAACAAAAATGAATAAACCTTCTACAAAAACAAAATTAACAAAAAAAAAACACTTTTTTTCTCCTTTTTTTTCTTTTTAATTTACTACTCTACCAACTCTAACTCCTATCTCGGGAAACACGCCGATTTTAACTTTTTTCGCGCTCAAAAACCAAACTCACAAACAAGAATGGCAACGTTGCGCGGCCAATAATCACGCAATCAGCGCGTGTACATCCAATAGACACACCGGATTCCTAAAATATGGCACTTCTTAACGGGAAAAAAAAAATATTCACTTACTTGGAAAATCACAATTATAAATCTGGTTTCAAAGCCTTGAGTCACAGTCAAAGACCCAAGAAGCCTTGACAAGAAGCCTTGAGTCACAGTCAAAGACCCAATCAAAGAGCACTATTTACTTATTTCTTATACTTTTCTAAGTTTTACAACTTTTCTAGATACTAAATTCAATTTTCTTTACAATTCATCATCTTTGTAATTAGTAGGTAAGTTCAAATCCATATCAACCAACTCACCTGTTAAAACAGCAAGATATTTTTAATAAGTTCAGCTTGCCCTTATTAAATTTGGCGAGACCGCCACAGGGCCTTCCTTTCTTTTTCAGCCGTTTTAATTGTGGTACATGCACTTTAATATTTTCTGTAAATGCTAAGAAACCGAATTTCTCCTCTGTTAAAAAATGTCTTTGCATGAAAACAATTTGATTGTTGCCACACAGCACTTCCAGGCTTGGTAGTTTATCTACGACTCCTCCTTTGATATTCTATTATACCATGGAAATTTTTCACTTATATCTGGTTTATCATGCACTTTTTCCGATCAATGGACAAGTTTTTATTGTCCGGTCAGGCGACAAGATAGCAGGTGTGGCCTTCCAGCACGTCTTACAAAATAAAGAGTTCATTTTTAGTTTGCGGGGTTGTGCTTCGAAGCTCAAGTGATCGGTAGCCACGCAGTGAGGACATATTTTGCTATTCCAATAGGAAGCAGCTAGGTGGCCATTATCATGGCGGCGGCAGCACCGGCGAGGCAAAACTGGAATTCTTAAATGTGTATACGCTCAAAACCAGTTTTTTGCCGGGTCTTTCATAGCTTTCTGCTGGGCATCATTTGAGGAGTAATACAGTTTATACAAGCGGAACTTTCCCAGCTGGTCAGCTCTTTCATGGTTTGGGATCAGACTACCACTGCTCGGTGTGTCGATCGGAACGAGACACAGAACCCCGGAAATTATTCTTCGATTTAACTAAGGTTTCAAGCCAGCTGTTGCTGGTTTTCATAGCGATTGCTATTTTCTGTGGATTCCTTTGATTGAACAACTACTCTCCATTCGTCAACATCATCGCTCAAAGTACCCCAATTGGAGACAATAACATCTTTACGAGCTGCAGGAGGGACAATTGTTACGGAGATTTATCAAGATAAATGGATAATGTAGGAGCAAAATCTTCTGAACCGCTGTTGAACTTTAGGTTGAGACCACTGTATAAAGATAATTAGCAGTAAGTTTACCGCAGATGATTTCTGGCTCTTCATTCTCGGTGCGAAGAAACAGCTCCTCCCAGATACTCTTTCATTAACGCGTACAAACAGCTCCTCTCATCTGATCGGTCATCAGCGGTCCAATTACCCTGGAACACATATTTTGGCAGAAACTTTCTCAAAATGCCTTTGAAACCAACTCGAGACTTCAAAACCTACTTGTAATTCCCATAAACATCTAATAATAACATTTCACAACTAATTATCGATTTTCATATTTGTATTGGAATAAATTAATTTAAAATTAGTTTCTTTAAAATTTAGTGTTACAACGTTGAAGCCAAGTTTCGCGTTCAAGAGAAATCTGACTTGTCTACCCGTGAAAAGATCTAATGTCGCTTATTTTTTTTACGTTCTCCGGGGCACTCGCACCTCGGTCCAGGTTTTTATATCGGGTGAGATAGGGGATGATCATACTGTCTAATATTTATATACTGTGGTCGAGACCAGGAAAGAGGCCTTTACTTAAGTTGTCAAGGTTCCGGCATATATAATGCAAATAAAATGCGATGCAAGCAGCAACTGCGCCTGAAGATACAAGGACCTCTTCGGGCTCGTAAATTCCAAACTTGGCAAAAACTTTTCGTTTTTCTCAAATCGCCACAGAACCTTCACCATTTCCGTAACATTATATAAATCTTTGGGGAAATCCTCAGCCTTTCATCATATCCAGCATTTTCATATAATCTCCACAGCATCTTTTTCACCTCATTTATACTTCCAGGAACAAAAATTCCACAGCTCCGTTAGAAAACATCTTCACATCAATACTCTTCAGTTCTATCTGTTCAATCAGTTCAATATTCATCAATACTACTCAATTCTATCTTCACGTCAATGCTCATCGAACGAGATATAAAGTCAGAAATCAGTTCCAATACAAGTCCCTTATGATCTCTCATTTTATCGCACGTTTAACCAAGCAATATCCGTAATAAAAAGTCCAAAACGAGCCGGAAAGTCAACTTTAGTTTACACAGAATTATTCCATTGCACGATAAATGGGTTTTCACGAGGAATAAGTTAAGTTTACTCTTCGGGCACTGAATGAATATGCGATTGGAGGGTACAAAGGCTTGAAGATGCCTTAAATGGCAATAAACAAAGCAAGAATCCAATTAGCAAGGGGTGTGTCACCCCCGTTCACTTGATCCCCATATTTGCTAACCACGTATTCAAGTTTACCAATCAGGAGCTTTCCATCTTTGAAGTGTTTTGTTTCTATCTTGATCTTGAGCCTTTCAGCTATGCATGCGTCGCACTTACTGTCTTACTTACTTACTTGTGGATCAAGCTGAATAATCAATCCTCTAAGCACAGAAACAAAGCCAATGTGTGGGGTAATCAAAAACATATTTCGCCAATACGGGATCAAAAGTTTTGAAATTTAAGGGCCACGCCAGGTGAACTTGGGCATTTACTTGATCGTTCCCAGAATTGTTGATGAGCGTGGCCGATGTAATATTTCCTAAAAAGAAGAACTAAATCCTATAAATAGCAAACTTCTCTAAATTTTTACAAGTGTTATATTTCCTATAATTCATAAAATATAATGAAAAAAAAATTTAATTCAAAGGAAGTCACGTTTCAACGAAGCTTCTTTTTCAAGTTTTACTCAGGACCAAAATTTAGAATAAAAAAGCATTTAGGCCTACTTTTCTTAGGCTATTATCATGACTAGCTGCAACTTCCATTCATCCCTTTTCTATTACGTTACGATGAGCTTGACTGGGTAACCATTGTAAAACAATGTATCAATTAAGTAAAGAAGCTCAAGATCAATATGGCCTGGAATAGAAATTCTATGAAGCCTTTCCACGAAAAAAATTACAGTCCATTTTTTTACTTATGTTGGACAAAATAACAAAAATTCAAATATTCATCGTTATTAATAGGTTTTCTATATCAACTAAGGCCATCAAAAAATCAATTACCTGTTTTTTAATGTTTATTAAATGTGTCAGAAAAAAAAATAACCAGAAAATTTCTCATGTCAATCCAAATATGAGCAAGAAAATTCTACAATAAAAAGAATGATAGTTATCTTTATTGGCTACCTTTCAGCTTGCCGATGAGAAATGATTTTCCAGATCCCCACTTAGCAAACAGACCGATCGTCAACGGCAACGCTGTCCCAGGATCAATAAGAATATCAGCCAAAGCGCTACCATACAAACCATAGCCAAGCGAGTTTTCAGAATCATGACTGCTAAACAAACGCCCTGAAATAATAAAGAATGTTATCAATCAGCCTATGACAAAGAAAATACAGTCATAACCAAAATAAGTTTCATACCTAACATTTTTTTTAATTTGCAAGATGGTGTGAGCAGTAGCGGCTCCAATTTGGCAAATACTACATACAATCATTTCAGTTAGTATCTGAGATGGAGGCACTGAACCATTTTTTATCTCAAACGTTGCTAGTAGTAGCCCTATCTTTTATGAAGAAAAAAGTGCTTAGTATGTAAAACAGGTTCTATGAAGAGACAGTCCAGGATGAACAAAACGACAATGAAAAGTCATCGATGCAATATACAAACATTGTCTATCCTAGCAAATTTTTTTTATTAACCTAGAGCTATATACAACTATTGGTTCTCACCTGACTTAAATATTTAACTAACAAATATCTAACAACCAGTGTTTCCACTTCTTGTGATTAAAAACCAGATCTGGTCTATTCCACAACATCCAGGCTTCTGGTTTTTATTCTTGTAATTCTTAGTCAATAACGTTTAGGAGCACAAATAGTTCGTTTTGGAAAAATGGCATACTCTAGATTCACATAGAAATTTGCACAAGAACAATATTCCCTTCTCATGGTAATTAAGCAGGTAACTTCAGCAATTTGTGTTGTTTTTTCCATCAATTGAGTTATTAAACCAACTTTTACCAGGTAGCCAGGCAATTTTTGTATAAAGCAGAGATAGCCGTGTGAACTGTTGCTCTGATCTATAAACAACAGGAAAACTCTTGGAAGAGAGAGTCCAGGAGGAACAAAACGACAATGAAAAGTCATCGATGCAATATACAAACATTGTCTATCCTAGCAATTTTTTTTTTATTAACCTAGAGCTATATACAACTATTGGTTCTCACCTGACTTGAATATTTAACTAACAAATATCTAACAACCAGTGTTTCCACTTCTTGTGATTAAAAACCAGATCTGGTCTATTCCACAACATCTGGGCTTCTGGTTTTTATTCTTGTAATTCTTAGTCAATAACTTGGGTGTTTTTCCTATATTCTTTTTTCTTTTCATGTCGTGCCTTTCAGATAGTTTGTACTTCCGTAGAATTGCATTTTTGCATCAACACAGAGCTACAAAAAATATACATATAAAGGTTCAATGCTCGCTTTTCAATGGATTTCTCTAAAGGTTAGGAATCAAAATAGGACAAGCGAAATTTTAGACTTGCATTAATTAACTCCAAGAGAGCCTCTCGGGCAACATGTATAGAAAGGAGAAAAAAAGATAGTGTGTAATCTTTTGAGAAGAGTAGAGAGAAACAGTTGTCAAAGTTCACGCGGTAGGTTCCAGTGCTTGAGATTTTGTGATAGACTAAGATTTACTGTTTTTAGGTTTTCCATCCAATTCCTTATCTGGGACAAAACTTTAGTATTTTTGCAAATTCTAACAAAAACGTGCCACTTTTAGATCAACCTGAAAAATATCACAATTGAACGTCAAACGCAAATTATTCTAACTTTATCTGATTTCATTCTATTCTTCAACTCTAAAAACTCATTTTAAGAATTGCGGAGAATTTGATTATCTTTTGTCAGTTACAAAACTGGTAAGTTTGCATGATAATCTTCCGATAAAAGATTAGCAATACCTAGTAATATTTGCTCCCTTGTTACAAAGGAGGAATAAATAGTAGTATACTCAAACTTTGGAATATAATAGTCGAGATTGACAACAATCCTGACTGCACCCCAGACGGAGTCTATGTTGTGTTTCCTGCAAGAGAAACTTATATGAAACTATAGTTGTATAAGTCCTGGTTCTAAATTAGGAAGCTAACTCTTACTTCCCACTGAGCATGGTAAGGTCCCTCAAAGTCGAGATAAGTTATGAAAACAATCCTGACTGCACACCAGACAGAGTCTATATTGTGTTTTCTGAAAGAGAAACTTTTATGAATCTACAGTTGTATAAGTCCTGGTTCTAAATTAGGAAGCTAACTCTTACTTCCCACTGAGCATGGTAAGGTCCCTCAAAGTCGAGATAAGTTATGAAAATAATCCTGACTGCACCCCAGACAGAGTCTATGTTGTGTTTTCTGAAAGAGAAACTTTTATGAAACTACAGTTGTATAAGTCCTGGTTCTAAATTAGGAAGCTAACTCTTAGTTCCCACTGAGCATGGTAAGGTCCCTCAAAGTCGAGATAAGTTATGAAAACAATCCTGAATGCACCCCAGACAGAGTCTATGTTGTATTTCCTGCAAGAGAAACTTTTATGAAACTACAGTTTTAAAAGTCCTGGTTCTAAATTAGGAAGCTAACTCTTACTTCCCACTGAGCATGGTAAGGTCCCTCAAAGTCGAGATAAGTTATGAAAACAATCCTGACTGCACCCCAGACGGAGTCTATGTTGTGTAAACTTTTATGAATCTACAGTTGTATAAGTCCTGGTTCTAAATTAGTAAGCTACCTCTTACTCCCCACTGAGAATGGTAAGGTCTCTCAAAGTCAAGATAAGTTATGAAAACAATCCTGACTGCACCACAGACACAGTCTATGTTGTGTTTACTGCAAGAGACACTTTTATGAAACTAAAGTTGTAGAAATCCTGGTTCTAAATTAGGAAGCTAACTCTTACTTCCCATTGAGCATGGTAAGATCCCTCAAAGTCGAGATAAGTTATGAAAACAATCCTGACTGCACCCCAGACAGAGTCTATGTTGTGTTTTCTGCAAGAAAAACTTTTATAAATCTACAATTGTATAAATCCAGTTTCTAAGTTATTAATCTTCCTATTACTTCCCACTGAGAATGGAAAGGTCTCACAAAGTCAAGATAAGTTATGAGAACAATACTGACTGAACCCCAGACAGAGTTTATGTTGTGTTTAATACAAGAGAAACGTTTATGAATCTATAGTTGTAGAAGTCCTGGTTCTAAATTAGGAACCTAGCTCTTACTCCCCACCGAGAATGGTAAGGTCCCTCACAGTGAGAATAAGTAATTAAAACACTCAAGACTGCCCCGCAGACAGAGTTTATTTTGTCTTTCCTACAAGAAATAAGGTTATAAAACTACAGTTGTAGTCATCTCTGTTCGAACTTATTAAGCTGTATCATAGTCCCAACTGTGAATGGTAAGATCCCTCAAAGTCGAGATAAGTTATGTTAACAATCCTGACTGCACCCCACACAGAGTCTATTTTGTTTTTACATAAAGAGATTATTTTCTGCATATATCTAACGTTTTTTTACTAGTTTTTATATATGAGTTAGAAAAGTCATAGTTCCATCTTAGACCGTTAATTTCCCTAAAACTGGGGATAAGATAAAAAAACAATAAAGAAAAACCACAAGACCATCACTCTGCGGTTTTACCAGCAGTAGAAAATTTTCTGAAACTACAGTTTTATAAGTCATGGATCTAAATTAGGAAGCCAACTCTTAGTTCCCACTGAGCATGGTAAGACCCCTCAAAGTCGAGATATGTTATGAAAACAAACCTGGCTGCACCCCGGACAGAATCTATGTTGTGTTTCCTGCAAGAGAAACTTTTATGAAACTACAGTTGTATAAGTCCTGGTTCTAAATTAGGAAGCTACCTCTTACTTCCCACTGAGCATGGTAAGATCCCTCAAAGTCAAGATAATTTAAGACAACAATCCTTATTACACCGAAGATAGTATATATGTAGTGTTTCCTGCGAGAGAAAAGTTTATGACTATAAAGTTTTAGTATTCCTTGATATCAATAAGTAAGCCAACACTAACTCACAACTTAGCATCGAAAGATCCCTCATACTGGATATAAGTCATGAGAACAATCCTGACTGCACCCCAGACAGAGTCTATGTTGTGTTTTCTGCAAGAGAAACTTTTATGAAACTACAGTTGTATAAATCCTGGTTCTAAATTAGGAAGCTAACTCTTACTTCCCACTGAGCATGGTAAGGTCCCTCAAAGTCGAGATAAGTTATGAAAACTATCCTGACTGCACCGCAGACAGAGTCTATGTTGTGTTTTCCGAAAGAGAAACTTTTATAAATCAACAGTTGTATAAGTCCTGGTTCTAAATTAGGAAGCTAATTCTTAGTTCCCACTGAGCATGGTAAGATCCCTCAAAGTCGAGATAAGTTATGAAAACAATCCTGAATGCACCCCAGACAGATTTTATGTTGTTTTCTGCAAGAAAAATTTTTATGAATCTACAGTTGTATAAGTACTGGTTCTAAATTAGGAAGCTAACTCTTGGTTCCCACTGAGCATGGTAAGATCCCTCAAAGTCGAGATAAGTTATGGCAACAATCCTGACTGCACCCCAGACAGAGTCTATGTTGTGTTTTCTGAAAGAGAAACTTTTATAAATTTACAGTTGTATAAGTCCTGATTCTAAATTAGGAAGCTAATTCTTAGTTCCCACTGAGCATGGTAGATCCCTCAAAGTCGAGATAAGTTATGAAAACAATCCTGACAGCACCCCAGACAGAGTCTATGTTGTGTTTTCTGAAAGAGAAACTTTTATGAATCCACAGTTATATAAGTCCTGGTACTAAATTATGAAGCTAACTCTTAGGCCCCTCTGCGCATGGTAATATCGCTCTAAATCGAGATAAGTTAAGACAACAATCATGACTTCACCCCAGATAGAGTCTATTTTGTCCTTCCTGCAAGAGAAACTTTTATAAATCTACAGTTGTAGAAGTCCTGGATCTAAATTAGGAAGCTAACTCTTACTTCCCACTGAGCATGGTAAGATCCTTCAAAGTCGAGATAAGTTATGAAAACAATCCTGACTGCACCGCAGACAGAGTCTATGTTGTGTTTTCTGAAAGAGAAACTTTTATAAATCTACAGTTGTATAAGTCCTGGTTCTAAATTAGGAAGCTAACTCTTACTTCCCACTGAGCATGGTAAGATCCCTCAAAGTCGAGATAAGTTATGAAAACAATCCTGACTGCACCCCAGACAGAGTATATGTTGTGTTTTCTGAAAGAGAAACTTTTATGAATCTACAGTTGTATAAGTCCTGGTTCTAAATTAGGAAGCTAACTCTTACTTCCCACTGAGCATGGTAAGACCCCTCAAAGTCGAGATATGTTATGAAAACAATCCTGACTGTACCAAAGACAGAGTCTATGATGTGTTTCCTGCAAGCGAAACTTTTATGAATCTACAGTTGTATAAATCTTGGTTCTAAATTAGGAAGCTGACTCTTACTTCCCACTGAGCATGGTAAGATCCCTCAAAGTCGAGATAAGTTATGAAAACAAACCTGACTGTACCAAAGACAGAGTCTATGATGTGTTTCCTGCAAGCGAAACTTTTATGAATCTACAGTTGTATAAGTCCTGGTTCTAAATTAGTAAGCTGCCTCTTAGTCCCCACCGAGAATGATAAGGTCCTTCAAAGTCAAAATCAGTGATTAAAACAATCATGACAGAACCCCAGACAAAGTTTTTGTTGTGTTACCTAAAAGATATACTGTTATGAATCTACCGTTGTATTAGTCCTGATACAAAATTATGACGCTAATTATTAGTTACCACTGAGAAGGTTAGTTTCAAGCCAAGACAAAATAAGTAATGAAAACAATCATGACATCACCCCAGACATAGTCTCTTTTGTGTTTCCTGAAAGATAAACGTTTATAAATCTACAGTTGTCGTAGTCCCGGTTCTAAATTAGGAAGCTACTACATAGTTCCCACTGAGAATGGTAAGATCCCCCAAGGTCGAGATAAATTATGAAAACAATCCTGACTGCAACCCAAACAGAGTGTATGTTGTGTTTCCTGCAAGAGAGACTTTTATGACACTACAGTTGTATAAGTCCTGGTTCTAAATTAGGAAGCTAACTCTTACTTCCCACTGAGCATGGTAAGATCCCTCAAAGTCGAGATAAGTTATGAAAACAATCCTGACTGCACCCCAGACAGAGTCTATGATGTGTTTTCTGCAAGAGAAACTTTTATAAATCTACAGTTGTATAAATCCAGGTTCTAAATTAGGAAGCTAACTCTTACTTCCCACTGAGAATGGTAAGATCCCTCAAAGTCGAGATAAGTTATGAAAACAAACCTGACTGTACCCCAGAAAGAGTCTATATTGTGTTTCCGGCAAGAGAAACTTTTATGAAACTACAATTGTATAAGTCCTGGTTCTAAATTAGGAAGCTACCTCTTACTTCCCACTGAGAATGGTAAGGTCCCTCAAAGTCAAGATAAGTTATGAAAACAATCCTGATTGCACCCCAGACAGAGTCTATGTTGTGTTTCCTGCAAGAGAAACGTTTATGAATCTACAGTTGTATAAGTCCTGGTTCTAAATTAGGAAAGTAACTCTTACTCCCCACTGAGCATGGTAAGATCCCTCAAAGTCGAGATAAGTTATGACAACAATCCTGACTGCACCCCAGACAGAGTCTATATTGTGTTTACGGCAAGAGAAACTTTTATGAATCTACAGTTGTATAAATCTTGGTTCTAAATTAGGAAGCTACCTCTTACTTCCCACTGAGCATGGTAAGGTCCCTCAAAGTCAAGATAAGTTATGAAAACAATCCTGACTGCACCCCAGACAGAGTCTATGTTGTGTTTACTGCAAGAGAAACGTTTATGAATCTACAGTTGTATAAGTCCTGGTTCTAAATTAGGAAGCTAATTATTAGTTCCAACCGAGCATGGTAATATCCCTATAACTCTAGATAATTCATGAGATCAAGCAAGACTTCCCCCCAGACAATTTTATTCAATCTATCCTTAAAGAGAAAAGGTTCTGCATATATCTCCATTTGTATAAATCCTTGGTCTAAATTAGGAAGCTGGCTCATAGTCCCAACTGAGAATGGTAAGATCCCTCAAAGTCGAGATAAGTTATGATAACAATCCTGACTGCAACCCAAACAGTGTCTATGTTGTGTTTCCTGCAAGAGAAACTTTTATGAATCTACAGTTGTATAAGTCCTGGTTCTAAATTAGGAAGCTAACTCTTACTTCCCACTGAGCATGGTAAGATCCCTCAAAGTCGAGATAAGTTATGAAAACAATCCTGACTGCACCCCAGACAGAGTATATGTTGTGTTTTCTGTAAGAGAAACTTTTATGAAACTACAGTTGTATAAGTCCTGGTTCTAAATTAGGAAGCTAACTCTTACTTCCCACTGAGCATGGTAAGACCCCCCAAAGTCAAGATATGTTATGAAAACAAACCTGGCTGCACCCCGGACAGAGTCTATGTTGTGTTTCCTGCAAGAGAAACTTTTATGAAACTACAGTTGTATAAGTCCTGGTTCTAAATTAGGAAGCTAACTCTTAGTTCCCACTGAGCATGGTAAGGTCCCTCAAAGTCAAGATAAGTTATGAAAACAATCCTGACTGCACCGCAGACAGAGTCTATGTTGTGTTTTCTGAAAGAGAAACTTTTATGAATCTACAGTTGTATAAGTCCTGGTTCTAAATTAGGAAGCTAACTTTTACTTCCCACTGAGCATGGTAAGATCCCTCAAAGTCGAGATAAGTTATGAAAACAATCCTGACTGCACCCCAGACAGAGTCTATGTTGTGTTTCCTGCAAGAGAAAATTTTATGAAACTACAGTTGTATAAGTCCTGGTTCTAAATTAGGAAGCTAACTCTTAATTCCCACTGAGCATGGTAAGGTCCCTCAAAGTCGAGATAAGTTATGAAAACAATCCTGACTGCACCCCAGACAGAGTCTATGTTGTGTTTTCTGAAAGAGAAACTTTTATAAAACAACAGTTGTATAATTCCTGGTACTAAATTAGGAAGTTAATTTTTACTTCCCACCGAGCATGGTAAGTTCCCTCAAAGTCGAGATAAGTTATGACAACAATCATGACTGCACCGAAGATAGAGTCTATGTTGTCTTTTCTGCAAGAGAAACTTTTATAAATCTACAGTTGTATAAGTCCTGGTTCTAAATTAGGAAGCTAACTCTTACTTCCCACTGAGAATGGTAAGATCCCTCAAAGTCGAGATAAGTTATGAAAACAATCCTGACTGCACCCCAGACAGAGTCTATGTTGTGTTTTCTGCAAGAGAAACTTTTATAAAACTACAGTTGTATAAGTACTGGTTCTAAATTAGGAAGCTAACTCTTACTCCCCACTGAGCATGGTAAGATCCCTCAAAGTCGAGATAAGTTATGAAAACAATCCTGACTGCACCCCAGACAGAGTATATGTTGTGTTTTCTGAAAGAGAAACTTTTATGAAACTACAGTTGTATAAGTCCTGGTTCTAAATTAGGAAGCTCACTCTTACTTCCCACTGAGCACGGCAAGACCCCTCAAAGTCGAGATAAGTTATGAAAACAAACCTGGCTGCACCCCAGACAGAGTCTATGTTGGGTTTCCTGCAAGAGAAACTTTTATGAAACTACAGTTGTATAAGTCCTGGTTCTAAATTAGGAAGCTAACTCTTAGTTCCCACTGAGCATGGTAAGGACCCTAAAAGTCGAGATAAGTTATGAAAACAATCCTGACTGCACCGCAGACAGATTCTATGTTGTGTTTCCTGCAAGAGAAACTTCTATGAAACTACAGTTGTATAAGTCCTGGTTCTAAATTAGGAAGCTAACTCTTAGTTCCCACTGAGCATGTTAAGGTCCCTCAAAGTCGAGATAAGTTATGAAAACAATCCTGACTGCACCCCAGACAGAGTCTATATTGGGTTTCCGGCAAGAGAAACGTTTATGAATCTACAATTGTATAAATCCTGGTTCTAAATTAGGAAGCTACATCTTACTTCCCACTGAGCATGGTAAGTTCCCTCAAAGTCAAGATAAGTTATGAAAACAATCCTGACTGCACCCCAGACAGAGTCTATGTTGTGTTTCCTGCAACAGAGACTTTTATGACACTACAGTTGTATAAGTCCTGGTTCTAAATTAGGAAGCTAACTCTTAGTTCCCACTGAGCATGGTAAGGTCCCTCAAAGTCGAGATAAGTTATGAAAACAATCCTGACTGTACCGCAGACAGAGTCTATGTTGTGTTTTCTGAAAGAGAAACTTTTATAAAACTACAGTTGTATAAGTCCTGGTTCTAAATTAGGAAGCTAACTCTTACTTCCCACTGAGCATGGCAAGATCCCTCAAAGTCGAGATAAGTTATGAAAACAATCCTGACTACACCCCAGACAGAGTCTATGTTGTGTTTCCTGCAAGAGAAACTTTTATGAAACTACAGTTGTATAAGTCCTGGTTCTAAATTAGGAAGCTAACTCTTACTTCCCACTGAGCATGGTAAGATCCCTCAAAGTCGAGATAAGTTATGAAAACAATCCTGACTGCACCCCAGACAGAGTATATGTTGTGTTTTCTGCAAGAGAAACTTTTATGAAACTACAGTTGTATAAGTCCTGGTTCTAAATTAGTAAGCTAACTCTTACTTCCCACTGAGCAAACAGCCAATGAGTAAGTTATGAAAACAAACCTGGCTGCACCCCAGACAGAGTCTATGTTGGGTTTCCTGCAAGAGAAACTTTTATGAAACTACAGTTGTATAAGTCCTGGTTCTAAATTAGGAAGCTAACTCTTAGTTCCCACTGAGCATGGTAAGGACCCTAAAAGTCGAGATAAGTTATGAAAACAATCCTGACTGCACCCCAGACAGAGTCTATGTTGTGTTTTCTGCAAGAAAAACTTTTATGAATCTACAGTTGTATAAGTCCTGGTTCTAAATTAGGAAGCTAACTCTTGCTTCCCACTGAGCATGGTAAGATCCCTCAAAGTCGAAATAAGTTATGACAACAATCCTGACTGCACCCCAGACAGAGTCTATGTTGTGTATCCTGCAAGAGAAACTTTTATAAATCAACAGTTGTATAAGTCCTGATTCTAAATTAGGAAGCAAACTTTTAGTTCCCACCGAGCATGGTAGGATCCCTCCAAGTCGAGATAAGTTATGAAAACAATCAAGACTGCACCCCAGACAGAGTCTATGTTGTGTTTCCTGCAAGAGAAACTTTTATGAATCTACAGTTGTATAAGTCCTGGTTCTAAATTAGGAAGCTAACTCTTACTTCCCACTGAGCATGGTAAGATCCTTCAAAGTCGAGATAAGTTATGTAAACAATCCTGACTGCAACCCAAACAGAGTCTATGTTGTGTTTCCTGCAAGAGAAACTTTTATGAATCTACAGTTGTATAAGTCCTGATTCTAATTTAGGAAGCTAACTCTTACTTCCCACTGAGCATGGTAAGATCCCTCAAAGTCAAGATAAGTTATGAAAACAATCGTGACTGCACACCAGACAGAGTATATGTTGTGTTTTCTGAAAGAGAAACTTTTATGAATCTACAGTTGTATAAGTCCTGGTTCTAAATTAGGAAGCTAACTCTTACTTCCCACTGAGCATGGTAAGATCCCTCAAAGTCGAGATAAGTTATGAAAACAATCCTGACTGTACCCCAGACAGAGTATATGATGTGTTTCCTGCAAGAGAAACTTTTATGAAACTACAGTTGTATAAGTCCTGGTTCTAAATTAGGAAGCTACCTCTTACTTCCCACTGAGCATGGTAAGGTCCCTCAAAGTCAAGATAAGTTATGAAAACAATCCTGATTGCACCCCAGACAGAGTCTATGTTGTGTTTCCTGCAAGAGAAACGTTTATGAATCTACATTTGTATATGTCCTGGTTCTAAATTAGGAAGCTAACTCTCACTTCCCACTGAGCATGGTAAAATCCCTCAAAGTCGAGATAAGTTATGAAAACAATCCTGACTGCACCCCAGACAGAGTCTATGTTGTGTTTCCTGCAAGAGAAACTTTTATAAAACTACAGTTGTATAAGTCCTGGTTCTAAGTTAGGAAGCTAACTCTTACTTCCCACTGAGCATGGTAAGATCCTTCAAAGTCGAGATAAGCTATGAAAACAATCCTGACTGCACCCCAAACAGAGTCTATGTTGTGTTTTCTGCAAGAGAAACTTTTATGAATCTACAGTTGTATAAATCCTGGTTCTAAATTAGGAAGCTGACTCTTAGTTCCCACTGAGCATGGTAAGATCCCTCAAAGTCGAGATAAGTCGAGATATGTTATGACAACAATCCTGACTGCACCCAGGACAGAGTCTATGTAATGTTTTCTGCAAGAAAAAATTTTATAAATCTACAGTTGTATAAATCCTGGTTCTAAATTAGGAAGCTAACTCTTAGTCCCCACTGAGAATGGTAAGATCCCTCAAAGTCGAAATAAGTAATGACAACAATCAAGACAGCACCCCAGACAGAGTCTATGTTGTGTTTTCTGCAAGAGAAACTTTTATAAATCTACAGTTGTATAACTTCTGGTTCTAAATTAGGAAGCTAATTCTTAGTTCCCACTGAGCATGGTAAGATCCCTCAAAGTCGAGATAAGTTATGAAAACAATCCTGACTGCACCCCAGACAGAGTCTATGTTGTGTTTTCTGCAAGAGAAACTTTTACGAATCTACAGTGGTCTAAGTCCTGGTTCTAAATTAGGAAGCTAACTCTTACTTCCCACTGAGAATGGTAAGATCCCTCAAAGTCGAGATAAGCTATGAAAACAATCCTGACTGTACCCCACACAGAGTGTATGTTGTGTTTCCTGCAAGAGAAACTTTTATGAATCTACAGTTGTATAATTCTTGGTTCTAAATTAGGAAGCTGACTCTTAGTTACCACTGAGCATGGTAAGATCCCTCAAAGTCGAGATAAGTCGAGATATGTTATGACAACAATCCTGACTGCACCACACACAGAGTCTATGTTGTGTTTTCTGCATGAGAAACTTTTATGAATCTACAGTTGTATAAGTCCTGGTTCTATATTAGGAAGCTAACTCTTATTTCCCACTGAGCATGGTAAGATCCTTCAAAGTCGAGATAAGTTATGAAAATAATCCTGACTGCAACCCAGACAGAGTCTATGTTGTGTTTTCTGCAAGAGGAACTTTTATAAATCTACAGTTGTATAAGTCCTGGTTCTAAATTAGGAAGCTAATTCTTAGTTCCCACTGAGCATGGTAAGATCCCTCAAAGTCGAGATAAGTTATAAAACAATCCTGACTGCACCCCAGATAGAGTCTATGTTGTGTTTTCTGCAAGAGAAACTTTCATGAATCTACAGTGGTATAAGTCCTGGTTCTAAGTTAGGAAGCTAACTCTTACTTCCCACTGAGCATGGTAAGATCCTTCAAAGTCGAGATAAGCTATGAAAACAATCCTGACTGCAACACAAACAGAGTCTATGTTGTGTTTCCTGCAAGAGAAACTTTTATGAATCTACAGTTGTATAAATCCTGGTTCTAAATTAGGAAGCTGACTCTTAGTTCCCACTGAGCATGGTAAGATCCCTCAAAGTCGAGATAAGTCGAGATATGTTATGACAACAATCTTGACTGCACCCCAGACAAAGTCTATACTGTGTTTTCTGCAAGAGAAACTTTTATGAATCTACACTTGTATAAGTCCCGGTTCTAAAAACTGTTGCCCCCCCCCCTCAATAATTTGGAGAAAAAATTACTATATAGCCCATGCCCCTTGACCATCCGGATATGGACCCCTCTTGCTCCCCCAATAAAAATGCTGGAGATTCGCCCCTGGTAGAAAGAAAATAATGCATAAGCCTAATGCATTGGAGGTACATGACCCTTAATTAAATCAGTACTAGTGATATGACTCATAATGACAATCAAACTGTGTCAGATAAGATGAAATGTAAATATTAGCCTTACAGTTACGTCACTGTTATGTTGTGTCCCTTCAATTTAAAGTTGACAATATTTGTTGTTCAAAGAAGTCTTAGTACAAATTTCGATAAACAAAATAAAGTCATCTAGTTAGTCAAACTTAAAACGAGCAGAAATAACTATGACTGCATAAAGGATAAGTAACATATACCCAGCTACGTTGAAGAAAATAACCTTGGGTGTCAGAGAAAGAAAAAAGAAAAGAGAGCCAAACCAGTAGACACTTTCTAAATTTAAATTAAATTTTAATTTAAATTTAATTTAACTTTGTCAAAATGAATAATTAATTTTAGGTGCATCCACAGTTCTAATATTTATATAAAATATTTACCTCATATCCCAGTAAAATAGGGAGAGACAGATGTATGAGACTGATAGCAGAACGCACATTTCGAAGATCGAAATTCAGTTCTTATATGGTAAAATTTTAGGATTCGTTGAAGGTTCAGCTGCCGATGTTTGAATAATATATGTTTCTGAACGACATGTTTTTAGGTTTTAAAAGTACCCGCCCTACTTTTTTGTGAAATTACTTCAGATTTATGAAGTAAGAACCCCTTCTGAAATCTTTCACTTTCGCCAGAGTTATATTAGGTGTACAAAGGTGTCATCCTTAGCGGAAAGGGGCGCTGGAGTAAGTAATAAGTATATTCCGAAGTGGAAATTTTGAAGATGAAATTCAGTGAATGAATGACGAACAATCAGAGTGAAAAAGGAAAAAGTAAAAAAAGAAAAAGGAGTGAAAAAGGAATCAAAAACTTAGTTTATTTTACAAAAAATTCTGTTCTTTTCTCTTTGGTCCAATTCTTACTTTACATAAGTCCAAATAAAAAATGCGGAATTATATCATCAAAGTACCAAGAATTGTGAAAATGAAATTTGATTGTTGGGATAGGTGAAGTGAAAAGTTACAAACCATGTGTAAAGCAAAAAATTAGGAAAAAATCGAGAATTCATTTTTTACTGTAAAAGATCTGCAAATGAAGCTATACGGTTTTGGTAGTAACGGGGCCAAAATAAAAAAAAATAATATGTTAACAAAATCAGCAAAAATGAGCTTAAAACATGTGACACCAGGCAGATAAAGAAGTTGAAGCTTTTTTTGAATGTACGGTTGTCTCTGGAAATCAGCAGATGGTTGTTTTTTTACAGACGAAAAGCGTTGGCAAGTTTAATTAAATAGTTTTGCTTTTTTTTTTCACGGTTCAACGTGGCAACACGGATGAGGTTATGGTACTGCCTAAAATTTTGAAATTTTAAGCAACCAAAATAAAGATCATAGAAAATCGTAGTTTTCAGGGATGAATAGACCTAAGATGGGCCCAGGGGTGGGGGAGGGTTTTTATTTTGGTCTTCTTTTACTTTAATCTTAGAAAACATTTTCTGGTGTAAACGTAACATAAAATTTGCCTCTCTTTAAAACAATCCTGTTTATCCAGCCCTTGAAGATAATGTATCGGACAGATTCTTGAAATGGCTATTATTTGTCAATTAAGACAAAAAAAAAGTTCTAAAAGACAAAAGTGAAACATGTGCTATTAAACTTATGGAAATCAGTTGTTGTAGACGCGAAGGGGGGGCTTCCAACCCTTTTTGGATTATGATTGAGGCCGCACACTCCTGCCTACACGGCTTTACCTGATAAGACGGCTTTGAACGCGGGGTTAACACATTCTCGATGAACATTTTTCTTCCAAGTGTCATCAAGAGCAGTATTTGATCCTCTACCTAATTCAGTTTCTCCCATTGTATCTTAACTTCGTTTAAAATTGATCCATTGTTGGAATTTAAATTAAAATCTTCATCTCCAAATTAAGTGCTTGATTAAAAATGGCACATTTAGGTACAAACAAATACATAGCAATCTGTTTTAAAGAGGATAAAATATAAATTACGATCTAAAGAAAACAAAACACTTTTTCTTTCTTTTGTTTACTCTGCTCTTGTGAAGTTTTTAGTTTTCCTGTATTCATGTATTGTAGTGTAATCTCTTCTTTTTTTTTGTTTTACTCCACAACTGCCATTTTGTATATGATGTGGGTTAAAAATAAATAATTGTTACTATTATTTAATTCTGAACATGCAATTTTTAGAAGGGGCAACACTTTTAGTTTGATTTTTATAAAGACAGTTTCTAAATAAGACAATAGTAATTACCAACAAGCTAAATTTGATACATATTAATATTATGATGGTGTAATTTCAATTGAGATCGCAGCCTTTTACTTATTTAGACGCCCATAAGTTTTATTAGTATAATTTTTTTTTTACCCCATTTGAGCATATCAGGATACCATATCAGGATGAGCATAATAAGCAGATTCTGCTGCTGTATACATTGTTTTCAAATTTCTGTGTTTTTGGTTTTCAGTTACTATTGATAGATGTTGTTCTTAACTAACTATTCATTACTATGAACCTTTTTATATTTTTAATCTGTAAGCATATTTTTCGTTTCAGTAACAACTTTGTTTACATGGCTTTTTATTTACTTGGAATGGCCACTCTTCTGCCATGGAATTTTTTCATCACAATTAATAGCGTAAGTTGAGCCGTTCATTAATCTGCGATAAAATTTTTAATGAAAAAAACATCATTAGCTCATGGTTTAAAAGGTTTTTTCATGGTTCCGAAATTCACCACAACCTAGTAAAGAACGAGCAATCACATAGTAAACGAAAATTTGAAAACGCATTTTGAAAAAAAGGTGAGGAACAATAGCCATTTAAAGCTTATTGAGGAATGATAACTATTGTTTCTATTAACCTGAATGGTAAAAGTTTGTTGTGAAAACAAATTTATGGGAATTTAGAGAAATAGCCTTAGAACCCACAAAAATAGTATCAGATCGAAATGAAAACTGCACCATTGGCATCGCTATACCCTAAAACCCCGTTTAGGATTATTACAGTCCCCCATCTTGAACAACTAGGAAAATCCCTTTTTCGCATGGTAAGCAGTAATATGTCGTTTCTTTTATTATCCTACTTTTATTCCAGTAACCAAAATTTTATGAAAACAAAAAAATGAGCAGAAATCAAACAGTTCGTGGAAAAGAACTGTAATTAAGGAGCGACTCGGCTCAGTAGCAATCGAAACTCTAAAAAACTGAATTTTGATCGCAATTGATATATGACAAGAATAATATTTTTATGCTGATTCCAAATATATAAAGTTCATTAGATTTATTGTTACCCTTCAAAGCTACGAGCCAGAGAAAATTTGCCTGATTTTCGAAAAAGGGAAAAAAAACTCCCCAAAAGTCAAGCGATATCAATGAAAATCACACCCCCAGATTCAGCGTATCGGAGAACCATACTTTAGAGGTTTCAAGCTCCTATATATAAAAATGCAAAATTTTGCGTTTTTTCCAGAAGAAAATAAATAGATGAAATGATGATGGTTTTGTTAATATTGTACGTTTTATTTCGATATGACGTTATGTTTGAAGGGTCTTGGGCTCTTAGCGTCATCAAAAGTTGACCTAACAAGCTGTGTCAAGGAAGAAAGAACAGAAGGATGAATGAAAATAACTACCTTATCAGGAATAGCAAAGAGGCAAATTAATGACGGCAGTTTCAATGTTTTCCCTATTACTCCGAATTGACCACACTTTCAAGTGATATTACGCTCTTCATCGAAATCGTCAAAAGATCATTTCGTAGTTACAAATCATTGTTTTGCTGAATTTAAATAATAGCTACTATTTCCAAACCAGTGTCAATTATGAAGCTTTTCTCACTGAACAGCTTCATGAAGAACGGCGTTTTTAAACTTTCGGTTACTATGGGTCATGGTTCGCTCTTTACTAGGTTTGGCTACCGCTATAACCAGGATTTGATGGCAACCTCTTAGAGGTATTTCTGAGTATCTGTATTATGAGATTTCCAATCCTTTTGTTGATCAGTCTTTTATAGAACCAAAGTCTACCTGTTACAGACATTCAGGGCTGTGATAGGTTAGGAAGTTGTCGAATCATGTCCTGCATAAAAAAGGTCTTAGTTACGTGAGCCTCACTAAATCACTTTTCTGTGTTTGTCTCTGTGAATACTTGAACGATATTTTTAATTTTACATTTATTTTAATTTAGTTTTAATTTTACACTATTTATGATTTCCCACTACAATTGAAGCATATTAATGTAACAACTCTGGGTAGGACCCTCTTTGCACGAACTTTCCTTTCCAGTTATATTATAATTTCTAAACTATACAATTTAAGTTTTACCCTAGCCTGTGTTTGATTTTTAACAGATGTTTTTTTTTTCGGAATATTGCTTTAAATAGAAAAGAAATAATGGCTGAAAATATTCGATATAGTTTTGTTTCATGAAAAAAGACCTTGCAGATTTCATAATACACAATTATTTGGTTTTAGAAAATTATGGACATAAAGAGTCAAAACAGAAATCAATTACGGAAAACATTTTTTTAACGGTTGAACACTATCAAATATAATATTGGATTGTTTCTTATAGAAAAAAAAATCCTTTGCTTCTACCAGTGTCATTGTCGAATAATGTGTTAGAAATCTCACAATATAGTCTGTTCGAGTTTCCAGCATAAGTCAGTTTCTTCTTAGTCAGTTGAACTGATTTATCAGTTCTCTTTAAGTTTCCATTATAAAATAGAGCATAATCTCTTCTATAGTTTCCAGCATGATCTTCTAGTGTTCTTCCCAAAAGTTTGCAACTATTAAACAATGCGTGTGAAATTTCAGGATAAGTTCTTACAGGTTAAAACCATATTTCCTTTGAATTAAATACCTTTTATCTTCCTTCTCTCTTTCTATTTGGGCCATATATTCATGGCGCTTTTCCTGAATAAAATCTGACTCTGATTTGGTTTTGTCACACCAAACTAATCTGAGAAGGTCGGCTTGTTCAGGAAAGTCAGGCTTTATAAGTTCCCAGACCGGAGTATGATTTTCAAGGGATCCTCGGCAAATTATTCTGCTTTTTGAAGGTGATTTCCCAATATCCTTTTTGAAAACATCTTTTGATCCGTACCAACTGGTGTACTTTGTTGTTTGTAGTGTCTGATTGGATCTTTCATCTTTGACCGAATAATAGATGTTTATGCCTCCTAAATGGAAGCGCCCAGTTGGATAGTGGGACCCATACTGGTACAGAAAAGTTTCTGCATCGTTCCTTGTGCGTATGAGTTTCAAACGGCCCTTAACCTCATCGGTCAGTTTCCTTTGGCTAGAAGGTATTTGGAAAGATGCCACTGTACAAAAATCGTACTCAAGAGTATACCTTTGATTTGAAGATGATTTGAGACTTTGATTGACATCTTTTGACAAAATATTGTTATGCAAGTATTTGCCAAGCCTACTGCCAATACAGTACTGCCAAGCCAGTAATGCCAAGGATTGCCCATATTCGTTTTTGTGTCCTCCGGAAACAACTTCAAAAGTCCAATTGTTTAATAGAGTCCATTTCCTCATAACGGTGACAGCAGCTTTTTCAAGTGTTTTAATCTGGTTGGACGAAAATTTAAGCTTTTCATCCTTATATTCAGGTAAAAGTAATTCTACACTACCACTTAGGTCAACTAATGATCTGTCGGAAATTTTAAAATCATAGACTTCCTGAGAAAAACCCAATAATATAGCACGCTTAGCCATCCAAATTATTTCTGAACAATCCAATGTTCCATAAACGTTTTCTTCTTGTTGTATTTTTTTTTTATTTTCTCCAATCCCGATGTTTTCTGATGATTGCGCTGTAGTATGAATTTCTTTAGCCAGAGTAATTTTGATTTCAGCTGCTGTGGATAGAGCCCCACCATTGGTGTTTTCTGATTGTTTACTCGGAAAATCCTCTTTGTATTTTACTTGTTCTTCAATCATACTTTTCACGTCAGCAAGACTTCCAGAATAAGTTTGTTCCCCTTTTACAAAGCGACTTGGTTCACATTTGTTTCTCTTTGCTACTATTTCATTGTATTTATTTACAACGTAACTTCTATATCCAAGCCAATTCTTGGATGGCCTGGACCATTCTCTGAATCTTTCTGAAAAATTTTTATACAGAGTTTTATCTTCTCCATAAGCGAATTGATATTCAATAGGAGCTGAACTACATGTATAATTCGCCAAGACTTTTGGGTTAAGATGGGACAGCATCCGATGCTGTCGGAAGTAATTTGGTGTTCTAATGGTCTGGTTTTGAAACATGTGTAAAAAACGTGGATAATAATAGTGACCGACAATTCCACCTGGCTGATGAAAAGCATCGTGTCTTCCGTCGTGTTTTTTTTTCTTAAAGCAAGGACTTTTACAAAGAGGACACGGTTCTTCACATCGATTGTTAAAAGGTAACCGAAGGTAATCCCAAATTTTCTTATTTGTCTTGGCCTTTTGATTTTCTTTTAGTTTCACCAAAGACTGTGAAACTTTATTTATTATTTCCAGTCGTCTATTTTCTGTAAAAGGAATATACTTCTTGTAAACGTCCTTCCAGTCTAAATAAAGTTTGGATTGTCTGAATTCTTCAGCTATTTCTTCCGCATAAAATTTTCTATCAAGCTCGGATAAAAAACATTCGAAGTTAAAAACATTTTCAATTTGCTGTTCACTATAACCAAATGCTTCTTCCAGACAATTCATTATATCTAAAATGAATTTATTGGGGCTGAAACTATCAAGGATGTCCGATATTTCCCGGTTTACAAGTTTTTTCACAACACTTTCTTTTAGACAGCTGTAGGAATTGATGAGATCTAGAACTTTTTCTATATCTCTTTCTTTTTCTTCTAGTTCAATGAGGTATAGATCCATATGGCCGTTGAAAATGTCTGGTTCCTTATACCATCTTTTTTCTCCAACCTTGCACATTGTAATGGCTACGCATTCCAGTTCGTAAAATCGAATAATGTTGTCACTAATAAAAGATTCCAGGCCAAAAAATGCACCACAAACATGGCCTCCTGACAGTGTGTTCTCTGCAATTCTAGGCTTGTAGGATGTAAATTTAGTTGAATCATTCATTTTATAATATCAAATGAGACCATGGTCTTTTTGTGGCCTCTTATATGGTAATTATGACGTCATGGCGTAATGATTTTATTTCATGACGTCACGGCGTAATGATCTTATTTCATGACGTCTTCAGAAATAACAACATAATGTCGTGTTTTTCTATTCACGTCATAGTCCTAATAAAACTATGACGACATTCATTCTTTATCTAGTAGGGTTTCAGACAAGGTGGTTCTAATGATGTACTTTTGTTTTGATCTGCCTCTATTTTTAGGAGTTCTGGGTTTTTATATTTCTTAGCATTGGACTGATCGTCTCTTACTAGGTTGCTAGCTACTGCTGCAATCTGGATTCACATACCTCGTATATAGTTATGAGAGGCAGCGTGGCCGATTGGTCTAAGGTGCTTGTGTTAGCCACCAGTCTCTTCGGAGGCGTGGGTTCAAATCTTACCACTGGTATACGATTATGACGTCATTGATCAATATTTAGCATGAAATGACAAAGTTGATTCTATTTTAAAAAATATTTTATTTTTAATTACAAAAGGTACTATATGTAGCAATTTCCTTTAAAATGAGCCATTGTACAGCTCACTATGATTTTCCAGCGCCCAGCTGGCTAAGGAGTAAAATCAAGCGGAAAGAAAAAAAATGCCGCTTGTGGAGAATATCGTAGTTAAAGTAAATTTTCTTGATTTTCAAGCCAACATATTTTTCTTGTTATTCAAGCCAAGGGACCGTAAGTTTGCTCTATAGAGGTTTCGGACAAGGTGGTTCTAATAGTATACTACTGCAACCACGAAATGTCATATAGTTACTCTATATTTTAATTCATATGGGTTAGAGGTCGTTCTTTATTGTAATTTGGCAGAAAAAGTCCAAAAATGGAGTTTTCGACATAAACAGTGTTTTTGCCTGTATTTGACGCCAAACAAGGTTTTTTTTTTTGCACGGACTAGTAAAAACTAATCATTAATGAAAATAAAAAAAAACATTTTTTAGTATATTAGTTTCCCTTTAAAATCCATATATCATTAATATTTCCATATATCCATACATAATCCATACATAAAATCCTTTAAAATCCCTATATCATTATATTTCGTTGAGAAAATTAGAAAATAGATTTCCCTATATAAAAAATGTTTTCACCATATTTCTGGTGAAAAAAAAAGTCCTTGTAGAGACAAGTCAATAATAAATGTTGTAAAATATGGAACATGAATAAATATGTCACAAACAAAATTGGTTAGTAACAGTAGATAGTAGAAATTTTAAAATCGTGGACGGATTGAAACTAGCATAGTAATCTTATTTAAGTTTAACTTTATTAATGAAAATAGAACTTAACAAAATGCATACATATTTATATAAACATATATATATATATATATATATATATATATATATATATATATATATATATATATATATATATATATATATATATATATATATATATATATATATATATATATATATATATAAAATACATGAGAAACAAAGTCATTCAACTAAATCTTCTAGCCTACCCATGAACTTGCAAAGGCAAGTTGTCTTAGGGGCGTGCCAGAAACAAGGCGGTTCTACTAGTGTATTTTTTTATTTGATCTGAGACTATTTTTAGGAATTATCGGCTATTGTATTTCTTAGTATTGGACGTAATCGTCTCTTACTAGGTTGCAAGCTACCGCTGCAACCCGGATTAGCTATACTGATACTCTATATAATAACTTACTATGGGCTATAGTTCATTCTTTAATTTTACCATGGGAAGTGACTCTTACTAGGTTGCAAGCTACCACTGCAACCCGGATTTTCAAAAAAATTACAAAGAGGCAAAAGCCTGTGGCTTTTTCTTATTTGGAATATTAAAAGACGAACCTCGGAGAATCTGGTAGCTAACTAAGTTCAATATATGCCATAGTTTGTTCTTTACTAGGTTTCAGCTATCTCTACAGCCATGATACTAATGAAACTTACACATAATCCCCATTTATAATTAACTTTACCGATACTCTATTTACTAACTTGCCATGGGCTATAAATCGTTCTTTAATATAAAAAAAAAAAAATTCTGAATCTTCAGGTATTTTTCTAGTTTGAATTAAAATTTTTTAAATTAATGCTCAGACACAACAAACACTTTTGCAGTTTACACAGTAACTTTAGCTATTCTGAACTGAAAACTAAAACAAAAAAAAGAATTTCTTTTCTACGGAAATATAGCACAGCATTATAGAGATACGCACTTTAGGAGTAACTCTAGGAGAACAACATAAACATTTTTGCAGTTTACACAATAACTTTAGCGATTCTGATCCGGGTTGCAGCGGTAGCTAGCAACCTAGTAAGAGACGATCACCTCCAATGTTAAGAAATATAAAACCCCCCAACTCCTAAAACAAGAGTCAGATCAAAACAAAAAGTACTCCATTAGAACCGCCTTATCCGAAACCCCTATAAAGGAAACTTACCGCCTTTTGGCTTGAATAACAAAGAAAATATATTGGCTTGAGAATCAAGAAAATTGACCTTAACCACGTTATTCTCCACAAACAGGATATTTTTTTCTTTCCGCTTGATTTTTCTCCTCAACTAGCTGGGTACTGGAAAATCATAGAGAGCTGTATAATAGCTCATTTTAAAGGAAATTGCAACATCTAGTCACTTTTGTAATTGAAAATAAAATACTTTTTAAAGTAGATTCAATTTTGTCAAAAAAAATTTTACATTAAAGAACGATCTCTCATCCATAGTAACTGATAAATGGTGGTTCCAGGGGTAGTTACTTGAGGTTCGTCTCTTACTATTTCAAAGAAGAAAAAGCCGTAGGCTTTTTCCTGTTTATAAAGATACATTATAAAAATCAATTGAAATACGGTTCCTGTTAAACTTATATCTATTTTTGTACTACATTTATCGAAATATGCTGTGTATTTAATGTTTCGGATACCATGGGCTAATGTTTGTTCTTTGCTATAATTATATGTCTTAACATTGGACGTTATCGTCTCTTACTAGGTTTCTAGCTACCGCTGCAACTCGGATGATAATGTCAGTTGCAACAGGGGTTCATTCTATGCTATATGATTACAAACAGGAAAAAGCCTTTGGCTTTTTCTCCTTTGAAGTAGTAAGAGACGAACCACAAACAATCAAGTAGGTAACTAAGTCCAATGTATGCGATGGTTTTTTATTATTCTAATGATGGTCTTTTAATGTAACCTTATTATAATTGGTATGATGAAATAATAATATGCATATGGTTCTTAAATCTTACTGCTTTATAGTCCCATATGGTCTAGTGGATAGGATAGCTGGCTCGCCTATATAAGGCCCGGGTTCGATTTTCGGTATGGGAAAATTTTTAACTGTATAATCTTCGAACATTAGAAGCTCTAAATCTATTATAATTTATAATGAACCACATCGATCCCTTATAAACTTCAATTACTATGGACGAAAGTTCGTTCTATAATGTAATTATATGAACGTTTGTTGGTGTAGTGGTTATCACTTAACACTTTGAATTCTGCGATCCGAGTTCAAATCCCGGTGGAGGGTTTTTATGAAATGTAGTATTTAGGTTTCTGCCGTAATTCTTTCTTTTCAAAATTAAATTAGTTACTATCACCTAGAGTTAGTTCTTTCCCATATCGTAACAATATTTTTTATAATAATAATTAATTTTGTTAATTACAAAAGGTTTCTATATACAGCAGTTTCCTTTAAAATGAGCCATTACACAGCTCTTTATTATGACAACGAACTGTTTGATTTAATACTTAAGTTACTATGGGTTCAGTTCGTTCCTTATTGTAATGTGGAGAATAACGTGGTTAAAGTCAATTTTCTTGATTTTCAAGCCAATATATTTTCTTTGTTATTCAAGCCAAAGAGTGATAAGTTTCCTAAATAGGGGTTTTGGACAAGGTGGTTCTAATGGTGTAAATTTTGTTTTGATCTGACTCTTTTCTCAGGAGTTAGGGGTTTTTATATTTCTTAACATTGGACGTGATCGTCTCTTACTAGGTTGCTAGCTACCGCTGCAACCCGGATAATAACCCTAACAGGCTCGTTTTCGCCATAATTGAAAAACATTGCTTTTCCTTCGCTGCTGATAGGTATGCTTGTATATATATTTTTATTGCTGCTACATAAACTGCAATTGCTCCTTCCAAAATTAATATACGAACTTTCTAAGAAGTACACCTCTGTATATTCACTGTGTTGTCGAACATTTTCCATTGTATCTATAAACTGTTCTGCAGTTGCCAGTCTATACCTTGGAAGCTTTTCATTAAACTGACAACATTTCTTTTGGATATTGCTATGAAGCTTTGCCAAAGCATTTCTAGCCGACTTTTCAACAGCATCCGCTCTTTCAAAGAGAATTTTAATCTGTAATTTTGAATACTTTTCGTGATCCCGATAAAACATGCGTAAAATGTTTCTCAATTTACAAAGATCAGCCTGCATTTTTGCCATCTTCTTGTATTTCTGAAAGTAATTTTTCCCTTTGTCCTTATGCGTTCTTCGGTACAACCTCGCAGAGAATTTAATTTTTTCATTATAGCTTTTGTCACCCCAGTATCTACCCATTATTCTGGTAGCAACTTTTTTCTTATGTTTGTTTCGGTAATCTATATCGTTATCATAACGTTCCTTGCTCTTTTGTTTGGCTGTCTCAATTTTCCCTTCTCGATACCCCTGATCCGTAACATACCTCTGTTTTGCTCAGTCATATTTCATTTTCTTAAATTCTGGATCACAAGACATCTTAGTAGCAATCCTTACGCGTTCTCGAGCTTTATTGCGTTCGGTGGCATTTTTATTTCTTTTAAATAAACTTTTTTTATATTTCAGGATGTTAGCTTTAGTTTTTGTGTAGTAAAGTTTTTTATTAGTAGAAATTTGGATTGCTCTATTTTGATATTTTTTTTGGTTATTCTTTCTTTTTTTCCACTCGCGTGAGACCATATTTTTTCAATGTTTAAAATTATTAAGTACACAATACCCCGTGTCGAGTATCTAAAACCTAGCATAAAAAAAACTAATTTTTAAATTTTCAGGTATTTCTCTTGTATGAATTAAAAAATTAGTATTATTGGTTAGACACCATAAATATTTTTGCATTTTACATAATAAGTTTAGCAATTCTGGACTGAAAACTAAAATAATTGCAATTATAAGACAATAATATGGAGATACGTACATTACGGGTTACAAACCAAAAAAAAATTTGGTTCCAGGATACAATAATAACTTTGAAGTTAGATGAAAAAAATTTTGGTTCCAGGAGACAAAAAGTAAAACTAATTATAAAATTTTCATGTATTTTTGTAGTTTAAATTAAGAAATTACTATTGCTGGTTAGACATCATAATTATTTTTGCAGTTTACATAATAACTTTAGCGATTAAGCCAAAAAAAAAATTTTGGTTCCAGCAGACAAAAAACAAAACTAATTCAAAAATTGTCAGGTATTGCTCTAGTTGGAATTAAAAAATTAGTATTATTGGTTAGACATAATAAATATTTTTGCAGTTTACATAATAACTTAAGAGATTCTGAACTCAAAACTAAAATAAAAAAAAATGAATATTTCTCATTGGAAATATAGGACAACAATACAGAGATACATAATTTACGAATCAAGCCAAAAAAATTTGAACTAAGATGATATAAAATTAATGGCGTATAAAATGGTGTAGCGAGTCAATTGAAGCAAAAGGAAAACCAAACTAATTTTTAAATTTTCAGGTTTTTTTCTGGTTTGAATTAAAAAATGGAAATTATTGTTCAGACGCCGTAAATATTTTTGCACTTTGCAGCTAAATAAAATAATATTTTTGTAAATTTTCCAGAATTATACTAGTTTCAGTTGACAAATAAGATTTTTTTTCTTCAAGGAATCGAGCAGCTAACTAAGTCCAATATATACAATGGTATGTTCTTCGAATGATCTCTTTTAATTAGGTTCCTAGCTACCGCTGCAAACCGGAACTATTAAAAAATATTTTATCTTTAATTACAGATGGAACTAGATGTAGCAAGTTTTACTATTGAGACGAGACGCTCTTACTATACTACAACATATAGTTCATTATCACGAACTGTTTGCTTTGATGTATCAATTGGTACCAAAATTTCGTTCTTTAGAGTTTCGGTTACTATTGAGACAATCATAATTTTGTTCTTTAGAGTGTCGGTTACTATTGAGACAAGTAGCTATTATTACTATAGATTCCATTACCATGAACTGTTTGATTGCTTCAAAATTCAAATATCTTTGAAAAGACTGCAGTATGAAAATACATCAAAAATGCAATTTTTTTGACGAAATTGATTCTACTTTAAAAAATATTTTATTTTTAATTACAAAAGTGAATAGATGTTGCAATTTCCTTTAAAATGAGCTATTATACAGCTCTCTATGATTTTCCAGTGCCCAGCTAGTTGAGGAGGAAAATCAAGTGGAAAGAAAAAAAAATATCCCGTTTGTGGAGAATAACTTGGTTAAAGTCAATTTCCCTGATTTTCAAGCCAATATATTTTCTTTTTTATTCAAGCCAAAGAGTGATAAGTTTCCTTAATAGGGGTTTTGGACAAGGTGGTTCTAATGGTGTAATTTTTGTTTTGATCAGACTCTTTTCTCAGGAGTTAGGGGTTTTTATATTTCTTAACATTGGACGTGATCGTCTCTTACTAGGTTGCTAGCTACCGCTGCAACCCGGATCAAGCCAAAGAACGGTAAGTTTGCTATACATAAGTTTTGGACAAGGCGGCTCTAATAGTATACTTTTTGTTTTGATATGAATCTTTTTTCAGGAGTTATGGGTTAATTTAGTATTTACTATGGGGCGTGATCGTCTCTTACTAGGTTGCTAGCTACCGCTGCAAACCGGAAAGCTAGCTACCGCTGCAACCCAGATTACGAACTGTTTGATTACATTCTTTGGAGTAGTAAGAGACGATCCTCAAAGAATCAGGCTGCTAATTAAGTCCAATATATGCAATGGTTAGCTCTTTTAATGATCACCTTTTGATACAAGCATAATGAAATTACAGATTCTGTAACGAGAATATTAGACTTGATCGTCTCTTAATAGGCTGCTAGCTACCACTGCACCCAGGATAAATGAAAGCTATTTAAAAATATCAGTCATCACTACTAACAATAGTTCGTCCTTTAATGTAAAACTACCGCTGCAACCCGGATTAAGGAGTTATGGGTTTTTATATTTCTTAACATTGGACGTGATTGTCTCTTATAAGGTTGCTAGATACCGCTGCAACCCGGATGATGAATAATGAAAATACATCATCTATATAATGATACCTTATAATACTTCAGTTACTATGGAATAAAGTTCGTTCTTTAATGTAATAATGATGTACTTTTGTTTTGACCTGACTCTATTTTTAGGAGTTTTGGGTTTTTATATTTCTTAGCATTGGACTGATCGTCTCTTACTAGGTTGCTAGCTACTGCTGCAGCCCAAATTCACATATATATATATATTTATTTATGAGAGGCAGCCTGGCCGAGTGGTCCAAGGCACTGGTGTTAGCCACCAGTCTCTTCGGAGGCGTGGGTTCAAATCTTACCGCTGGTATACGATTATGTTTGAAAGACTGCAGTGTGAAAAGACATCAAAAATGCAGTTTTTGGTGGAAAAATTTATTCTCTTTTAGAAATAATTTATTTTAGTTACTATAGATTTTTAACCTAATTAATTTCCTTTAAAATGAGCTATTGAACAACCCTCTACGATGTTCCAGTGCCAAGCTATCTCTGGATACAAAAAAAAAGAAAAAAAGAAAAAAATATCCCGTTTATGGAGAATAACGTGGTAAAGTCAATTTTCTTGATTTTCAAGCCAATATATTTCCCTTGCTGTTCAAGCCAAGGGACAGAAAGTTTCCTAGGCAGGGTTTTCGGACAAGGCGGTTCTAATGGTGTACTTTATGTTTTGATCTGACTCCTTTGTTACGAACTCTGGGTTTTTATATTTCTTAACATTGGACGTGATCGTCTCTTACTAGGTTGCTCACTACCGCTGCAACCCGAATGTTGCTAGCTACCACTGGAACCCGGATAAACTAAATTAGATCCTTTTGACTGACATCGATCTTTTATGTAATGGTCTTTACTAGGGTTCAGCAATCTCTACAGCCATGATACTGATGTAAGTTACGTAATCCCTATTTATGTTTCAGTTAACATGGGCTAGGTGTCGTCCTTTATCTTAATAAAAAGAAACTTGTTTATTTACATTCTAGCTAAAATAATGAAGATAATATGAATGAACCACAGTGTTCAGTTTCTTTGGACTTGAGTTTTTTTTTTAACTATAAATAAAAACAGGAAAAAGCCTACGGCTTTTTCTTCTTTTAAATAGTAAGAGACGAAACTCAAACAATCAAGTAGCTAACTAAGTCCAATGTATGGAATGGTTTGTTATTTCAGTGATCGTCTTTTAATGTAATTAACGAATGAGATTATAATTTGTTTTGATCTGACTCCTTTTTTAGGAGCTATGGGTTTTTATATTTCTTAACATTTGACGTGATCGTGTCTTACTAGGTTGCTAGCTACCACTGCAACCCGGATTTATTTTAGTTACCAAAGATTTTTAACCCAATTAATTTCCTTTAACATGAGCCATTGAACAACTCTCTACGATATTCCAGTGCCAAGCTATCAGTGGAATAGAAAAAAAGAGAAAAGAAAAAATATGCAGTTTAGGCAGAATGTTGTAGTAGCTGCCACTTTTCTTGATTTTCAAGCCAATATATTTCCCTTGCTGTACAAGCCAAGGGACAGAAAGTTTCCTATACAGAGTCTTAGGACAAGGCGGTTCTAATGGTGTACCTTTTGTTTTGATCTTACTCCTATTTTAGGAGCTATGGGTTTTTATATTTCTTAACATTGGACGTGATCGTCTCGTACTAGGTTGCTAACTACCGCTGCGACCCGGATTATAATAAAAATTTACTAACCTATACGATAATTAAGTGGCTTATAAAATTTAGTATAGGCGATAGGTCGTTCTTTATTATACAAATCTTTATTATAATTCTTTACTATAACAACCAGGATGACGTCAGTTACAACTTGGGTTTCTTTTTATGCTATATCATTACAAACAGGAAAAAGCCTACGGCATTTTCTTCTTTGAAATAGTAAGAGACGATCCTCAAGCAATCAAGTAGCTATCTAAGTCCAATGTATGCAGTGGTATGTTATTCCAATGATCGTATTTTAATGTAATTTTCTAGATTTTCAATCCAATATATTTCCCTTGCTGTTCAAGCCAAGGGACTGAAAGTCTCCTATACAGAGGTTTCGGACAAGGCGGTTCTAATGGTGTACTTTATGATTTGATCTGACTCCTTTTTTAGGAACTATGAGTTTTTATATTTCGCAACATTGGACGTGATCGTCTCTTACTAGGGTGCAAACTACCGCTGCAACCCAGACTAGGTTGCTAGCTACCGCTGCAACCCGGATAATTGACAAACACCATTTATGATGAGCTATATTCGTCCTTTATGTAACTACACCTGGAACCACCATATATCAGTTAGTATGGGAGAAAGATTATTCTTTACTGTAATTATTGTTGACGTCAAGGCGCAATGATATTATTTCATGACGTCATCAGAAACAACAATATAATTTCGTGTTTTTCTATTCACTTCATAGCTCTAATATAAAGCTACGACATTCATTATTTATCTAGTAGGGTTTCAGACAAGGTAGTTCTAATGATGTACTTTTGTTTTGATCTTACTCTATTTTTAGGAGTTTTGTTATATTTCTTAGCATGGGACTGATCGTCTCTTACTAGGTTGCTAGCTACTGCTGCAACCCAAATTCACATATATATTTATTTATGAGAGGCAGCCTGGCCGAGTGGTCCAAGACACTGGTGTTAGCCACCAGTCTCTTCGGAGGAGTGGGTTCAAATCTTACCGCTGGTATACGATTATGTTTGAAAGACTGCAGTGTGAAAAGACATCAAAAATGCAGTTTTTGGTGGAAAAATTTATTCTCTTTTAGAAATAATTTATTTTAGTTACAAAAGGTTTTTAACCCAATTAATTTCCTTTAAAATGAGCTATTGAACAACCCTCTACGATGTTCCAGTGCCAAGCTATCTGTGGAAAAGAAAAAGATAAAAGAAAAAAGAAAAAAATATCCCGTTTGGGGAGAATAACGTGGTTAAAGTCAATTTTCTTGATTTTCATGCCAATATATTTCCCTTGCTGTTCAAGCCAAGGGACAGAAAGTTTCTTATACAGGGGTTTCGGACAAGGCGGTTCTAATGGTGTACTTTTTAATTTGATCTGACTCCTCTGTTAGGAACTATGGGTTTTTATATTTATTAACATTGGACGTGATCGTCTCTTACTAAGTTGCTAGCTACCGCTGCAACCCGGATATGGGCTGGAAGTTTGTTCTTTACTGTAATTTCTTTAGGAACATATTTAAAATTTCTTAATGTAATAAAAATAATTTGTTTTAATTACAAAAGGTTTTTAACCCCATTAATTTCCTTTAAAATGAGCCATTGAACAACTCTCTACAATGTTCCAGTGCCATGCTATCTGTTGAATTACTAACCTATACTATAATTAGGTGGCGTATAAAATTTAGTATAGGCAAGATGTCGTTCTTTATTATAATACCCGGATTAAAAAATTATTATCATATTTTATATGTAACTTTTATTTTATAAGTCTTCGATAGTCTAATGGTAAGTATGCCCACTTGTTAACTGGGAGAAGGGGGTTCGATTCCCCGTCGGGGAGAACTTTTAATATGTTGAATTAAAAGCACTATCTTTTCAATTTAAAATATAAAAAAGAATATTGTTTATTTACATTCTAGCTAAAATAATGAAAATAATATGAATGAACCACAGTGTTCAGTTTCTTTGGACTTGAGTTCGTTTTTTAACTATAAATACAAACAGGAAAAAGCCTACGGCTTTTTCTTCTTTTAAATAGTAAGAGAGGAAACTCAAACAATCAAGTAGCTAACTAAGTCCAATGCATGGAATGGTTTGTTATTTTAGTGATCGTCTTTTAATGTAACCGCTGCAACCTGGATACCACTACAATCTGGATAGCTTGTAGCAAACCCTGGAACCACCGTACATAAGTTACTATGGGCGAGAGATCGTTCTTTATTGTAAAACTGACAACATTTCTTTTGGATATTACTATGAAGCTTTGCCAAGGAATTTCTAGCCGACTTTTCAACAGCATCCGCTCTTTCAAAGAGAATTTTAATCTGTAATTTTGAATACTTTTCGTGATCCTGGTAAAACATGCGTAAAATGTTTCTCAATTTACGAAGATCAGCCTGCATTTTTGCCATCTTCTTGTATTTCTGAATCTAATTTTTCCCTTTGTCCTTATGCGTTCTTCGGTACAACCTCGCAGAGAATTTAATTTTTTCATTATAGCTTTTGTCACCCCAGTATCTACCCATTATTCTGGTAGCAACTTTTTTCTTATGTTTGTTTCGGTAATCTTCATCATTATCATGCCGTTCCCTGCTCTTTTGTCTAGCCTGCTCAATTGTTGCTTCTCTATAAAGTTTATCATTGTGATAACGCTCCTTGATCTTTTGTCTAGCCTGCTCAATTCTTGCTTCTCTGTAATGTTCATCATTACCATACCGTTCCTTGATCTTTTGTTGCATGTCTATAATCTTCATCATTGTGATAACGTTCCCTGCTCTTTTGTCTAGCCTGCTCAATTGTTGCTTCTCTATAAAGTTTATCATTGTGATAACGCTCCTTGATCTTTTGTTTAGCCTGCTCAATTCTTGCTTCTCTGTAATGTTCATCATTACCATACCGTTCCTTGATCTTTTGTTTGGCTGTCTCAATTTTTGCATGTCTATAATCTTCATCATTGTGATAACACATCTTGCTGTTTTCTTTTGCTCTCTCAATTATTACTTCTCGATACGCCTGGTCGGTTGAATACCTTTGTTTTGCTCTCTCAATTTTTACTTCTCGATACGCCTGGTCGGTTGAATACCTTTGCTTTTCTCTTTTCAAGATACTAGCTCTGTTGTTTGTGTAGTACTCTTTCTTCAAATTGCGTATAGCTTGCTTCGATCTAACCATTATTCTAATCAAGAATGAGAGAATTTTCAGTTTTGACTTTCCTTATATACTAATTATGACGTCACTCTATTCACGTCATAGCTCTAATATAAAACTATGATGACGTTCATTATTTATCTAGTAGGGTTTCAGACAAGGTATTTCTAATGATGTACTTTTGTTTTGATCTGACTCTATTTTTAGGAGTTTTGGGTTTTTATATTTCTTAGCATTGGACTGATCGTCTATTACTAGGTTGCTAGCTACTGCTGCAACCCAAATTCACATATATATTTATTTATGAGAGGCAGCCTGGCCGAGTGGTCCAAGGCACTGGTGTTAGCCACCAGTCTCTTCAGAGGCGTGGGTTCAATTCTTACCGCTGGTATACGATTATGTTTGAAAGACTGCAGTGTGAAAAGACATCAAAAATGCAGTTTTTGGTGGAAAAATTTATTCTCTTTTAGAAATAATTTATTTTAGTTACTATAGATTTTTAACCCAATTAATTTCCTTGAAAATGCGCTATTGAACAACCCTTTACGATGTTCCAGTGCCAAGCTATCTGTGGAAAAGAAAAAAGAAAAAAAAAAGAAAAAAAAAGAAAAAAATATTCCGTTTAGGCAGAATGTTGTAGTAGCTGCCACTTTTCTTGATTTTCAAGCCAATATATTTCCCTTGCTGTTCAAGCCAAGGGACAGAAATTTTACTATGCAGGGGTTTCGGACAAGGCGGTTCTAATGGTGTACTTTTTGTTTTGATCTGACTCTTTTTTTAAGAACTATGGGTTTTTATATTTCTTAACATTGGACGTGATCGTCTCTTACTAGGTTGCTAGCTACCGCTGCAACCCGGATTACACACAAAAAAAAGCCTAAGGCTTTTTCTTCTTTGAAATAGTAAGAGACGAGTCTCAAACAATCAAGTAGCTAGCTAATTCCAATGTATGCAATTGTTTGTTATTCCAATGATCATCTTTTATTGTAATTTAGGTATCAGTTAAATCATATCATTACTATATCATTAACTAGTATAGGCTTATTTAGTATAGGAAAGAGTTCGTTCTTTATTATAATCAAAAATGCAGTTTTTAATTGAACAATTTATTCTCTCTTAGAAATAATTTATTTTAGTTACAAAAGATTTTTAACCCAATTAATTTCCTTTAAAATGAGCCATTGAACAACTCTCTACGATGTTCCAGTGCCAAGCTATCTGTGGAAAAGAAGAAAAAAGAAAAAAAAATATCCCGTTTAGGCAGAATGTTGTAGTAGCTGCCACTTTTCTTGATTTTCAAGCCAATATATTTCCCTTGCTGTTCAAGCCAAGGGACAGAAAGTTTACTATTAAGGGGTTTCGGACAAGGCGGTTCTAATGGTTTACTTTTTGTTTTGATCTGACTCCTTTTTTAGGAGCTATGGGTTTTTATATTTCTTAACATTGGACGTGATCGTCTCTTACTAGGTTGCTAGCTACCGCTGCAACCCGGATTAGGAAGCTAATTCTTAGTTCCCACTGAGCATGGTAGGATCCCTCAAAGTCGAGATAAGTTATGAAAACAATCCTGACTGCACCCCAGACAGAGTCTATGTTGTGTTTTCTGAAAGAGAAACTTTTATAAATCTACAGTTGTATAAGTCCTGGTTCTAAATTAGGAAGCTAAATCTTAGTTCCCACTGAGCATGGTAAGATCCCTCAAAGTCGAGATAAGTTATGAAAACAATCCTGACTGCACCCAAGACAGAGTCTATGTTGTGTTTTCTGAAAGAGAAACTTTTATAAATCTACAGTTGTGTAAGTCCTGGTTCTAAATTAGGAAGCTAACTCTTAGTTCCCACTGAGCATGGTAAGATCCCTCAAAGTCGATATAAGTCGAGAAAAGTTAAGACAACAATCCTGACTGCACCCCAGACAGAGTCTATGTTGTGTTTTCTGAAAGAGAAACTTATATAAATCTACAGTTGTATAAGTCCTGGTTCTAAATTAGGAAGCTAATTCTTAGTTCCCACTGAGCATGGTAAGATCCCTCAAAGTCGATATAAGTCGAGATAAGTTATGACAACAATCCTGACTGCACCCCAGATAGAGTCTATGTTGTGTTTTCTGAAAGAGAAACTTTTATGAATCTACAGTTGTATAAGTACTGGATCTAAATTAGGAAGCTAACTCTTAGTTCCCTCTGAGCCTGGTAAGATCCCTCAAAGTCGAGATAAGTTATGACAGCAATCCTGACTGAACCACAGACAGAGTCTCTGTTGTGTTTTCTTAAAGAGATACTTTTCTGAATGTATATAAAGTTTTTTATTTCATGGATCTAAATTATTAAGATAACACTTGGTTCCCAGTGAGCTATTAAAGATAAGAAAAAGTAGATAGAATGAAAAATAATTAATGACAACAAGAAAGAATGCACCCCATACAAGACTATGTTATTTTTTATGCTATAGAATAGTGTCTAAAACTAAAGTTTTAGAAATCCTTGTTCTAAAGAAGTAAGCTATCTCATAGAACACACTTAGCATGTTACGATCCCCCAAAGTCGAGATAAGTTATGAAAACAATCCAGACTACACCGCACACAGAGTCTATGTTGTGTTTTCTGCAAGAGAAACTTTTATGAATCTACAGGTGTATAAGTCCTGGTTCTAAATTAGGAAGCTAACTCTTACTACCCACTGAGCATGGTAAGATCCCTCAAAGTCGAGATAAGTTATTAAAACAATCCTGACTGCACCCCAGACAGAGTGTATGTTGTGTTTCCTGCAAGAGAAACTTTTATGAATCTACAGTTGTATAAATCTTGGTTCTAAATTAGTAAGCTTACTCTTAGTTCCCACTGAGCATGGTAAGATCCCTCAAAGTCGAGATAAGTTATAACAACAATCCTGACTGCACCTCAGACAGAGTCTATGTTGTGTTTTCTGAAAGAGAAACTTTTATGAATCTAAAGTGGTATAAGTCCTGGATCTAAATTAGGAAGCTTACTCTTAGATTCCACTGAGCTTGGTAAGATCCCTCAAAGTCGAGATAAGTTATTACAACAATCCTGACTGCACCAAAGACAGAGTCTATGCTGTGTTTTCTTAAAGATAAAGTTTTATGAATGTATATACAGGTGTTTACTTCCTGTTTCTAAATTAGGAAGCTAGCACTTAGTTCCCACTGAGCATGGTAAGATCCCTCAAAGTCGAGATAAGTCGAAATAAGTTATGACAACAATCCTGACTGCACCCCAGACAGATTGTTTGTTGTTTTTACTGCTATAGATACTTTTATATATCTACAGGTGTCTAAATCCTGGTTCTAAATTAGTAAGCTACCTCTTAGGTCCCACTGAGCAGGGTAAGATCCCACAAAGTCGAGATAAGTCTAGATAAGTTATGACAACAATCCTGACTGCACCCCAGACAGAGTCTATATTGTGTTTCCTGCAAGAGAAACTTTTATGAATCTACAATTGTATAAGTCCTGGGTATAAATTAGGAAGCTAACTCTGACTTCCCACTGAGCCTGGTAAGGTCACTCAAAGTCAATATAAGTTATGACAACAATCCTGACTGCACCCCAGACAAAGTCTATTTTGTGTTTCCTGCAAGAGAAACTTTTATAAAACTACAGTTGTATAAGTCCTGGTTCTAAATTAGGAAGCTACATCTTACTTCCCACTGAGCATGGTAAGTTCCCTCAAGGTAGAGATAAGTTATGAAAACAATCCTGACTGCACCCCAGACAGAGTCTATGTTGTGTTTTCTGCAAGAGAAACTTTTATAAATCTACAGTTGTATAAGTCCTGGTTCTAAATTAGGAAGATAATTCTTAGTTCCCACTGAGCATGGTAAGATCCCTCAAAGTCAAAATAAGTTATGAAAACAATCCTGACTGCACCCCAGACAGAGTCTATGTTGTGTTTTCTGAAAGAGAAACTTTTATAAATCTACGGTTGTATAAGTCCTGGTACCAAATTAGGAAGCTAATTCTTAGTTCCCACTGAGCATGGTAAGATCCCTATAAGTCGAGATAAGTTATGAAAACAATCCTGACTGCACCCCAGACAGAGTCTATGTTGTGTTTTCTGAAAGAGAAACTTTTATAAATCTACAGTTGTATAAGTCCTGGTTCCAAATTAGGAAGCTAATTTTTAGTTCCCACTGAGCATGGTAAGATCCCTCAAAGTCGAGATAAGTTATGACAACAATCATGACTGCACCCCAGACAGAGTCTATGTAGTGTTTTCTGCAAGAGAAACTTTTATAAATCTACAGTTGTATAAGTCCTGGTTCTAAATTAGGAAGCTAACTCTTAGTTCCCACTGAGCATGGTAAGATCCCTCATACTCGAGATAAGTTATGAGAACAATCCTGAATGCACCCCAGACAGAGTCTATGTTGTGTTTTCTGCAAGAGAAACTTTTATGAATCTAAAGTTGTATAAGTCCTGGTTCTAAATTAGGAAGCTAACTCTTGGTTCCCACTGAGCATGGTAAGATCCCTCAAAGTCGAGATAAGTCGATATAAGTTATGACAACAATCCTGACTGCACCACAGACAGAGTCTATATTATGTTTCCTGAAAGAGAAACTTTTATGAATCTACAGTTGTATAAATCCTGGTTCTAAATTAGGAAGCTAACTCTTAGTTTTCATTGAGCATGGTAAGATCCCTCAACGTCGATATAAGGCGAGTTAAGTTATGAAAACTATCCTGACTGCACCCCAAACAGAGTATATTTTGTGTTTACTGAAAGATAAATTGTATTGAATCTACAGGTGTGTAATTAGTGGTTCTCATGTTTATCTTGCACATTAGTAGCAGAGAGAAGGTTAAGATCACTAAAAGTCGAGATAATTTATGAAAACAATAATTACTGCACCCCAGACAGAGTCTTTGTTGTGTTTCCTGAACTAGAAACTTTTATGAATATAAAGTTGTACAAATCCCGGTTCGAAATTAGGTAGCTAACACTTGGTTACCACTGAGCATGGTAAGATCCCTCAAAGTCGATATAAGTCGATATAAGTTATTAAAGAAGAACAGACTACACCGCAGACCGAGTCTATGTTTTGTTTTCTGCAAGATAAACTTTTATGAATCTACAGTTGTATAAGTCCTGGTTCTAAATTAGGAAGCTAACTCTTACTTCCCACTGAGCATGGTAAGATCCCTCAAAGTCGAAATAAGTTATGAAAACATGAACAACATAGACAGAGTCTATGTTGTGTTTTCTGCAAGAGAAACTTATATGAATCTACAGTTGTATTAGTCCTGGTTCTAAATTAGTAAGCTAACTCTTAGTTCCCACTGAGCATGGTAAGATCCCTCTAACTGGGGATAAGTCATGACAACAATCCGGAAAGAACCCCAGACCGAGTCTATGTTAAGTAATCTGCAAGAAAATATGTTATGAATCTAAAGTGTTTTTAATCCTTGTTCTCAATTAGGAAGCAAAGTATTGCTTCCAACTGAGCACGGTAAGATCCCTCAAAGTCGAGAGAAGTTATAACAACAATCCAGACTGCCCCCCAGACAAAGTCTATGTTGCGTTATCTGCAAGGAAAAATTTAATGAATCTACAGTTGTATATGTCCTGGTTCTAAATTAGGAATCTATATTTTAGTTAATACCGAGCATGGTAAGATCCCTCAAAGTCGATATAATGCGAGATAAATTATGACAACAATCCTGATGCCCTCCAGACAGAGTCTATGTAGTGCTTACTAAAGGATAAAATTTTATAAATCTAAAGTTGTATAAATCCTGGTTATAAATTAGGAAGCAAACTATTAGTCCCCAGAGATCACGGTAATCTCACTCTAAGTCGAGAGAAGTTATAAGAGCAAACCTGACAGCACCTCAGAAAGTTTCTAGGTAGTTTTTTCTACAGGAGAAACTTTTATGAATCTGCAGTTGTACAAGTCCTGGTTCTAAATTAGGAAGCAAACTCTTAGTTCCCAATTAGCATGGTAAGATCCCTCAAAGTCGAGATAAGTCTAAATAAGTTATGACGACAATCCTGACTGCACCCCAGACAGTGTCTATGTTGTGTTTTCTGAAAGAGAAACTTCAATAAATCTACAGTTGTAGAAGTCCTGGTTATATATTAGGAAGCTAACTCTTAGTTCCCACTGAGCATGGTAAGATCCCTCAAAGTCGAGATAAGTTATGGCAACAATCCAGACTACCCCCCAGACAGAGTATCTGCTGTGTTTTCTGCAAGAGATACTTTTCTGAATGTATCTACAGTTGTATAAGTCCTGGTTCTAAATTAGGAAGCTAGCTCTTAGTTCCCACTGAGCATGGTAAGATCCCTAAAAGTCGAGATAAGTCGAGATAAGTTATGACAACAATCCTGACTGCACCCCAGACAGAATCTATGTTGTGTTTTCTGAAAGAGAATTTTTTATGAATCTACAGTTTTATAAGTCCTGGTTCTAAATTAGGAAGCTAACTCTTAGTCCCCACTGAGCATGGTAAGATCCCTCAAAGTCGAGATAAGTCAAGATAAGTTATGACAACAGTCCTGACTGCACCCCAGACAGAGTCTATGTTGTGTTTTCTGCAGGACAAAATTTTATGTATCTACAGTTGTATAAGTCCTGGTTCTAAATTAGGAAGCTAATTCTTAGTTCCCACTGAGCATGGTAAGATCCCTCAAAATCAAGATAAGTCACGACAACAATCAAGACTGCCCCCCAGACAGATTCTATGTAATGCTTTCTGCAAGAGAAAATTTTATAAATCTACAGTTGTAGAATTCCTTGTTATAAATTAGTAAGCTAACTCATACTTCCCACTGAGCATGGAAAGATCCCTCAAAGTGGAGATAAGTCGAAATAAGTTATAACAACAATCCTGAATGCACCCAAGACAGAGTCTATGTTGTGTTTTCTGCAAGAGAAACTTTTATAAATCTACAGGTGTATAAGTCCTGGTTCTAAATTAGGAAGCTAACTCTTAGTTCCCACTGAGCATGGTAAGATCCCTCAAAGTCGATATAAGTTATGACAACAATCCTGACTGCACCCCAGACAGAGTCTATGTTGTGTTTTCTGCAAGAGAAACTTTTATGAATCTACAGTTGTATAAATCCTGGTTCTAAATTAGGAAGCTAACTCTTAGTTCTCACTGAGCATGGAAAGATCCCTCAAAGTGTAGATAAGTCGAGATAAGTTATGAGAACAATCCTGACTGCACCCCAGACAGAGTCTATGTTGTGTTTTCTGAAAGAGAAACTTTAATGAATCTACAGTTTTATAAGTCCTGGTTCTAAATTAGGAAGCTAACTCTTAGTTCCCACTGAGCATGGTAAGATCCCTCAAAGTCGAGATAAGGCGAGATAAGTTATAACAACAATCCAGACTGCACCCCAGACAGAGTCTTTGTTGTGTTTTCTGAAAGAGAAACTTTTATAAATCTAAAGTTGTAGTAGTCCTAGTTATAAATTACGAAACTAACTCATAGTTTCCATCGAAAAAGGTACGCTCACTCAACGTCGAGATAAGGCAAAATGCTCTAATGCGAAGGACAAATCAAACACCAAAAAATTGTCTATGTATTGCTATCTAAAATAAATTCTTTTATGAATATAAATTTTTAGAAGTAATGAGACTAAAGTATGTATCTAACACATGCATCCAACTTAGAATGGACATATCCCTCAAAGTCGAGATAAGTTAAGACGACAATCCTGACTGCACCCCAGACAGAGTATATGTTGTGTTTTCTGAGAGAGAAACTTTTATGAATCTACAGTTGTGTGAGTCCTGGTTATACATTATGAAGCTAACTCTTAGTTCCCACTGAGCATGGTAAGATCCCTCAAAGTCGAGATAAGTCGAGATAAGTTATGACACCAATCCTGACTGCACCCCAGACAGAGTCTATGTTGTGTTTTCTGAAAGAGAAACTTTTATGAATCTACAGTTTTATAAGTCCTGGTTCTAAATTAGGAAGCTAACTCTTGGTCCCCACTGAGCATGGTAAGATCCCTCAAAGTCGATATAAGGCTAGATAAGTTATGACAACAATCCTGACTGCACCACAGACAGAGTCTATGTTGTGTTTTCTGAAAGAGAAACTTTTATGAATCTAAAGTTTTATAAGTCCTGGTTCTAAATTAGGAAGCTAACTCTTAGTTCCCACTGAGCATGGTAAGATCCCTCAAAGTCGAGATTTTGTCGAGATTTTCCAACTGAGCATGGTAAGATCCCTCAAAATCAAGATAAGTCACGACAACAATCCTGACTGCACCCCAGACAGATTCTATGTTGTGTTTTCTGAAAGAGAAAATTTTATGAATCTGCAGTTGTAGAAGTCTTATTTATTAATTATTTATCCAACACATGTGTCCAAATGAAACATTTAAGCTAAGTAAAAGTCGAGATAAGTCGAAGATTATAAAAGACAAAATTCAAGACTACCAAGCACTAAGTGTAGAGATTACGTTACAGAAATGAATTTATTTTATATAAATAATTTTTGAAATCCTATTTACAAAGTTTTTATCTTACTTATGGTCTCACCCTTGAAGGGTACGAGAACCCACAATGGATCTAAGGCAAAATACGATCAAAAGCATAAAAAGAAAACCACGAACAAAGAGTCTCTATAGTGCATTAGAATATAGAAACTTTTATGAAACTAAAAATTTAGCAGTCCTGAGACTAAATTAGTACGCTACTTCTTAGTCCCCACTGAGCATGGTAAGATCCCTCAAAGTCGAGATAAGTTATGAAAACAATCCTGACTGCACCCCAGACAGAGACTATGTTGTGTTTCCTGCAAGAGAAACTTTTATAAATCTAAAGTTGTATAAGTCCTGGTTCTAAATTAGGAAGCTAACTCTTAGTTCCCACTGAGCATGGTAAGATCCCCCAAAGTCGAGATAAGTCTAAATAAGTTATGACAAAAATCCAGACTACACCGCAGACAGAGTCTATATTGTGTTTTCGGCAAGAGAAACGTTTATGAAACTACAATTGTATAAGTCCTGGTTCTAAATTAGGAAGCTAACTCTTATGAGAAAAGTACAGAATACACCCCAGACAGAGTCTATGTTGTGTTTCCTGCAAGAGAAACTTTTATGAATCTACAGTTGTATAAGTCCTGGTTCTAAATTAGGAAGCTAACTCTTAGGTCCCACTGAGCATGGTAAGATCCCTCAAAGTCGAGATAAGTTATGATAACAATCCTGACTGCACCCCAGACAGAGTCTATGCTGTGTTTTCTGCAAGAAAAACTTTTCTGCATGTATCTACAGTTGTTTTAGTCCTGGTTCTAAATTAGGAAGCAAACTCTTGGTTCTCACTGAGCATGGTAAGATCCCTCAAAGTCGAGATAAGTCGAGATAAGTTATGACAACAATCCTGACTGCACCCCAGACAGAGTCTATGTTGTGTTTTCTGAAAGAGAAACTTTTATGAATCTACAGTTGTAGAAGTCCTGGTTCTAAATTAGGAAGCTAACTCTTAGGTCCCACTGAGCATGGTAAGATCACTTAAAGTCGAGATACGTTATGACTACAATCCGGACTGCACCCCAGACAGAGTATATGTTGTGTTTTCTGAAAGAAAAACTTTTATGAATCTACAGTTGTATGAATCCTGTTATAAATTAGTAAGCCGACTCTTAGTTCCAACTGAGCATGGTAAGATCCCTCAAAATCGAGATAATTCATAAAAACAATCCTGACTGCACCACAGACAGAGTCTATGTTGTGTTTTCTGCAAGAGATACTTTTCTGAAACTAAAGTTTTATAAATCGTGGTTCTAAATTAGGAAGCTGACTCTTACTTCCCACTGAGCATGTTAAGATCCCTCAAAGTCGAGATAATTTATTAGAACAATCCAGACTGCACCTCAGACAGAGTCTATGTTGTGTTTTCTGAAAGAGAAACTGTTATGAATCTACAGAAGTATAAGTCATGGATCTAAATTAGGATGCTCACTCTAAGTTTCCACTGAGCTTGGTCAGAGCACTCAAAGTAGAGATAATTAATGACAACAATACTGACTGCACCCCAGACAGAGTCTATGGTGTGATTTCTGCAAGATAAACTTTTATGAATCTATATAAAGTTGATTACGTCATGTTTCTAACTAAGTAATCTCAAACTCTGATCCCAGAGATATATGTAAGATCCCTCAACGTCCATATAATTAGAAATAATTTATGACAACAATACTGTCTGCACCCCAGACAAGTCTCTGGTATGTTTACTGAAAGAGAAACGTTTATAAAACTACACTTGTAGAAATCCTGGTTCTAAATTAGGAAGCTAACTCTTTGTTCCCACTGAGCATGGTAAGATCCCTCAAAGTCGAGATAAGTCGAGATAAGTTATGACAACAATCCTGACTGCACCCCAGACAGAGTCTATATTGTGTTTCCGGCAAGAGAAACTTTTATGAAACTACAATTGTATAAGTCCTGGTTATTTATTAGGAATCTAACTCGGACGTCCCACTGATCCTGGTAAGGTCCCTCAATGTCAAGATAAGTTATGACAACAATCCTGACTGCACCCCAGACAGAGTCTATGTTGTGTTTCCAGCAAGAGAAACTTTTATGAAACGACAGTTGTATTAGTCATGGTTCTAAATTAGGAAGCTTCATCTTACTTCCCACTGAGCATGGTAAGGTCCCTCAATGTTTAGATAAGTTATGAAAACAATCCTGACTGCACCCCAGACAAAGTCTATGTTGTGTTTTCTGCAAGAGAAACTTTTATAAATCTACAGTTGTATAAGTCCGGGTTCTAAATTAGGAAGTTAATTCTTAGTTCCCACTGAGCATGATAAGATCCCTCAAAGTCGAAATAAGTTATGAAAACAATCCTGACTGCACCACAGACAGAGTCTATGTTGTGTTTTCTGAAAGATAAACTTTTATAAATTTACTGTGGGATAAGTACGGATACTAAATTATGAAGCTAATTCTTAGGTCCCACTGATAATGTTAGGTTCCCGACAAGTAGATATAAGTACAGAAAACAATACTGACAGCACCACAGACATAGTATAGGTTGTGTTTTCTGCAAGAGAAACTTTTAGAAATCTACAGTTGTATAAGTCCTGGTTCCAAATGATGAATCTAATTATTAGTTCCCACCGAGAATGGTTAGCTCCCTAAAAGTCGAGATAACATATGAAAAAAATCAAGACTGCACCCCAGACAGAGTATATGTAGTGTTTACTGCAAGAGAAAATTTTATTAATCTAAAGTTGTATAAGTCCTGATTCTAAATTAGGAAGCTAATTATTAGTTCCCACTGAGCATGGTAAGATCCCTACAAGTCAATATAAGTTATGAAAACCATCCTGACTGCACCCCAGACAGAGTCTATGTAGTGTTTTCTGAAAGAGAAAATTTTATAAATCTACAGTTGTATAAGTCCTGGTTCTAAAATAGGAAGCTAATTCTTTGTTTCCACTGAGCATTGTAAGATCTATAAAAGTCGAGATAAGTAATGAAAACAATCCTGACTGCACCCCAGACAGAGTCTATGTTGTGTTTACTACAAGAGAAACTTTTATGAATATACAGTTGTAGAAGTCGTGGGTCTATATTAGTAAGCTAACTCTTAGTTCTCATTGAGCATGTTAAGATCCCACAATGTCGAGATAAGGCGAGATAAGTTATGACAACAATCCTGACTGCACCCCAGACAGAGTATATGTTGTGTTTTCTGAAAGATAAACTTTTATGAATCTACAGTTTTGTAAGTCCTGGTTCTAAGTTGTATAAGTCCCCGGAGTCGCAGTGAGCATGTTAAGATCCCTAAAAGTCGAGATAAGTTATGAAAACAATCATGACTGCACCCCAGACAGAGTCTATGTTGTGTTTCCTGCAAGAGAAACGTTTATGAATCTACAGTTGTACAAGTCCTGGTTCTAAATTAGGAAGCTAACACTTAGTTCCCACTGAGCATGGTAAGATCCCTCAAAGTCGATATAAGTATAGATAAGATATTACAGAAGAACAGACTAAACCGCAGACAGAGTCTATGTTGTGTTTTCTGCAATAGAATCTTTTATGAATCTACATTTGTATAAGTCCTGGTTCTAAATTAGGAAGCTAACTCTTACTTCCCACTGAGCATGGTAAGATCCCTCAAAGTCGAAATAAGTTATGAAAACATGATCAACATAGACAGAGTCTATGTTGTGTTTTCTGCAAGAGAAACTTTTATGAATCTACAGTTGTATACGTCCTGGTTCTAAATTAGTAAGCAAACTCTTAGTTCCCACTGAGCATGGTAAGATCCCTAAAACTGGGGATAAGTAATAACAACAATCCATAATTCACCCCAGACAAAGTCTCTTTTATGTTTTCTGATAGAAATAATGTAATGAATCTACAGTTTTTTTAATCCTTGGGCTAACTAAGTAAGAAATCTCATGGGTCTCAATGAGCATGGAAAGATCCCTCAAAGTAAAGATAAGTTATAACAACAATCCAGACTGCCCCTCAGACAGAGTCTTTGATGCGTTTTCTGCAAGAAAAACTTTAATAAATCTACAGTTGTTTAAGTCCTGGTTCTAAATTAGGAAGCTAACTCTTGGTTCCCACTGAGCATGGTAAGATCCCTCAAAGTCGAGATAAGTCAAAATAAGTCACAACAACAATCCTGACTGCACCCCAGACAGATTCTATGTAGTGTTTACTTCAAGATGAAATTTTATAAATCTACAGTTGTAGAAGTCCTTGTTCTAAATTAGGAAGCAAATTAATAGTTCCAATTGAGCACGGTAATATCACTCTAAATCAAGAGAAGTTATGAAAACAATCAAGACTGCCCCCCAGACAGTTTCTATGTTGTTTTTTCTACAGAAGAAACTTTTATGAATCTACAGTTGTATAAGTCCAGGTTCTAACTGATGAATCCAATTTAGAGGTTCCTTCTATAATTGGTATTGAAATCTTAGTGTAGCAAAGGAGAGTAACTACAAGTAGTAAATCAACACTACACCCCAGATCGTGGCTATGGTGTTTATTCTTCGAGAGAAATTAGAATGATTATAAAGTTTTAGAAGTTATATAGCCCATGCACCTTGACCATCCGGATATGGACCCCTCTTGCTCCCCCAATAAAAATGCTGGAGATTCGCCCCCGGTAGAAAGAAAATAATGCATAAGCCTAATGCATTGGAGGTACATGGCCCTTAATTAAGTCAGTACTAGTGCTATGACTCATAATGACAATCAAACTGTGTCAGATAAGATCAAATGTAAATATTAGCCTTACAGTTACGTCACTGTTATGTTGTGTCCCTTCAATTTAAAGTTGACAATATTTGTTGTTCAAAGAAGTCTTAGTACAAATTTCGATAAACAAAATAAAGTCATGTAGTTAGTCAAACTTAAAACGAGCAGAAATAACTATGACTGCATAAAGGATAAGTAACATATACCCAGCTACGTTGAAGAAAATAACCTTGGGTGTAAGAGAAAGAAAAAAGAATAGAGAGCCAAACCAGTAGACACTTTCTAAATTTAAATTAAATTTCAATTTAAATTTAATTTAACTTTGTCAAAATAAATAATTAATTTTAGGTGCATCCAGAGTTCTAATATTTATATAAAATATTTACCTCCTATCCCAGTAAAATAGGGAGAGACATATGTATGAGACTGATAGCAGAACGCACATTTCGAAGATCGAAATTCAGTTCTTATATGGTAAAATTTTAGGATTCGTTGAAGGTTCAGCTGCCGATGTTTGAATAATATATGTCTCTGAACGACATGTTTTTAGGTTTTAAAAGTACCCGCCCGACTTTTTTGTGAAATTACTTCAGATTTATGAAGTAAGAACCCCTTCTGAAATCTTTCACTTTCGCCAGAGTTATCTTAGGTGGACAAAGGTGTCATCTTTAGGGGAAAGGGGCGCTGGAGTAAGTAATAAGTATATTCCGAAGTGGAAATTTTGAAGATGAAATTCAGTGAATGAATGACAAACAATCAGAGTGAAAAAGGAAAAAGTGAAAAAGAAAAAGGAGTGAAAAAGGAATCAAAAGCTTAGTTTATTTTACAAAAAATTCTGTTCTTTTCTCTTTGGTCCAATTCTTACTTTATATAAGTCCAAATAAAAAATGCGGAATTATATCATCAAAGTACCAAGAATTGTGAAAATGAAATTTGATTGTTGGGATAGGTGAAGTGAAAAGTTACAAACCATGTGTAAAGTAAAAAATTAGGAAAAAATCGAGAATTCATTTTGTACTGTAAAAGATCTGCAAATGAAGCTATACGGTTTTGATAGTAACGAGGCCAAATTAAAAAAAATAATATGTGTAACAAAATCAGCAAAAATGAGCTTAAAACATGTGACACCAGGCAGATAAAGAAGTTGAAGCTTTTTTTGAATGTACGGGTGTCTCTGGAAATCAGCAGATGGTTGTTTTTTACAGACGAAAAGCGTTGGCAAGTTTAATTAAATAGTTTTGCTTGTTTTTTTTTCACGGTTCAACGTGGCAACACGGATGAGGTTATGGTACTGCCTAAAAATTTTGAAATTTTAAGCAACCAAAATAAAGATCTTAGAAAATCGTAGTTTTCAGGGATGAATAGACCTAAGATGGGCCCAGGGGGGGGGGGAGGGTTTTTATTTTGGTGTCCTTTTACTTTAATCTTAGAAAACATTTTCTGGTGTAAACGTAACATAAAATTTGCCTCTCTTTAAAACAATCCTGTTTATCCAGCCCTTGAAGATAATGTATCGGACAGATTCTTGAAATGGCTATTATTTTGTCAATTAAAACAAAAAAAGTTGTAAAAGACAAAAGTGAAACATGTGCTATTAAACTTATGGACATCAATTGTTGTACACGCGAAGGGGGGGCTTCCAACCCTTTCTGGATTATGATTGAGGCCGCACACTCCTGCCTACACGGCTTTATCTGATAAGACGGCTTTGAACGCGGGGTTAACACATTCTCGATGATCATTTTTCTTCCAAGTGTCATCAAGAGCAGTATTTGATCCTCTACCTAATTCAGTTTCTCCCATTGTAGCTTAACTTCGTTTAAAATTGGTCCATTGTTGGAATTTAAATTACAATCTTCATCTCCAAATTAAGTGCTTGATTAAAAATGGCACATTTAGGTACAAACAAATACATAGCAATCTGTTTTAAAGAGGATAAAATATAAATTACGATCTAAAGAAAACAAAACACTTTTTCTTTCTTTTGTTTACTCTGCTCTTGTGAAGTTTTTAGTTTTCCTGTATTCATGTATTGTAGTGTAATCTCTTCTTTTTTTTGTTTTACTCCACAACTGCCATTTTGTATATGATGTGGGTTAAAAAATAAATAATTGTTATTATTATTTAATTCTGAACATGCAATTTTTAGAAGGGGCAACACTTTTAGTTTGATTTTTATAAAGACAGTTTCTAAATAAAACAATAGTAATTACCAACAAGCTAAACTTGATACATATTAATATTATGATGGTGTAATTTCGATTGAGATCGCAGCCTTTTACTTATTTAGACGCCCATAAGTTTTATTAGTATAATTTTTTTACCCCTTTTACCTACCATATCAGGATGAGCATAATAAGCAGATTCTGCTGCTGTATACATTGTTTTCAAATTTCTGTGTTTTTGGTTTTCAGTTACTATTGATAGATGTTGTTCTTAACTAACTATTCATTACTATGAACCTTTTTATATTTTTAATCTGTAAGCATATTTTTTGTTTCAGTAACAACTTTGTTTACATGGCGTTTTATTTACTTGGAATGGCCACTCTTCTGCCATGGAATTTTTTCATCACAATTAATAGCGTAAGTTGAGCCGTTCATTAATCTGCGATAAAATTTTTAATGAAAAAAACATCATTAGCTCATGGTTTAAAAGGTTTTTTCATGGTTCCGAAATTCACCACAACCTAGTAAAGAACGAGCAATCACATAGTAAACGAAAATTTAAAAACGCATTTTGAAAAAAGTGAGGAACAATAGCCATTTAAAGCTTATTGAGGAATGATAACTATTGTTTCTATTAACCTGAATGGTAAAAGTTTGTTGTGAAAACAAATTTATGGGAATTTAGAGAAATAGTCTTAGAACCCAGAAAAATAGTATCAGATCGAAATGAAAACTGCACCATTGGCATCGCTATACCCTAAAACCCCGTTTAGGATAATTACATTCCCCCATCTTGAACAACTAGGAAAATCACTTTTTCGCATGGGAAGCTGTAAAATGTCGTTTTTTTTATTCTCCTCCTTCTATTCCAGAAACCAAAATTTTATTAAAACAAAAAAATGAGCATAAATCAAACTTTTCGTGGGAAAGAACTGTAAGAAAGGAGTGACTCGGCTCAGTAGCAATCGAAACTAAAAAACTTAATTTTGATCGCAATTGATATATGACAAGAATTATATTTTTATGCTGATTCCAAATATATAAAGTTCATTAAGTTTATTGTTACCCTTCAAAGCTACGAGCCAGAGAAAATTTGCCTGATTTTCGAAAAAGGGAAAAAAACTCCCAAAAGTCAAGCGATATCAATGAAAATCACACCCTCAGATTCAGCGTATCGGAGAACCATACTTTAGAGGTTTCAAGCTCCTATATATAAAAATGCAAAATTTTGCGTTTTTTTCAGAAGAAAGTAAATAGATGAAATGATGATGGTTTTGTTAATATTGTACGTTTTATTTCGATATGACGTTATGTTTGAAGGGTCTTGGGCTCTTAGCGTCATCAAAAGTTGACCTAACAAGCTGTGTCAAGGAAGAAAGAACAGAAGGTTGAATGAAAATAACTACCTTATCAGGAATAGCAAAGAGGCAAATTAATGACGGCAGTTTCAATGTTTTCCCTATTACGCCGAATTGACCACACTTTCAAGTGATATTACGCTCTTCATCGAAATCGTCAAAAGATCATTTCGTAGTTACAAATCATTGTTTTGCTGAATTTAAATAATAGCTACTATTTCCAAACCAGTGTCAATTATGAAGCTTTTCTCACTGAACAGCTTCATGAAGAACGGCGTTTTTAAACTTTCGGTTACTATGGGTCATGGTTCGCTCTTTACTAGGTTTGGCTACCGCTATAACCAGGATTTGATGGCAACCTCTTAGAGGTATTTCTGAGTATCTGTATTATGAGATTTCCAATCCTTTTGTAGATCAGTCTTTTATAGAACCAAAGTCTACCTGTTACAGACATTCAGGGCTGTGATAGGTTAGGAAGTTGTCGAATCATGTCCTGCATTAAAAAGGTCTTAGTTACGTGAGCCCCACTAAATCACTTTTCTGTGTTTGTCTCTGTGAATACTTGAACGATATTTTTAATTTTACATTTATTTTAATTTAGTTTTAATTTTACACTATTTATGATTTCCCACTGCAATTGAAGCATATTAATGTAACAACTCTGGGTAGGACCCTCTTTGCACGAACTTTCCTTTCCAGTTATATTATAATTTCTAAACTATACAATTTAAGTTTTACCGTAGCCCGTGTTTGATTTTTAACAGATGTTTTTTTTTATTGCTTTAAATAGAATAGAAATAATGGCTTAAAATATTCGATATAGCTTTCGTTTCATGAAAAAGGACCTTGCAGACTTCATAATATACAATTATTTGGTTTTAGAAAATTATGGACATAAAGAGTCAAAACAGCAAACTAATCCGGAAAACATTTTTTTAACGGTTGAACACTATCAAATATAATATTGGATTGTTTCTTATAGAAAAAAAATCCTTTGCTTCTACCAGTGTCATTGTCGAATAATGTGTTAGAAATCTCACAATATAGTCTGTTCGAGTTTCCAGCATAAGTCAGTTTCTTCTTAGTCAGTTGAACTGATTTATCAGTTCTCTTTAAGTTTCCATTATAAAATAGAGCATAATCTCTTCTATAGTTTCCAGCATGATCTTCTAGTGTTCTTCCCAAAAGTTTGCAACTATTAAACAATGCGTGTGAAATTTCAGGATAAGTTCTTACAGGTTAAAACCATATTTCCTTTGAATTAAATACCTTTTATCTTCCTTCTCTCTTTCTATTTGGGCCATATATTGATGGCGCTTTTCCTGAATAAAATCTGACTCTGATTTGGTTTTGTCACACCAAACTAATCTGAGAAGGTCGGCTTGTTCAGGAAAGTCAGTCTTTATAAGTTCCCAGACCGGAGTATGATTTTCAAGGGATCCTCGGCAAATTATTCTGCTTTTTGAAGGTGATTTCCCAATATCCTTTTTGAAAACATCTTTTGATCCGTACCAACTGGTGTACTTTGTTGTTCGTAGTGTCTGATTGGATCTTTCATCTTTGACCGAATAATAGATGTTTATGCCTCCGAAATGGAAGCGCCCAGTTGGATAGTGGGACCCATACTGGTACAGAAATGTTTCTGCATCGTTCCTTGTGCGTATGAGTTTCAAACGGCCCTTAACCTCATCGGTCAGTTTCCTTTGGCTAGAAGGTATTTGGAAAGATGCCACTGTACAAAAATCGTACTCAAGAGTACACCTTTGATTTGAAGATGATTTGAGACTTTGATTGACATCTTTTGACAAAATATTGTTATGCAAGTATTTGCCAAGCCTACTGCCAATACAGTACTGCCAAGCCAGTAATGCCAAGGATTGCCCATATTCGTTTTTGTGTCCTCCGGAAACAACTTCAAAAGTCCAATTGTTTAATAGAGTCCATTTCCTCATAACGGTGACAGCAGCGTTTTCAAGTGTTTTAATCTGGTTTGACGAAAATTTAAGCTTTTCATCCTTATATTCAGGTAAAAGTAATTCTACACTACCACTTAGGTCAACTAATGATCTGTCGGAAATTTTAAAATCATAGACTTCCTGAGAAAAACCCAATAATATAGCACGTTTAGCCATCCAAGTTATTTCTGAACAATCCAATGTTCCATAAACGTTTTCTTCTTGTTGTATTTTTTTTTTATTTTCTCCAATCCCGATGTTTTCTGATGATTGCGCTGTAGTATGAATTTCTTTAGCCGGAGTAATTTTGATTTCAGCTGCTGTGGATAGAGCCCCACCATTGGTGTTTTCTGATTGTTTACTCGGAAAATCCTCTTTGTATTTTACTCGTTCTTCAATCATACTTTTCACGTCAGCAAGACTTCCAGAATAAGTTTGTTCTCCTTTTACAAAGCGACTTGGTTCACATTTGTTTCTCTTTGCTACTATTTCATTGTATTTATTTACAACGTAACTTCTATATCCAAGCCAATTCTTGGATGGCCTGGACCATTCTCTGAATCTTTCTGAAAAATTTTTATACAGAGTTTTATCTTCTCCATATGCGAATTGATATTCAATAGGAGCTGAACTACATGTATAATTCGCCAAGACTTTTGGGTTAAGATGGGACAGCATCCGATGCTGTCGGAAGTAATTTGGTGTTCTAATGGTCTGGTTTTGAAACATTTGTAAAAAACGTGGATAATAATAGTGACCGACAATTCCACCTGGCTGATGAAAAGCATCGTGTCTTCCGTCGTGTTTTTTTTTCTTAAAGCAAGGACTTTTACAAAGAGGACACCGCTCTTCACATCGATTGTTAAAAGGTAACCGAAGGTAATCCCAAATTTTCTTATTTGTCTTGACCTTTTGATTTTCTTTTAGTTTCACCAAAGACTGTGAAACTTTATTTATTATTTCCAGTCGTTGATTTTCTGTAAAAGGAATATAATTCTTGTAAACGTCCTTCCAGTCTAAAAAAAGTTTGGATTGTCTGAATTCTTCAGCTATTTCTTGCGCATAAAATTTTCTATCAAGCTCAGATAAAAAACATTCGAAGTTAAAAACATTTTCAATTTGCTGGTCACTATAACCAAATGCTTCTTCCAGACAATTCATCATATCTAAAATGAATTTATTGGGGCTGAAACTATCAAGGATGTCCGATATTTCCCGCTTTACAAGTTTTTCCACAACACTTTCTTTTAGACAGCTGTAGGAATTGATGAGATCTAGTACTTTTTCTATACCTCTTTCTTTTTCTTTTTCTTCTAGTTCAATGAGGTATAGATCCATATGGCCGTTGAAAATGTCTGGTTCCTTATGCCATCTTTTTTCTCCAACCTTGCACATTGTAATGGCTACGCATTCCAGTTCGTAAAATCGAATAATGTTGTCACTAATAAAAGATTCCAGGCCAAAAAATGCACCACAAACAAGGCCTCCTGACAGTAAGTTCTCCGCAAGTCTAGGCTTGTAGGATGTAAATTTAGTTGAATCATTCATTATTGAATATCACACAATTCGTGTTTAGTTATCATATAAATTACCGAAAACCTAACAAAAAATAAAACTAACTTTAAAATTTTCAGGTATCTTTCCAGTTTAAATTACAAGATTAAAATTAATGCTCAGATACCAAAAATGTTTTTGCAGTTTATAACTTTATCGATTCTGAAATAAAACTAAAATAAAATAAAAATTGATTTTTTCAATTTTGACGTCACGTCACTCATTGCTTCATATATGGTTATTGGTACACAATCGGTGTTAGATCTTACGTCACGTTACTGATTACTTCATATATGGTTATGATTGCTTAAAAAATCAAATATCTTTGAAAATATGAAAAGACATCTAAAATACATTTTTTTGTATAAAAAGATTATATTTTAGAATTTATTTGTTCTTTGATTAAAAAGGCAGTAGAACTTTTAATTTCTGTTCAAATAAGCCATCTCGCAAAATTCTAGGACCTCTGGGTCGATACGATCACTCCTGGAGAAAAAAGGCAAATAAACACGCATCCGTGATCTTTCTTCTGGGAAAAAATACAAAATTCCACATTTTTGCAGATAGGACCTGGAAACCTCTACAACAAGGTTCTCTGATATGCTAAATCTGATGGTGTGAATTTCATTAAGATTCTATGACTTTTAGAGGGGTGTTTTTCGCTACTTTTTAAACAGAGCAGATTTTCTCAGGCTCGTAACTTTTGATGGATATGAGTAAACTTGATGAAACTTAATTTGATGAAACTGAATTCTTTTGATGTAACTATTGATATAAAAATTCCCGTTGTTAGAGTTTCGGTTACTATTGAGACGAGTTCCTCTTACTATACAGTTCGTTACCACGAACTGTTTGACTATTCAGTTACTATAGACTACAGCTCGTTCTTTAATCTAAATTCCTCTTGACTAACACCATTTACGATGAACTACATCGATATTTTATTTAAAAAACTAAAATAAAATAAAATTTATTTTTTCAATTTTTACATCACGTCACTCATTACGTCATATATGATTATTAGTACACAATCGGTGTTAGATATCACGCCATGTCACTTATTACGTCATCTATGATACTAGTAGACAATCGGTAGAATATTCGTTGTTTATTATAAAAAATTCAAATTTTTGCTCTGACATCATAAATATTTTTGTAGTTTGCAGTTAAATCAAATTATTTTATTCAAAAATACAGGAATTTTTCTACTTTCAGTTAACAAATAAATTTTTTGTTAAAACCCCGGAAAAATTACTGCATTTTAAATAATAATGAATAATTATATAAAAAAAAGGTATTGACAAACACCATTTATGATGAACTACATCTGTCCTATATGTAATGAAAACTGGAAAAAGTTCAATCTATACAATGTTTTGTTATTCCAAAGATCGTCTTTTTATGTATTGGTGGAAAAATTTATTCTCTTTTAAAAATAATTTATTTTAGTTACTAACGATTTTTAACCCAATTAATTCCCTTTAAAATGAGCTATTGAACAACTCTCTATGATGTTCCAGTGCCAAGCTATCTGTGGAAAAGAAACAAAAAAAATATGCCGTTTGTGGAGAATAACGTAGTTAAAGTAAATTTTCTTGATTTCCAAGCCAATATATTTCCCTTGCTGTTCAAGCCAAATGACAGACAGTTTCCTATACAGGGGTTTCGGACAAGGCGGTTCTAATGGTGTACTTTTTGTTTTGATATGACTCCTTTTTAGGAGCTATGGGTTTTTTTATTTCTTAACATTGGACGTGATCGTCTCTTACTAGGTTGCTAGGTACCGCTGCAACCCGGATACCGCTATAACCCTGATAACAAACAGGAAAATATTACAAACAGGAAAAAGCCTACGGCTTTTTCTTCTTTGAAATAGTAAGAGACGAACCTCAAACGATCAAGTAGCTAACTAAGTCCAATGCATGCAATAACTTTTTATTGCAATGATCGTCTTTTAATGTAACATATCAGTTACTATGGGAGAGAGATCGTTCTTTACTGTAATTCCTTTAAAAGAGCTATTGAACAACTCTCTACGATGTTCCAGTGCCAAGCTATCTGTGGAAAACAAGAAAGAAAAAAATATCCCGTTTAGGCGCATAATGTAGTAGCTGCCACTTTTCTTGATTTTCAAGCCAATAGATTTCCCTTGCTGTTCCGACCAAGGGACAGAAAGTTTCCTATACAGGGGTTTCGGACAAGGCGGTTCTAATGGTGTACTTTTTGCTTAGATTTGACTCCTTTTTTTAGGAACTATGGGTTTTTATATTTCTTAACATTGGACGTCATTGTCTCTTACTAGGTTGCTAGCTACCGCTGCACTTCTGGTTACAAAATATTTTTAACCCCATTAATTTCCTTTGAAATGAGCCATTGAACAACTCTCTATGATGTTCGAGTGCCAATCTAGCTGTGGAATTACTAATCTATACTATAATTAAGTGGCGTATGAAATTTAGTATAGGCAAGAGGTCGTTCTTTATTATATTACTATGGGAGAGAGATCGTTCTTTATATAAATATTGTATAAAGAGAAAAAAAATACCCCGTTTAGGCAGAATGTTGTAGTAGCTGCCACTTTTCTTGATTTTTTAGTACTGATTTTTTAACTTGTGTGTAGCTTGCTTTGATCTAACCATTATGTATTCATGAATGAGACCATTTACAGTTTTGACGTTTCTTATATAGTAATTATGACGTCACTGCATTAAAAATACAGTTTTTATTGGAAAAATTTATTCTCTTTTAGAAATAATTTATTTTAGTTACTATAGATTTTTAACCCAATTAATTTCCTTTAAAATGAGCTATTGAACAACCCTCTACGATGTTCCAGTGCCAAGCTATCTCTGGATACAAAAAAGAAAAAAAAAGAGAAAAAAATATCTCGTTTGGGGAGAATAACGTGGTTAAAGTCAATTTTCTCGATTTTCAAGCCAATATATTTCCCTTGCTGTTCAAGCCAAGGGACAGAAATTTTCCTATACAGGGGTTTCGGACAAGGCGGTTCTAATGGTGTACTTTTTGTTTTGATCTGACTCCTGCTTTAGGAGCTATGGGTTTTTATATTTCTTAACATTGGACGTGATCGTCTCTTACTAGGTTGCTAGCTACCGCTGCAACCCGGATTGCTAGCTACCGCTGCAACCCGGATCAGACAAGGCGGTTCTAACCGTGTCATTTTTATTGTGATCTGATTCTATTTTTAGGAGTTATGGTTAATTGTATTTCTTAACATTGGACGTGATCGTCTCTTACTAGGTTGCTAGCTACCTCTGCAACCCCGAAAAGAAAAAAAGATGCCGTACTTGTAGAATATCGTGGTTTCAGCCACTTTTCTTGACTGTCAAGCAGATATATTTCCCTTGTTGTTCAACCCAAGAGACGGTAAGTTTTCTTTATAGGGGGTTCGGACAAGGCTGCTCTAATAGTGTACTTCTTGTTCTGACCAGACTATTTTTAGGAGTTATGGGTTATTTTAGTTTTTCCTATGGAGCGTGATCGTCTCTTATTAGGTTGCTATACGGCCTCAACCTGGATACTTCAGTTACTATGGGCTACAGTCGTTCCTTAATGTAAATTGATCTGACTCCTTTTTTAGGAACTATGGGTTTTTATATTTCTTAAAATTGGACGTGATCGTCTCTTACTAGGTTGCTAGCTACCGCTGCAACCTGGATTTATTTTTATCGCTACACCAGTGCAAATTTATCTGTTGAAAAGAAAGAAAGAAAAAATAATATGACGTTTAGGCAAAATTTTGTAGTAGTCGCCCCTTTTCTTGATTTTCAAGAGAATATATTTGCCTTGCTGTTCAAGCCAAGGGACAGAAAGTTTTCTTTACAGGGGTTTCGGACAAGGTGGTTCTAATGGTGTACTTTTTGTTTATATCTGAAACTTTTTTTGGAGGTATGGGTTTTTGTATTTCTTAAAATTGGAAGTGATCTTCTAACATTGGAAGTAATTGGAAGTAACATTGGAAGTAACAACCAACTGTTTGATTGCTTCAAAAATTAAATATATTTGAAAAGACAGGAGTGTGAAAAGACATGAAAAATGCCATGTTTAGAGGAAGAATTTGCTCTGTTTTAAAAATAATTTGTTTTAGTTACACAAGGTTTCTAACCCAATTAATTTAATTTAAAATGAGCCATGGAACTGGTGTTTCTGTGCCAAGCTATCTTTGAAAAAGACAGCAAGAAAGAGAAAGAATAAAGATGTCTTTTAGGCAGAATGGTGTAGTAGCTGTCACTTTTCTTGATTTTTAAGCCAATATATTTCCCTTGTTGCTGTTAAAGTCAAATGACAGACAGTTTCCTATATAAGGGTTTTTGACAAGGCAGTTCTAATGTTGTACTTTTTCTTTGATCTCACTTGGGTTTTATATTTCTTAACATTGGACGTGATCACCTCTTACTAGGTTGCTAGCAACCGCTGCAACCTGTAAAATATTCCCATTTATAATGACCTATTTTGATCATTTATGTATAGTATAAGAGTTCGTTCTTTATTATAACGTCTTATCATTCTTTACTATATGATTACAAACAGGAAAAAGCCTAAGGCTTTTTCTTCTTTGGAATAGTAAGAGACGACCTGGCTACAAACTATGATTATGGCATCAATGATCAATCTTTAACCTGAAATGTTCTTTATTGTAATTCTATGTAATGACTTAGTTCCTTGTACGAGCCCTCGACTTTTAGTAGATTAATATGTTGTATAATCTTACATTTTGATACTGCCTTATATACGCTATTAATGAAACAGTTCAAGACAGGAAAATGTGGAGCTAGTGCCCTTAGAGAACGCAAATAGCTCTGACATCCCTCATTTGGGCTACAGTATAACGAATGCCCATGCTTTCTTGTGTCCCTGTAATTGATTTCACAATAATCCAAGCCGCCAAGGTAGAAATTAACCACTTTGTCAGTTGAAAATTTTAATGCTATATTATTTTCAAGGATATCAAAAAGAATTTGACATAATTCAATATCCGTCGGATAGGGGCTTGCAGATATCAGGGTGACATTGCCAAGTAACCTGCTGCCCAATTTTTGGTTTTGAATGTTTACTCAGATTGTTATAGGTGACTTCAGCCATCATAATTTCCTTGTCAGATCTAGATTCAGAGCATTCTTCAATAGTTGTCTCGTACTTTTCAGGACAGTTTGTTCTACTACACAGAGAATTTTTTGCCAAATATTCAGTAGAACTAAAAGAACTGTTTAAAACACAGTTAGAAATGCTTTTTTCTTGAGTCGATGTTCCAGGAATTTGTTCTAAATCATTAGTCTTACAAACACATTTACTAATAACCCTAACAGGCTCGTTTTCGCCATAATTGAAAAACATTGCTTTTCCTTCGCTGTTGATAGGTATGCTTGTATATATGTTTTTATTGCTGCTACATAAACTGCAATTGATCCTTCCAAAATTAATATACGAATTTTCAAAGAAGTACGCCTCCGTATATTCACTGTGTTGTCGAACATTTTCCATTGCATCTGTAAACTGTTCCGCAGTTGCCAATCCATACCTTGGAAGCTTTTCATTAAACTGACAAAATTTCTTTTGGATATTACTATGAAGCTTTGCCAAGTAATTTCTAGCCGACTTTTCAACAGCATCCGCTCTTTCAAAGAGAATTTTAATCTGTAATTTTGAATACTTTTCGTGATCCTGGTAAAACATGCGTAAAATGTTTCTCAATTTACGAAGATCAGCCTGCATTTTTGCCATCTTCTTGTATTTCTGAATGTAATTTTTCCCTTTGTCCTTATGCGTTCTTCGGTACAACCTCGCAGAGAATTTAATTTTTTTAATTATAGCTTTTGTCACCCCAGTATCTACCCATTATTCTGGTAGCAACTTTTTTCTTATGTTCGTTTCGGTAATCTTCATCATTATCATACCGTTCCCTGCTCTTTTGTCTAGCCTGCTCAATTCTTGCTTCTCTGTAATGTTCCTCATTACCATACCGTTCTTTTGCTCTCTCAATTATTACGTCTCGATACGCCTAGTCGGTTGAATACCTTTGTTTTGCTCTCTCAATTATTACTTCTCGATACACCTGGTCGGTTGAATACCTTTGCTTTTTTCTTTTCAAGTTACTATCTCTGTTGTTTGTGTAGTACTCTTTCTTCAACTTGCGTATAGCCTGCTTTGATCTAACCATTATTCTAATCAAGAATGAGAGAATTTTCAGTTTTGACTTTCCTTATATACTAATTATGACGTCACTCTATTCACGTCATAGCTCTAATATAAAACTATGATGATCTTATATAGTAATTATGACGTCACTGAATCAAAAATACAGTTTTTATTGGAAAAATTTATTCTCTTTTAGAAATAGTTTATTTTAGTTACTATAGATTTTTAACCCAATTAATTTCCTTTAAAATGAGCTATTGAACAACCCTCTACGATGTTCCAGTGCCAAGCTATCTCTGGATACAAAAAAGAAAGAAAAAAATATCCCTTTTGGGGAGAATAACGTGGTTAAAGTCAATTTTCTTGATTTTCAAGCCAATATATTTCCCTTGCTGTTCAAGCCAAGGGACAGAAAGTTTCCTATACAGGGGTTTCGGACAAGGCGGTTCTAATGGTGTACTTTTTGTTTTGATCTGACTCCTTTTTAGGAGCTATGGGTTTTTATATTTCTTAACATTGGACGTGATCGTCTCTTACTAGGTTGCTAGCTACCGCTGCAACCCGGAAATACTGATTAGGCATCATAAATATTTTTGCAGTTTACATAATAATTTTAGCGATTAAGCCAAAAAAGAAAATTTTGGTTCCAGGAGTTTCGGTTACTATTGAGACAAGTAGATATTATTACTATAGAGTTCATTACCATGAACTGCTTGATTGCTTCAAAATTCAAATATCTTTGAAAAGACTGCAGTATGAAAATACATCAAAAATGCATTTTTTTTTGACAAAACTGATTCTACTTTAAAAAGTATTTTATTTTTAATTACAAAAGGCACTAGATGTTGCAATTTCCTTTAAAATGAGCTATTATACAGCTCTCTATGATTTTCCTGTGCCCAGTAGCTGAGGAGAAAAATCAAGCGGAAAGAAAAAAATATCCCGTTTGTGGAGAATATCGTGGTAAAAGTCAATTTTCTTGATTTTCAAGCCAATATATTTTCTTTGTTATTCAAGCCAAAGGGTGGTAAGTTTCCTTCATAGAGGTTTCGGACAAGGCGGTTCTAATGGTGTACTTTTTGTTTTGATCTGACTCTTTTTAGGAGTTGGGGTTTTTTATATTTCTTAACATTGGAGGTGATCGTCTCTTACTAGGTTGCTAGCTACCGCTGCAACCCGGATGGAGAAGAAAAAAAGAAAAAAATATCCCGTTTAGGCAGAATGTTGTAATAGCTGCCACTTTTCTTGATTTTCAAGCCAATATATTTCCCTTGCTGATCAAGCCATGGGACTGAAAGTTTCCTATACAGGGGTTTCGGACAAGGCGGTTCTAAAGGTGTACTTTTGAATTTGATCTGACTCCTTATTTAGGAACTATGGGTTTTTATATTTCTCAACATTGGACGTGATCGTCTCTTACTAGGTTGCTAGCTACCGCTGCAACCCGGATTGCTAGCAACCGCTGCAACCCGGATGCTCAATTGTTGCTGCTCTATAAAGTTTATCATTGTGATAACGCTCCTTGATCTTTTGTCTAGCCTGCTCAATTTTTACTTCTCGATACGCCTGGTCGGTTGAATACCTTTGCTTTTCTCTTTTCAAGATACTATCTCTGTTGTCTGTGTAGTACTGTTTTTTAACTTGCGTAAACTCTAAAAAACGGAATTTTAATATCAATAGATACATCAAAAGAATTGGATTTTTATACTGATTTTAAATATGTTACATTAAGGAATAAAATGTAGCCCATAGTAACTGAAGTAATAAAAGGAATTATTATATAGATGATTATTTTAATTATACTTCTTAAGTAATCATTAGTAAAATTTTCCCATACCGGGAATCGAACTCGAGCCAACTGGGTGAGAGCCAGCTATCCTAATCACTAGATCATGTAGGATATATTAAGATATTTGATTAATGACGTTTATCTTAAATTACTTTGTTCTCTTGAGACTATAATATATTTATAGCTATGTTTCCAAACACCTCCTTATATTATCATGTTCGAGTAGTAAGAACCTATCAAAAATACTAATTAATTTTAAAATTTTCAGGCATTTTTCTAGTCTACATTAAAGAACGATCTTCAGTCCATATCCGGGTTGCAGCGGTAGCTAGCAACCTAGTAAGAGACGATCACGTCCAATGTTATTACAGTAAAGAACAAACTTCCAGCCATAGTAATTAAAATAAGATTATAATTAATTATAACCGTAGATTGTAGCCAGGTCGTCTCTTACTTTTCCAATTAAGAAAAAGCCATAGGTTTTTTCCTGTCTGTAATATTTACATTAAAAGACGATCATTGGAATAAAAACCATTGCATACATTGGACTTAGTTAGCTACATGATTCTTTGAGGTTCGTCTCTTATATTATTCAAAGGAAAAAAGAATAAAGGAAATATCTTCTTGATAATACAGAAGATTCCAGAAGAAAACCTATTTCATCAAAACCAGATAAAATAAGCTAAGACCAAAAACTACTGGGTTTGAGAAAAAAATAACGCATAATCAGGAAATCAATTTTGAGTTCGGTTTTCCTAATTCTTTCAGCGTCAAAGCAAACAAATCATAATCAGAACTCATCCGGGTTGCAGCGGTAGCTAGCAACCTAGTAAGAGGCGATCACGTCCAATGTTAAGAAATATAAAAACCCATAGTTCCTAAAAAAGGAGTCAGATCAAAACAAAAAGTACACCATTAAAACCTCCTTGTCCGAAACCCCTGTATAGTAAACTTTCTGTCCCTTCACTTGAACAGCAAGGGAAATATATTGACTTGAAAATCAAGAAAAGTGGCAGCTACTATCCGGGTCGCAGCGGTAGCTAGCAACCTAGTAAGAGATCCGGGTTGCAGTGGTAGCTAGCAACCTAGTAAGAGACGATCACGTCCACTGTTAAGAAATATAAAAACCCATAGTTCCTAACAGAGGAGGCAGATCAAAACAAAAAGTACACCATTAGAACCACTTTGTCCAAAACCCCTGTATAGGAAACTTGTTGTCCTTTGGCTTGAGCAGCAAGGAAAATATATTGGCTTGAAAATCAAGAAAAGTGGCAGCTACTACAACATTCTGCCTAAACGAGATATTTATATTGCTGCTACATAAACTGCAATTGCTCCTTCCAAAATTAATATACGAATTTTCAAAGAAGTACGCCTCCGTATATTCACTGTGTTGTCGAACATTTTCCATTGCATCTGTAAACTGTTCCGCAGTTGCCAGTCCATACCTTGGAAGCTTTTCATTAAACAGACAAAATTTCTTTTGGATATTACTATGAAGCTTTGCCAAAGCATTTCTAGCCGACTTTTCAACAGCACCCACTCTTTCAAAGAGAATTTTAATCTGTAATTTTGAATACTTTTCGTGATCCTGGTAAAAAATGCGTAAAATGTTTCTCAATTTACGAAGATCAGCCTGCATTTTTGTCATCTTGTTGTATTTCTGAATGTAATTTTTCCTTTTGTCCTTATGCGTTCTTCGGTACAACCTCGCAGATAATTTAATTTTTTCATTATAGCTTTTGTCATCCCCAGTATCTTCCCATTATTCTGGTAGCAACTTTTTTCTTATGTTTGTTTCGGTAATCTATATCGTTATCATACCGTTTCTTGCTCTTTTGTTTGGCTGTCTCAATTGTTGCTTCTCTATAAAGTTTATCATTGTGATAACGCTCCTTGATCTTTTGTTGGGCTGTCTCAATTTTACTTGTCGATACACCTGGACGGTTGAATACCTTTGCTTTTCTCTTTTCAAGATACTATCTCTGTTGTCTGTGTAGTACTGTTTTTTTAACTTGCGTGCAGCTTGCTTTGTTCTAACCATTATGTAATTCACGAATGAGACCATTTTCATCTTTGTAGTTCTTAAGTAGTAATTATGACGTCACGGCGTAATGATTTTATTTCATGATGACGTCATGGCGCAATGATATTATTTCAAGACGTCTTCAGAAACCACAACATAATTTCGTGTTTTTCTATTCACGTCATAGCTCTAATATAAAGCTATGATGACATTCATTATTTATCTAGTAGGGTTTCAGACAAGGTAGTTCTAATGATGAACTTTTGTGTTGATTTTACTCTATTTTTAGGAGTTTTGGGTTTTTATATTTCTTAGCATGGGACTGATCGTCTCTTACTAGGTTGCTAGCTACTGCTGCAACCCAAATTATAAGAGGCAGCCTGGCCGAGTGGTCCAAGACACTGGTGTTAGCCACCAGTCTCTTTGGAGGCGTGGGTTCAAATCTTACCGATGATATACGATTATGTTTGAAAGACTGCAGTGTGAAAAGACATCAAAAATGTAGTTTTTGGTTGAAAAATTTATTCTCTTTTCGAAATAATTTATTTTAGTTACTATAGATTTTTAACCCAATTAATTTCCTTTAAAATGAGCTATTGAATAACTCTCTACGATGTTCCAGTGCCAAGCTATCTGTGGAAAAGAAAAAAGAAAAAAAGAAAAAAATATCTCGTTTAGGCAGAATGTTGTAGTAGCTGCCACTTTTCTTGATTTTCAAGCCAATATATTTTCCTTGCTGCTCAAGCCAAAGGACAACAAGTTTCCTATACAGGGGTTTTGGACAAAGTGGTTCTAATGGTGTACTTTTTGTTTTGATCTGCCTCCTCTGTTAGGAACTATGGGTTTTTATATTTCTTAACAGTGGACGTGATCGTCTCTTACTAGGTTGCTAGCTACCACTGCAACCCGGATCTCTTACTAGGTTGCTAGCTACCGCTGCGACCCGGATAGTAGCTGCCACTTTTCTTGATTTTCAAGTCAATATATTTCCCTTGCTGTTCAAGTGAAGGGACAGAAAGTTTACTATACAGGGGTTTCGGACAATTAGGTTTTAATGGTGTACTTTTTGTTTTGATCTGACTCCTTTTTTAGGAACTATGGGTTTTTATATTTCTTAACATTGGACGTGATCACCTCTTACTAGGTTGCTAGCTACCGCTGCAACCCGGATGAGTTCTGATTATGATTTGTTTGCTTTGACGCTGAAAGAATTAGGAAAACCGAACTCAAAATTGATTTCCTGATTATGCGTTATTTTTTTCTCAAACCCAGTAGTTTTTGGTCTTAGCTTATTTTATCTGGTTTTGATGAAATAGGTTTTCTTCTGGAATCTTCTGTATTATCAAGAAGATATTTCCTTTATTCTTTTGTCCTTTGAATAATATAAGAGACGAACCTCAAACAATCATGTAGCTAACTAAGTCCAATGTATGCAATGGTTTTTATTCCAATGATCGTCTTTTAATGTAAATATTACAGACAGGAAAAAACCTATGGCTTTTTCTTAATTGGAAAAGTAAGAGACGACCTGGCTACAATCTACGGTTATAATTAATTATAATCTTATTTTAATTACTATGGCTGGAAGTTTGTTCTTTACTGTAATAACATTGGACGTGATCGTCTCTTACTAGGTTGCTAGCTACCGCTGCAACCCGGATATGGACTGAAGATCGTTCTTTAATGTAGACTAGAAAAATGCCTGAAAATTTTAAAATTAATTAGTATTTTTGATAGGTTCTTACTACTCGAACATGATAATATAAGGAGGTGTTTGGAAACATAGCTATAAATATATTATAGTCTCAAGAGAACAAAGTAATTTAAGATAAACGTCATTAATCAAATATCTTAATATATCCTACATGGTCAAGTGGTTAGGATAGGTAGCTCTCTCTCAGTTGGCTCGAGTTCGATTCCCGGTATGGGAAAATTTTACTAATGATTACTTAAGAAGTATAATTAAAATAATCATCTATATAATAATTCTTTTTATTACTTCAGTTACTATGGGCTACATTTTATTCCTTAACGTAACATATTTAAAATCAGTATAAAAATCCAATTCTTTTGATGTATCTATTGATATTAAAATTCCGTTTTTTAGAGTTTACGCAAGTTAAAAAACAGTACTACACAGACAACAGAGATAGTATCTTGAAAAGAGAAAAGCAAAGGTATTCAACCGACCAGGCGTATCGAGAAGTAAAAATTGAGCAGGCTAGACAAAAGATCAAGGAGCGTTATCACAATGATAAACTTTATAGAGCAGCAACAATTGAGCATCCGGGTTGCAGCGGTTGCTAGCAATCCGGGTTGCAGCGGTAGCTAGCAACCTAGTAAGAGACGATCACGTCCAATGTTAAGAAATATAAAAACCCATAGTTCCTAAATAAGGAGTCAGATCAAATTCAAAAGTACACCTTTAGAACCGCCTTGTCCGAAACCCCTGTATAGGAAACTTTCAGTCCCATGGCTTGATCAGCAAGGGAAATATATTGGCTTGAAAATCAAGAAAAGTGGCAGCTATTACAACATTCTGCCTAAACGGGATATTTTTTTCTTTTTTTCTTCTCCATCCGGGTTGCAGCGGTAGCTAGCAACCTAGTAAGAGACGATCACCTCCAATGTTAAGAAATATAAAAAACCCCAACTCCTAAAAAGAGTCAGATCAAAACAAAAAGTACACCATTAGAACCGCCTTGTCCGAAACCTCTATGAAGGAAACTTACCACCCTTTGGCTTGAATAACAAAGAAAATATATTGGCTTGAAAATCAAGAAAATTGACTTTTACCACGATATTCTCCACAAACGGGATATTTTTTTCTTTCCGCTTGATTTTCCTCCTCAGCTAGCTGGGCACTGGAAAATCATAGAGAGCTGTATAATAGCTCATTTTAAAGGAAATTGCAACATCTAGTGCCTTTTGTAATTAAAAATAAAATAATTTTTAAAGTAGAATCAGTTTTGTCAAAAAAAAATGCATTTTTGATGTATTTTCATACTGCAGTCTTTTCAAAGATATTTGAATTTTGAAGCAATCAAGCAGTTCATGGTAATGAACTCTATAGTAATAATATCTACTTGTCTCAATAGTAACTGAAACTCCTGGAACCAAAATTTTCTTTTTTGGCTTAATCGCTAAAATTATTATGTAAACTGCAAAAATATTTATGATGCCTAATCAGTATTTCCGGGTTGCAGCGGTAGCTAGCAACCTAGTAAGAGACGATCACGTCCAATGTTAAGAAATATAAAAACCCATAGCTCCTAAAAAGGAGTCAGATCAAAACAAAAAGTACACCATTAGAACCGCCTTGTCCGAAACCCCTGTATAGGAAACTTTCTGTCCCTTGGCTTGAACAGCAAGGGAAATATATTGGCTTGAAAATCGAGAAAATTGACTTTAACCACGTTATTCTCCCCAAAAGGGATATTTTTTTCTGTTTTTTTTGTGTTTCCTTTCAAGGGGTTTCGGACAAGGCGGTTCTAATGGTGTACTTTTTGTTTTGATCTGACTCTGTTTTTAGGAGTTAGGGGTTTTTATATTTCTTAACATTGGACGTGATCGTCTCTTACTAGGTTGCTAGCTACCGCTGCAACCCGGATTTAAAATGATCCATTGAACAACTCTCTACGATGTTCCAGTGCTAAGCTATCTATGGAATATAACGTTTAAAATACAACCTTACCACGAACTGTTTCATTGCTTCAAAAACAAAAATCAAATGTCTTTGAAAAGACAGCAGTATGGAAAGACATCAAAAATACAGTTTTTAGTGGAAAAATTTATCCTGTTTTAATTTGTTTTAGTTACAAAACGTTTTTAACCCAATTAATTTCCTTTAAAATGAGCCATTGAACAACTTTCTACGATGTTCCAGTGCAAAGTTATCTCTGGATAACAAGAAAGAAAGAAAAAATCCCGTTTAGGCAGAATGTTGTAGTAGCTGCCACTTTTCTTGATTTTCAAGCCAATATATTTCCCTTGCTGTTCAAGCCAAATGACAGAAAGTTTCCTATACAAAGGTTTCGGACAAGGCGGTTCTAATGGTGTACTTTTTGTTTTGATCTGACTCCTTTTTTAGGAACTATGGGTTTTTACATTTCTTAACATTGGACGTGATCGTTTCTTACTAGGTTGCTAGCTACCGCTGCAACCCAGATTTCGGTTACTATTGAGACAAGTAGCTATTGTTGCTATAGAGTTCATTACCATGAACTGTTTGATTACTTCAAAATTCAAATATCTTTGAAAAGACTGCAGTTTGAAAATACATCAAAAATGCAATTTCTTGACAAAATTGATTCTACTTTAAAAAGTATTTTATTTTTAATTACAAAAGTGACTAGATGTAGCAATTTCCTTTAAAATGAGCTATTATACAGCTCTCTATGATTTTCCAGTGCCCAGCTAGCAGAGGAGAAAAAAAAGCGGAAAGAAACAAATATCCCGTTTGTGGAGAATAACGTTGTTAAAGTCAATTTTCCAGATTTTCAAGCCAATATATTTTCTTTGTCATTCAAGCCAAAGGGCTGTAAGTTTCATTTATAGGGGTTTCAAACAAGGCAGTTCTAATAGCACACTTTTTGTTTTGATCTGAATCTTTTTTCAGGAGTTATGGGTTAGTTTAGTATTTACTATGGGGCGTGATCGTCTCTTACTAGGTTGCTAGCTACCGCTGCAACCCGGATTGCTAGCTACCACTGCAACCAAGATTTGCACAGGCAAGAGTTCGTTCTTTAGTGTAACAAACATTACTGTATTTTACATAATAATAGATAATGGCATAAAATGAAACCGTACTGACAAACACTATTTTATGATAAACTTTATCATACATTACTAACCTATGCTATAATAATTGGCCTATAAAATCTAGTATAGGCAAAAGGTAGGCTATTTTATTCATTCGTCTTTTTAAAGTCTAAACAAAACTTCTATTAATAACTCTTTACGTCGATCCTAGCTCGTTCTTAACTATAATTCTATATACAGCAGTTTTCTTTAAAATGAGCCATTACACAGCTCTTTATTATGACCACGAACTGTTTGATTTAATACTTAAGTTACTATGGGTTCAGTTCGTTCCTTATTGTGATCCTCTGTTAGGAACTATGGGTTTTTATATTTCTTAACATTGGACGTGATCGTCTCTTACTAGGTTGCTAGCTACCGCTGCAACCCGGATCCAAGTAATATTCAGTTATTATAGGCTTTAGTATTCGTTCTTTACTTTAATTACTATGGGCTGAAGTTCGTTCTTTACTGTAATCGTCTTTTAATGTATTTTTATTGGAAAATTTTAATATATTGACCTTAAATGTAACTGTACTAGCCTATGCTACAGTTAAGTGGCCTATAAAATTTAGTATAGGCAAGAGGTCGTTCCTTATTAAACTTCTTTGAAATAGTAAGAGACTAGCCTCAAACAATCAAGTTGCTAACTAAATCAAATGTATGTATTGGGTTTTTATTCCAATGAACGTTTTTTAGTGGAAAATTTTAATATATTGACCTTAAATATTATAACTGTACTAGCCTATACTCTAGTTAAGTGGCCTATAAAATTTAGTATACGAAAGAGGTCGTTCTTTATTATAATCCCCATTTATAATTAACCAGACCGATTCCTTATTTAATTTTCTTATCCTACACTATAGTTAAGCGACCCATACCAGTTAGTATAGGCAAGAGTTGGATCTTTATTATAATGTTGGAAAAAGCAATTCTAATTTTGGACTTCTTTTTTGATCTGACTGTAGTTTTAGGAGTTATGGGCTATTTTGTTTTTACTACGGGATGTGAACGTCTCTTACTAGGTTGCTAGCTACCGCTGCAACCCTGAACTTTCACAAGATTACGCCACCGCTTTTGGCTTTGGCAATTGGACTTTTAATAGATTGCAGCTATAGCTACTACTATGATGATATAACCACTCCTCACGCCCATACACGCTCTTTATTGTAATTATTGTAACTATGGGTTTTTATATTTC